>NW_005871050.1:18564601-18575908 GCF_000147115.1 Myotis lucifugus | reverse complement strand
TTTAATCTCCATAAAGGCAGTACAACTGCCCTATTTTGATGGATTCTCTATCCTCTATCTCTATCTCTGCCTAGCTCAGTTCTGCTCAATAAATAGATGTCAATTGATGTGACTGACTAACTTAAAGGTAAGATGGGAGGACAGAGACAGTCAAGATAAGAAACTGCCTGTTCTGCCTCCACAGTAACCTCAACAATGACAATGTGTCCTGTCAGCTGCCAGGCCCTAAACATCACCCTGCTGATCAGCAACTCTCCTGCTGGCTGCTGTGCCACTCTGCTTCCTTCCTGTCTGCCTGGGATGGATGGCATGTGAATTTCTAAAAACCAAATGAGAGTTATATTTTGTGAATTTAGCCCACAGTTTTACTTCATGAATTTCTATGTTTACTTTTTTTTAAGTAATTGGCCTTATATGTGAATTTCATCATTTGAAACACAGGCAGCACAAAAGGAGATGGGCTTAGGAGTGAATTTTATTTTATTTTTATACTTTATATCTTTTAAAGTGTTCGGTAATGATTACATATTGTTTGCAAAATCAGAAAAAAAATGTTTAAAATATTATCACATATTCTAACTCCCATTTTAAGCTATTTTAACCTGCTTAGGATCACAAAGCCTGAGAATTGCACAATTTGGGACTGTGAATAAAAAGAAAGTTGAGAAACACTGAAAAAAGTAACTGTGATTATACTAGTTATTTTAATTGTGTAAGGATACTATTTGGTTTCTTCTTAATAGAATCCTTCCTTCTGCTCACTCTGGGCTATTCTTGTTGCTCTATTTCTAAATCTTTAATTTGTTGAGTTAGATAATTTATTACCCCTATGATGATTGTATTGCTGTTGACCTCTCCCTTGATATCTTTCAGAAGTTTTTTTTTAATGTATTTGGGTGCTCCTGCTTTGGGTACATATAGGTTTAACAGAGTTATATCCTCTTGTTGTATAAATCCCTTTAGTATTATGAAGTGGCCTCCCTTATCTCTTGCTATGGCCTTCACTTTGAGGTCTATTTTGTCAGATATAAATATTGTTGTCCCAGCTTTTTTTTTTTCATTTCCATTTGTCTGAAAGATATTTTTCCATCCCTTCACTTTCAGTCTGTGTGAGTTCCTTGTTCTGAGGTGGGTCTCTTGTAGACAGCATATATACGGGTCATGTTTTCTCTTCCATTCAGCCACTCAGTGTCTTTTGACTGGAGCATTTAATCCATTTACGTTTAAGGTTATTATTGGTAGGTACTTGTTTGTGGCCATTTTATTTTTTCTGCCTCTGTTCCTTCTTCCTTTTCTATTTTTCTTTTTACAACAGTCCCTTTAGCATTTCTTGCATTGCTGGCTTGGTTGTGATAAAATCCCTTACCCTTTTTTGTCTGCAAAGCTCCTGCTTTCCCCTTCAATTTTGAATGATAGCCTTGCTGGATAGAGTGTACTTGGATTCAGTCTCTTGCTTTGCATCACTTTGTATACTTCATTCCATTCCCTTCTTACCTGATGTGTTTCTGTTGAGAAATCATTTGATAATCTAACAGAAGATCCCTTGTAGGTAATGCTCTGTCTTTCTCTTGTGGCCTTTAAGATTCCCTCCTTTTCATTAACATTTGCCATTGTAATTATGATGTGTCTTGGTGTGGGTCTTTTGGGGTTCATCTTGTTTGGGACTCTCTGTGCTTGTGTGACTTTTTTCTTCCCCAAATCAGGCAAGTTTTCTGTCATTATTTCTTCAAATAGCTTTTCTAATCCTTGCTCCTCTTCTTGTCATTCTGGCACCCATATTATACAAATGATACTTTGTTTAATGTTGTTCCAAAGCTCCCTTAGAGTCTCTTCCTTCTTTTTAATTTTTTCTCCAATTGCTGTTCAGATTGGGCGTGTTTTTTTGCCCTGTCTTCTAATTCACTAATATGGTCCTCAGCTTCTTCTGTATACTGTTGAAATCTTCCATTGCATATTTTAATGTTGCTATATCATTCTTTATTTCCTCTTGATTCTTACATGAGTTGTTGATTTTTCTCATCCAGCCAGTTTAGAAACTGTATGACTCTTACTCTGAATTATTTTTCTGATATATTGAATGCTCTGTTTCATTTAGTACCTTTTCTGGCGATGATTCCTTTTCTTTCCTTTGGGGGTTGTTTCTTTGTCTCCTCATTTTTGCCCTCATTAAAGGATCTAGCCGCCAAGTCACACAGGGCCTGTGGCTGCAGTGGCAGGATTGGCAGGAGGGTCACATTCTCTGAGACTCACTGGAGGGTCTAGGTACCGGGACGCAGGAGACCTAGGGTTGATGCCGCAGGCTTGGAGGGTAGGTGGCGCAGTCTCAGACTCGACAGGGGGCCCAGTCGCCAGGATGTGTGGGACTGGGGTTGAAGTGGTGGGCTTCACAGGAAGGCCGTGTAGTAATGGGACCCGGGGTTGAAGTGGCAGGTCGGCGAGTGGGTCGCAAAGTCATGGGGCCTGCGGTTGAAGCAGCAGGCTTGGTGGGCAGGTTGCGCAATTGCCGGGACATGTGTTTTAAACCTTACTATATCATATTTGACTCCCTTCTCTCATGCCTTATCAGTTGTCATGTCCTGTCATATCAATCCCATGTCCAGTATCTCTCCCATGTCCATTGTCCTATTCTTTAATTTAGACCATATTCACTCTCAGCTATACTTCTGAAGTGGCCTTTAACTAGTCTCCCAGATTTCAATCTCTGCCCACCCACCTTCAACCCACCTCTCACACTGCTGGCAGATAAACTGCGCAGATCTAAGATTTATACTCCCTACACAAAAACTTTCAGAGGCCCCTTAATCTTATGGAATATTGGTTTTCGGACATTTTTATATTTTCTATAGCAGATGACTTCCTAGACAAAATCTGACATAGACCCCAGTTTATATAAAACAGATAAAAATGATATTTTAATAATATTAATTTATTTTGTAAGTGAAAAATAATTATATTTATACATCATATAATCAATGAGGAAAAATAAGGCTCTTCTAATAAACACAAAAAAACTTAAATCAAAGTTAAGGGAACTACATTCTTACATTAACATTCAATTTTTACTTTTTTTATTTTGGTTGTACAGTATTGAGAAAAAAAGTCTTACACAAATAGGTAGTTGCAAATGTTAGCAGTTTTAGCAGTTTATCTTTCAAGATACCTCATTTTCACAAGAAGTCAAAAGTAGCTTTACTATAATGTCTGCACAAAAATAAGTCATGGTGGCATAAATTATTTTAATGTCTCCAATATGTTAATTGTATGTATTACATATTTAAACATGTAATTTATTATGGTTTTAAAATATATACTTCAACATATATTTTTAAAGTAGAAAATTAAATCCTATATCTATGGAACCCTTGAAACATTTGTATAAAATGACTGAATTCATGAAATATAGTTTGAAACCCTTACCATAAAATAAACTGTTTGGTGATGTAGCCTCAATCTACCTTTCCAATCTTGTACACTACTGTCTTTCACACATGCTTTAATAGGAAAAAAACCCTCATGTTTTCCTGATTATTGTTAGAATGCTTGTAAAAGGAAACCTAATAATGACAGAAAAGAATGAAATAGAGAAAAAGTACCTGTATTCCTCAATCCAAGGATAACTACTATAAATGTTTTAGTGTAATTTCTTTTAGCCTCTTACCTTTCATAGCAGAACTGATAGTTAGGTGCCAAGTACTTAACTAAATTATCTTATTTTTATACTCACAAAAACCCTATTTTGCTATTAATTTTATTATTTCCATTTTACATTGAGGAAACAGAGGGTAAAACAGGTTGAGTAACTTGTCAAGGTTACACAATAAATTGCAGAGCTGGGCTTCAAAAGGCTATCTGACTCCAGAGACTGTGTACTGAACCACAACACTTCATTGCCTCCCTTTTAATGCCCTCCTTCATTTACTTTACCTCTGACCACTTAAATTTACTGTTCTTTGAAGACATCTGCCTTCACTCATAACAGTCCCTTTGCTAAGACTGTCCTTTGACCCATTTCTGTCTAGCCAAATCCTACTTATCATTCAATGCGACCTACTCCTCAAAGCTTCTCTAATGCACCCTCAGCTCTTCTCCTGGAACTCCCAATACTGTTTTTTGTACTCCTTCTACTTCTCCCTCCTGTCAGGACCTCCTACCCTTCCCCTGCCTCCCACACTGTAACAAAGACAGCAGTTTACTGTATTTGTCAGTGCTGAGTGACAAGTGACCCTGCTCTTGTTCCCATACTTTGGACCTGGGGCTGAGCTGCAAGATGCAGCTACTGGGCTCGGCCCTCTGTTACTAAATTAAACTGAACTCCCGTGCACACAAGTAAAAAAAAAATCATTCCTTCTGCAATCTAGGCAAAACCAATCTTCCACCCCTCCTCCCAGGGCAGTCTGTTGCATTTTTAACTTCTTTTCCCCTCAAGGCTGCCCTTGACATTCCTTTGGAGAGGATTTCCTCTTGATAAAGTCATTCACAATATGGGATAATGCCAGCTTTGTGATCTACCCTGGGTTCTGCAATGGCAGCCTTGGTAGCTAAACAACTTTTCTTTGCTTTATTCCAAAGTTTTTGTGACCCCTAAGGAGGCCATTGCAATTGAAAGGCAATGGTCTGCATCCAGAGATTATGAAACTTATTTCCACGGAACAGTGTCTCTGAGCTTCACAGTCATCCCTAGGGGTCCTTGAAAGAAAAGTGTGGACATGTTTATCTAACTCACATGGCTAAGGGTGAGGGCAAGGGATTGTCTGTATTCATGCCAACTGGAATGTGGCCTCAAGTGACTGGAACTGAAAGCCATGCACCCTCTGGATATGTGCCATTTATAGAAAGACAACTGGCTGATGTATCTCTGATACACCACATCCTTACTATAAGGATGTGGGAAAATGTGACTCTACAGGCTTAACTTTCCCAAATTCAAGATTCATATGCCCAAATGCCTACCAGACATCTTTACCTAGATGTATTATGAACATATCTAATTTAACATGTGTAAATGAGCAACTGATATTTCCTACACCCTCACACCTGGACACAAACACTGATCCTCACTCAAACTTCAGGTCTCAGTTAACAGTAACTCCATTTTTCAATTGTTCAGATTAACAACTTTAGTGTTCTTGGCTCTTCTCTTTTTTCTCATATCCCACATCTGCTCCACAGCAAATCCCATTGGTCCTGACTCCAGAGTCTGACCACTATTCACCACCCCATTGCCATCATTATTTCCCAAGTCACCAACACTTCTCTTCTGGATTTCCATAATAGCCTCCTACCAAGTTTCCCCTACTCTGCATTGGCCTACGCTCAATCGCTACCCAGCAGCCACAGTGATATTGTTGGAACATAAAAGAATCTACTCAAAACTCTCCAGTGACTTTTCATTTTGCTCACAGTGAAAGCCTTCCTGTTCCTTAAACATGCCAAGCAATATCCTACCTCAGGGCTTTGCACTGTTCTTCCCTCCACCTGAAAGGCTTTGTCACCAGATCTAAACAGGGCTAACTTCATTTTCTTCAGGTCTTTACTCAAAACTCATCTTCTCATTGAGGCCTTCTCTAGTAACGCTATCTAAAATTGCAAAACACCTCTAGCACATCTAATTCCCCTTCCCTGTTTTACTGGTCTTCTAAGGACTATCAGTAGTCAAGAAACTATGCATTTTACTTATTTATCATGTTAGTTGGTTAACTAATCCACTAGAATGTTCATTCCATGAGGGCAGGAAATGCTATCTGTTTTATTCACGGCTATATCAGAAGTGTCAGAACAGTTCCTGGCATATAGTCACTCAATAAAAGTTTGGTAAGTGAATAGAGGGTCAGTGAATGAAAGGTACCATATGTGGATGAAGAATAGTTTCACCCTATTTTAATGATTTTCAAGCTACTTTCAGAGTACCCAGTGTCCCTTTACAAGGGAAGGAGAAGGGACCCAAGGGGGCAAGGCTCTGGATTCCCAGACCCCTGTTCTAACCATAGCAGATCCAAATCTCCCATAATGACCCTCCATAACAGCTTTGTTTAGAAGAAAACATTGCATGGATTAGTTTTTTAAAATCGTTTTAAATGCCTTAAATCTATAGAAATAAGAGACCCTATCTTCCCAGGCTAAGAACAATAACCTACCTCAGGGGATGGATACATCAGGTACTCTTTAGTTTCTTCCTCAAATTGGACTCTGACGATGTGGCTCAGGTGTCCCAGAGAAGGCCACTATATCCAGGTGAGCTTCTGTACATGGGAAGAACAGAGGAACTGAGAAATAAAGAGGTGTCATCAAGATGGCCTAAAAGTATAAGACCTGCTTCCTAGTTAGGCTATATACAGAATTTTTTTCATTTAACATTGGCCTGGCATGCTTTCCTGAGCAGCAACTTTACCCCAAATTTGGGAGCAAATACTAATGTTCTGTTGAAACAAATGATGGAGAAAAATAAAAACTTCTCATAAATTTAAAAAATAAAACAAAAGCTTTAACAGAAATTATGTATGTACAAGAAGGCACTTCTTACTACTCCATGACTTGCCAGAGTGCCCACATGTACACTTCTCTGCCATTAAGGAAAGCAGAATTATTTGAGAAGTACTATATCCAGATGATCTTCTGTACCATGGGAGAAACAGAGATTCTGAGAAATAAAGAAGTGTTGTCAAGATGGCCTAAAAGTACAGGACCTGCTTACCTAGGTAGGCTGCTTACAGTAATGCTCTCATTTAACATTAGCCTGGAACATTTTGCTGATCGGGTAGGATTTTCTAAGTCCTCTTTATACACTACAGAAGCCATCAGAAAAGATGTCATAGTCAGAGCCCTTTGTTTTTGCTGCTACACAAGGAAACGGCATCACATTTCCTGTAGCTCAGGGCATATGGACAGAACAGCTTCTTCCCCTGGGAGGCCTGAGCCAATGAACAGATCAGCAGAACCCAGAACTGCACTGAAGCATTTATTTTTCTATACATATTTATTGAGCACCTACGCCATACTCATCATTTTTTAAACATTAGATTTTTTTCAATAGTTACTGTGATTATACTTATCTAGCAAACTAAAAAAAAAAAACTGTGCTAATAGCAATTACGGATGGAGGTGCTTGCAAAATGTATGTAGATCTTAAGTGTTCCCACTGATTACTCACTCTGAGAACCTTTATTAGATTTGATAAGCCTGCAGCTAGGAGCATAATTTTCAGTAGCAACATTTTCCACAGTAGCTATCATTCATGTTGGGTTTTATTTAATACTTAATGGCTTCTGAGGAAGGAAACTCAAAGAGTCATGAATGAGAGGAGGCTAATCTCCACAACTGATCTAAGGAGCTATTACAAATGAGAAAATAATAAAGATGAAGAGTTCTGAATTGAAAATAATAATAATAATAATAATAATTATTATTATTATTATAATAAAAGGAGCCCTGAGTTATTCTACTAGCTCTACCACTAAATCACTTTGTCACTTCCCTCTCTGGGCCTATTTCCTCATCTGTAAAACGAGGGCTTGGGTAGATAAGATCCCTTCCAATGCTCCTAGCTCTGACATTCTATTAGTCTACTAGTATAGAACCCACATTTGTAACCCACATTGAGTGCATGCACATATTCTGAAACAGTCAACAAATACCACCAACATGTAAGGACTAGAAGTGAGTGAATAAGTAGTCAGGAAAAGCCCCACTAAACAAACAGACCTTGCTCCACATTCTCAATTTCAACAGACCTGAATAAGAATTCAAAGTCCAAGAAACAGTGCTGCCTCACCCCTCCTCACACCCCATTCCAATGCAAGATTACTCTTCAGGACTTGAGAACTCAAATCAGGGATTGTCAACAAATCCAAATTCAACCTAACAAGCCCCACCTGGCTTGCTGGCAGAGTGGGGAAAGCATTAATGTGAACAATTACTCTTAAAGCTTCAGATATGATCAGATTTAAGGCAACCTTGGAAAGTATTGTTTTAAACAAAAAGTCAGGAAGATGAGGGGGCCTAAGCAGAAGGGTAAGAAAACCCTGCGTGGGAAAAAGAAGTGGAAACCTGTCCAGCCACTGGGTCCTCTTCAGTATTTTCTGACAGCAACAGAATTTCTTTCTAGATGCCATCTGATCACATACCCTCTTGACCTCCTTGCAGTTTGAGTTTTAAAAGCACTACCAAATAGCCCTGGCTAGGTAGATCAGTTGGTTGCAGCATCATTCCATACACCAAAATGTTGCAGGTTCAGTTCCCGGTCAGGGCACATACCTGGGTTGCAGGTTCAATCCCCAGTCAACTGTGTTTGCAATTCATTAGAGGACTTTTAGTTATTGAGGTATTAAAAAGCAAAACCACAAAAGACTACGTGAAAGGGGCTGCCATCTGCAAAGAAAGCAAAATAGTGAGTCCCTAGAAGGAACTCCATTTGCGTTTTTATCAGGATGTCTGCCATGTGTCCTATATTGTCCTGGACATCCCCACATTCAAAATATATGTCTCACTGTCAGATCATGTGTCCCAATTTGTTGTTCAAAAACTGTAATTTCCATCCTTAGACATATAACACATTGGATGCTCCACAGGAGAAAGAAACAGCACAGGCAATATTTATTTGGTAAGGAAACAGACAAAAGTATCCAGGTTTATTTCTTTTTCTTTTTTTCTCTCTAGTTTTATTTCCTTCACATTCACTCCTTACCTCTAACTAGAGGTTGGCTTTTGTTCTCACTCTCATTTCAAACCAAGACATTAGAATTTATGCTTGGCAATGGCAGGGGCTAGAGTCAAGAACATAAAGTTTATAAATTATTTAAATCTAAAGATGCACACGGGGGGGCCTACAGCCATGTTCTATTTGTCCCACACAGTGTCAGACATCTTTTCTTTTTTATTTTTTTTATTTTTTTTTAAATTTCTTTATTGGTTAAGGTACTACAAATGTGTCCTCATCCCCCCATTAACCCTCAACCCCCCCCCACTCAGTGGGATATTTCACATGAATTCCACATTTCTACCTTTCATTGAAAAATCTGAAAATCAGGTAATACTGGTCCCATATTTTCCTGTGACCAGAGTGGACTGAAGCTGTCCCCATTAGATGAGACACATACAGTCTAGGTCAGTGGTCGGCAAACTGCGGCTCACGAGCCACATGCGGCTCTTTGGCCCCTTGAGTGTGGCTCTTCCACAAAATACCACGTGCGATTGAAACTTCATGGCCCATGCGCAGAAGTCGGTATTTTGTGTAAGAGCCACACTCAAGGGGCCAAAGAGCCGCATGTGGCTCACGAGCCGCAGTTTGCCGACCATTGGTCAAAGTGGCCACCATTCCTCACCATTCCCTATTGCCTCATATACTCCTCTCCTGCAGCTGGATATCAGGGACCATTTATCATTACATTTGTTTTATTCCAATAAAGAAGGTGAAATATTTCTCCTCCCTATGCCTCACAAATGAAGGAAAACAACTGATATAGCCCACCTATTTCAAGGAAACAATGGAGAACATTTTTTTTGCAGAAATGAAGAATATTGCTATGTATTCAATATGTAAAACAAATACCTCTCAATAAAATATAATCTGTCCTACTTCACTCATTTAAATCACTTATCTGCCCCTACAGGCATCTGAGTTGCCACTTCTGTTTTAAATAAATAGACATTCAGACAATATTCTGTAGGGAAGGAAAAAAAAACTTTTCCATGACTTCCCTAGGTTCTCCAGCTGGGGCCCGGGAAATTAGACTGGCAAAAGACAGATTAATAGAAGAAAAACATAATAGTCTCCTATTATGCCAAGTGAAATAAGCCAATCTGAGAAAGACAAATATCACATGACCTAGCTTATTTCTGGAATCTAATGAACAAAATGAATTGACCAAAAAATAAGGCCTGAAGCAGGGAGGCATGGAACACATTGACATACCGCGATGTGGGGGTGGGGGAATGAGGAGAGATAAACCAAAGAATTTATACACTTATATATTTAGCCTATGCACACAGGCAATAGGGTAGTGAAGACCTGGGGGGAGGAGGGTAAAGGGGGGGGGAATGGGAAACATCTGTAATACTGTCAACAATTAAAAAAAGAAATAAAGTCAAGAGATCCTGACCCTGAAAAAAAACAAAACAGAATTTATTAGCCCAGGCAGCACATATACACACATGAGAAAGTCAGTAATCAGTAACTCAAAGGGGTGAACTTGGGCTTATTAGGGATATTAATAAAGAACAATAAATTTATAAAAAAGCAACAAGACACAGGAAAAGGGTTTGAGGATTCTGAGAGTGGCAAACTATGGGAAGGCAAATCTATTGGGGAAACGAATGGAATACGGTATGTTTGTACATGCCCTCTTGGGATCATCATTCCATCACATTCATAGCCATAAACTTCGCTAGGAGAGAGGACTTATGACTATACTCATTTCTCAGAAATTTCTGCTTTTGATCAGATAAGGGAGGCTCTGGGAAGGCTTCTTTCTTCATCTGTTGAATCTCAAATGCCTTCAGCTCAAAAGAATCTGTATGCCAAAGTGACGTATTTTGGAGTAGAATACTTTGATCTCCTACAAATCCTAATGTCTCATGCAGCTAAGAGGGCAGTGCCTACTTAGATCCAAGAATCTTCTTTGGTCCTACTGGTTAGACAAATGCTGATTCAGGAAATCAGGCAATAAAATCACCCAGTGAAAAAAATTACTAGGAGAACATATTTGCCAATATGTTCCAATAAGGGTTTAATCTCCAAAATTTACAGGGAACTCATGCAACTTAACAAAGGGAAGATAAACAATCCAATCAAAAAATGGGCAAAGGACCTAAATAGACACTTTTCTAAAGAGGACATACAGAAGGCCAGGAGACATATGAAAACATGCTCAAAGTCACTAATCATTCGAGAGATGCAAATCAAAACAACAATGAGGAACCATCTCACACTTGCCAGAATGGCTATCATCAACAAACCAACAAATGACAAGTGCATGACAGGATGCGGAGAAAAAGGAACCCTCCTTCACTGCTGGTGGGAATGCAGATTGGTGCAGCCACTGTGGAAAACAATATGGTGTTTCCTCAAAAAATTAAAAATGGAACTTCCATTTGACCCAGTAATCCCACTTCTAGGAATATATCCCAAGAAACAGAAACACCAATCAGAAAGGATATATGCACCCCTACGTTCATAGCAGCACAATTTACAATAGCTAAGATTTGGAAACAGCCTAAATGCCCATCAGCATATGAGTGGATTAGAAAACAGTGGTACATCTACATAATGGAATACTACGCTGCTGTAAAATGGAAGGAATTCTTACCATTTGC
>NW_005871050.1:18544121-18564096 GCF_000147115.1 Myotis lucifugus | reverse complement strand
GGGTAGAGATCAACCGAAGGACTTGTATGCATGCATATGAGCACTAATACAAGTGGACACAGACACTGGGGGGGGGTGAGGGTATGTGCTGGGGGGTAGGGGAGGCTGGTGGGAGGTTAATGGGGAAAAAGGAGACATATGTACTACTATTTGTAATACTTTAAACAATAAAATAAAATTTAAAAATAAAAAAATCGCCCCGTGATACAGATGTATCTACTCCATGTTAAAAAATGTGACAAGGAAAAAACACACACACACACACACACACACACACACACACACACACACACACACTAGATAGACAGATAGATAGATAGATAAATAGAGATATAGATAGATAGATATAGATATATAGATATATAGATATATAGATATATAGATATGGTGTCCCCCAAAAATGTATACACATACTTTGATTAATTATAAAGGTTGTATTTATTAAAATACATTTCCTTTTCAAAATTTAGCTATCAGCTGTTAAAGTGTGCTTACTTTTTGGGGGACACCATAGATGATAGATACTATAATTAATAGATAGATAGATAGATAGATAGATAGATAGATAGATAGACAGACAGACAGACATACCCTCTAGATGGTTTTATCTATACAATAAATACTCACTCTGAGGGTAGATTTTTAGGTGATGCCATGAGTATCTTCCAAGATAAGAGGGTACAAAGTACTGGGCAGGCACTGATATTTCTGTAAGCTCTTTGTGATATCTGTCTTAAGGCACATCACTTCCTATTAGGTATTAAACACATTTTGTAATTCCCCACTCAACCTTAAGCTCCCTGAGAGTAGAATTTGTGTCCAGTTCATCTTGATATTCCATGGCACATAGAACATAGACTCAAACCGTATTTGCTGGATGGATGCTTGTATAGATGCTTGGATGGATGGATGTTTGGATGTTTGGATGGATGGATGTTTGGATAGATGGATGGATGGATGGATGTATGTATGTATGTATGGATGGATGGATGGATACATGAGAAAATGAATAAATTTCTCTGATTGTCCATTCACTACTTAAGAATTTTTTCTCTTTCTTCACTATTTTTTCCTTTGGAGGCCTAAAGGTGGAATTAACCATCTAGCTGTAAAGGCAGTACAATTTTTTAAGACTCTGACACCTATATCAGGCAAGAATACAGTTGATTAGCCCAACATAGATATAGATACATAAAACCATTCAATCATGATTAAAAACTACTTTGCTACTTTAGCCTGCCCTCACCCCAGCAGACTGTTGGATCAGTAATTGCCCTTTTGACTAGTTCAATCTGGAGACTGTCTCATATGACTGTCAGTCCTAAAAGGCACTGCCCAGAACTCTGGGGCTCTACCTCCTACTCCACCTAGTTCTGACCTGAGACTTACAATACAATTGAGGATATAAATTTTGAAAAGACTATAGTTTTAAAGTGTTCATCTTCTATCCTTTGATTCTTTTGAGAGAATAAGCCACTATAAAGTTTGCTGATAACAATATATGCTTATTTTTTATGACTTCATCTCTTCCACAGTCTTTTTTATTATTATTAGTCAATTCTGCCATGGGTGGCCACAAAAACTAAACCTAGTTTTCATACCATATTTTTTCAATCCATTCAGACAGTGCCTATTCCTCTCCATAAAAATATTTATTCTAGATTTATTCTAGAACACAGACCACTAGAGCTGGAAATAACTTTAGAGACTACCTAGTCCAACTTCCTCATTTTATAATGTATTAATTTCCTATTGCTGCTATAACAAATTATCACAAACTTAGTGCCTTAAAACAATGTAGACTTATTCTCTTGCAGTTCGTGGGCCAGAAGTTTGAAATCATCTAACTGGGCTAAGGTCAAGGAGGTCTTGACAGCGCTGTTTCCTTCTAGAGGCTCTAGGGCAGTGGTTCTCAACCTTCCTAATGCTGCGACCCTTTAATACAGTTCCTCATGTTGTGGTGACCCCCAATTTCATTGTTACAAATTGAACATAATTAAAGCATAGTGATTAATCACAAAAACAATATGTAATTATATATGTGTTTTCTGATGGTCTTAGGCAACCCCTGTGAAAGTGTCGTTCGACCCCCAAAGGTTCACGACCCACAGGTTGAGAACCGCTGCTCTAGGGGGAAGAATCCTTCTCCCTACCTTCTTCAGCTTCCAGTGGCCTGCACTCCTTGGGTTGAAGCCCCTTTCCTCTCTCTCTCCAAAGCACATCTCTCCAACCTCTGCTTCCATCATCATATTGCCTCTTCCTCCTTTGACTCTTCCTGCATCCGCTTGTAATAATGGTTGTAACTACACTGAGCTCACTCATATAATCCAGGATGACCACCCTATATCAATATATTTAATACACCTGTGTCCCCTTTGCAATATAAGGTAACAGCCACAGCTTCCAGTGTGGACATATTGGGGAGAGGAACATTATTCAGCCTACCACAACAGATGAGGAGATTGGGGTCCAGAAAGGGGTATTGACCTGGCTCAGATTACATACCTATTTTGCAGCAGGTCAGAGACTAGACCCTATGTCTTTTAACTTTCTAACCATTTTTCACCTCACAGGCAATCTTTCCAGGGTTAAGCTCTGTGTCTTCCAAGGTAATAATTAGCTAATTGATTTTTTAAATGTGGAGAAAAGGGAAGCCTAGTACACTTCTGATGGAAATGCAGACTGGTGCAGCCACTGTGGAAAACAGTATGGAGTTTCTTCGAAAAATTAAAAATGGAACTCCCATTTGACTCAGTGATCCCACTTCTAGGACTATATCCCAAGAAAACATAAACACCAATAAGAAAGGATATATGCACCCCTATGTTCATAGCAGCACAATTTACAATAGCTAAGATTTGGAATCAGCCTAAGTGCCCATCAGCAGATGAATGGATTACAAAACTTTGGCACATCTACACAATGGAATACTATGCTGCTGTAAAAAGGAGTAACTCCTACCATTTACAACAGCATGGATGAAACTGGAGAGCATTATGCTAAGTGAAATAAGCCAGTCAGAGAAAGATAAATATCACATGCTCTCACTCATTTGTGGATATAATGAACAGCATAAACCGATGAACAAAAACAGATGTAGAGACAGGGAAGCATCGATCAGATACTCAAAACTCAGAGGGAAGGTAGGGGAGGGTGGGGGTGAGGGGGAGAGATCAACCAAAGGACTTGTATGTATGCATATAAGCATAAGCAATGGATGTGGACAACAGGGGGTGAGGGTGAGGGCAGGATTGGGGGGGAAGAGAGGACATTGGGGGTATAAGGACACATTTGTAATATCTTAATAAAGGGAAAATAAATTTTAAAAAAAGAATCCTCTTCCCTTTTCTAGATAATCCTATATAATAAAAGGGTAATATGCAAATCAACCAAACCACAGAACAACAGGTTGCTATGATGCACACTGACTACAGGGGGAAGGGGGGCAGACGCTAAAACAGGAGCTTCCCCCTGGTGGTCAGTGCACTCCCACAGGGGGAGTGCTGCTCAGCCACAAGCCAGGCTGATGGCTGGTGAGAGCAGCGGCCGCTTCCACCGCAGTGCTAAGGATGTCCGATTGACGACTTAGGCCCAAGGGGAGTGGGCCTAAGCTGTCAGTCAGACATCCCCCAAGGCTCCTGGACTTCAAAAGTATGCAGGCTGAGGTGACTCCCCCTCCCCCCTCCCCCCCCTCCCCCAGTGCATGAATGTTGTGCACCAGGCCTCTAGTATCTATATATTTTAGCATGGCCTCCCAGAGTTACCTTAATGGTGAAAATTTCAGAGCAGATCAAGAAGAGAGGGTAAATAGGAGTGATATAGAGAGGAGGTGGGCCATAATGGAGTTCTCAGGATGATCCAACGTGACAGAGGCTTAATTGATTAGCAGGACTGTGTAATCTTATTGAGAATTCTGAAAATTACTTTATACAAGTGGAAGAGAGTGTATATCAATCAATATATAAACAAATTAATAAACAATATATACTCTCCTGTTAGCATCCATTACAGATCTGAGGAAACAGATGTTTCAGAAGGAAACACACATAAAACACATCAGGGAAATGACATATTCATGGACAGTGAATTAAATTTATATAATTAAGCATTTATCAAAACATACATTTTCTCTTAATTATATTTAATACGAGTTTTTAAAATATAGTAGCATAGTGAAAACCATATTCATAAATAATTTCTGTAACATTTAAGTGGAATTCATAAATTTAATATTCATGAAAAACTGAATTATGCCTCCTAACCTGTCTGTGAGAGAGTGGGTGTAACTTTTTTGAGAGCACAGTAAGAATACTGAAAACTTTCATTTTTCCATTTATTCTGATTACTACAAAGAAAGCATAACTTCTATTTGCAATAAAAAGCCATGACAAAGAAGTACTCCATCTTTTGGTTACAGTTTAATTCACACTAAATATAAAGTTATTGATTGCTGCCCAGATATAAGCTACAAAGCATAGCTCTAAAGATCAATGAATTTAAATGGCTCCAACTGTAGTGAACATCAAATCAGCCAATAAATTTAGTTCAGTGCCTCCCTAAAGGGTAATTATCATCAGACCCAACACTTTATCTCTGTGGGCAAACATATCTTTACAGAAGTGGTGCATTCCTCTCTACAGGGAAGCCATAGAAATCCAATTTATGTATTCCATTACTAACAAAGAATTCACAATGAAAACAAAAAAATGATCTTTTGAAGAAAATGATGGGGCCTTGAAACAAAACAAACGTGTTACCTCTGCACATGTCTGATTTCTAAGCATCGGATTCTTATTGTTTCTCCTCCAAATTAATCAGCTACCACTTAACCCAGTCACTGGAGACCCTCAATCCCTCCTTGGAGGGTTCCAGATCCTATTCTTGTTTCAAACTCAAAGCATACTCTTTTCAATCATCTCAAATCTAATCTATTTTGCCTCTGAAAGCTCCTAGCACTTCTTCAACAAGCCTTTATCCTGATGTGTGGGGAAAGTCTTATCCTCTCTATGCCTTAATTTCTTCACCTGAAAAGTGAGAATAAGAAAACAATAATAATACAAGTTTATTGTGAGAATGAAATATTTAACTTATGTAGAGAACCTAGTTCAGTGCCTGCCATACTATCAGTGATTCTAAAAAGGTAACAGAGCAATAATAATAGTAATAATCATGAGTTTTCTCCATTTAACTAATCCCCTTTTGGACAAATGAGATCCCCACACTTGTTCTGTTTCCATCAACTTAGATACAATCATTCCTCCCTCTAATTCCAGTTTTCTCTGCAGAGTTGTTTTTTTGTTTTGTTTTGTTTTGTTTTGTTTTGTTTTGTTTTT
This sequence comes from Myotis lucifugus, assembly GCF_000147115.1. NCBI lineage: Eukaryota > Metazoa > Chordata > Mammalia > Chiroptera > Vespertilionidae > Myotis > Myotis lucifugus. The sequence continues at coordinate 18,558,763 of NW_005871050.1, read as the reverse complement.
TACTTGGCCAGCCCTATCCCCTATATATGGCCTGAACATAACTTCTGACTGATTGCCAATCAATTTTTTGTTATTGGTAATCCTCACCTGAGGATATTTTTCCATTAATTTTTAGAGGAGTAGAAGGGAGAGAGAGAGACAGAGAGAGATGTGAAAAAGACACATCAATTGGTTGTCTTCACACATGCCCCAACCAGGGCCGGGGATCAAGCCTGCAACCCAGGGACATACATACCCTTGACTGGAAATGAACCTGGGACTCTTCAGTCCGCAAGCCGATGCTCTTTCCACTAAGCCAAACTGGCTAGGGTGCCAATCAATGTTTACAGGATAAAATTAATGCATCTAAAGACCACATTTACAGTGACACAAAATCATGGAATTTTGGAGCCGGAAGGTACCTCAGGATTTCCCAACTCAAGGTCATTCTGTGGTCCAGAATAGTGTTGAAATGTTTTTTTTAAAATTTCAGAGCAGGAATAAGAGAGAAATTGGGGAAAGGGCAAAACAGAATTCAGGAGTCGGTTTAAAGTTTTGCCTTGCCTGTTTGGAAATCAACCAAGCTCAACCACTTAAAATTACAGAGGGGGAATCTAGAAGCTAGCAAGGTTAAGTGATTTGCTCCAAATCATAGAAAAAGTTAGTGGCAGAGCTTGAACTAGCATCCAAATCTCCTTGCTCTTAATCCTGCTCCGGTGCTCTTGCCCCTACACTTGCTGCCTGGTGACATATTCTTATACTTGAATATACTCTATTGAGCTCAAGACTGTTAAAAAAAATGCTTACTATGACTGGGCTAACAACTTGAGATGCATATTTACACTATTAACGCTCTTTTTAAATATTTTGTTAGTTACTTTTTAAATTGAATGTGTACCACCATTAATGGTCTTTTAAGCAGCCATACCATCCTGAAAAGGATATACTAGTATTGACATATTTTGACATGGTCATCACTGGACTACATAATCTTTTTACATGTTTCACTTCTGCATGATTTCTTCTTCATTCTACCTTTTCTTCTCTGGGTATTGTTAGCAGAGTGCCTGGCAAAAAGCAGATATGCATTCGACAAAGATGTGATGAACTCAACTTCCCCTTGCTCTTGAAAATCAGCTTCCCAGACTCCCCCAAACATGTGATTGTGAGTCATATGGATTCTACTTATCCCCAAATTAAAAATAAACATAAAAATGGTCATTTGTGGTGAGAATGCAGACTGGTGCAGCCACTGTGGAGAACAGTATGGAGCTTCCTCAAAAAACTAAAAATGGAACTCCCATTTGACCCAGTGATCCCACTTCTAGGAATATATCCCAAGAAAACAGAAACACCAATCAGAAAGCACATATGCACCCCTATGTTCATAGCAGCACAATTTACAATAGCTAAGATTTGGAAACAGCCTAAGTGCCCATCAGCAGATGAGTGGATTAAAAAACTGTGGTACATCTATACAATTGAATACTATGCTCCTGTAAGAAAGAAGGAACTCTTAACATTTGCAACAGCATGGATGGACCTGGAGAGCATTATGCTAAGCAAAATAAGCCAGTCAATGAAAGATAAATATCACATGATCTCACTCATTTGTGGAATATAATGAACAACATAAATTGATGAACAAAAATAGAGCCAGAGTCATAGAAGCATTGAACAGACTGACCAATTTAAGAGGGGAGGCGTTGGGTTTGGGGTAAGAGATCAACCAAAGGACTTGTATGCATGCATATGAGAATAACCAATGGACACAGAGAGTAGGGGTATGAGGCCATGTGCTAGGGGGTGGGAGCAGCTGGGGAGAGGTTAATGGGGTGTGGGGGAGGAGACTTATGTAATACTTTAAACAATAAAGAATTTTTTTAAAAAATGGTCTTCTGCATTATTACCTTTGGAATGTTGAATTTTTAGCAGAGCTAAGCTTTAATTTTTGCTTTGTTGACTTGGGAAATTTATTTTCTCCACTAATACCTAAAGGCATTGACTGTCCTAAATAGTATATGGGTAGGGAGCCATCTGCACTTCAGCAATCCATCCCTTCAACCTCTGCTATGACATACACTATATGGTATAAGCAAAATATGCTAATTAAATGCAGGACTTACTTTGACAGTAGTCAGAGGTGAGTTTAAGCGCCACCAGTTACTTCCCAGCTACGTGACTTTAAGCAAGTTATTTCACTTCTTTGTGCCTAAGACTCCTTATCTGTAAGATAATATAAATACCTACCCACTAAGATAATAAATATATTTGTCTTGGTCCCAGATTCCAGACACAAAGTTTCCCAAACCCTTGAGTGATAGGAGTATCTATTATACATAGTAAGCCTTTTTCAACATCTGAGTTTTTGTATGTAAATGATTGACTAAAGTTGGGGCTCCCACATAGCTTTATGTTGGAGATTGGTCAACAGAAAGACTAAACATGTGATTAAAGGATTGGAACTTTCAGCCCTACTCCCTGGTCTCCAGAGAGGGCCTCCAAAGAGAAGGAGGAGGGGGAACTGAAGAATGAGTTCTATAAAAATTCTTGAAAAAGGAGACCTGGAGATGTTCCAGGTTGATGAACATGTTGGTGTGTTGGGAGAGTGCCAAACCCAGAAAGAGTATGGAAGCTCTGTGCTCCCCAACCCAGACCCATGCCTTGCTCTATGCATAACTTCCATTTTGCTGTTTCTGAGTTGTACCCATTATAACAAACCAGTAATCATAAACAAAGTGCTTTCCTGAGTTCTGTGAGTCATTTTACTTAACTATTATCCCCTATGTCTGGCCTGAACATACCTTTACTAACAAAGTAAGTTGGTGAAGGTGGGTAGGTCATGGGAACACCTAAATTGGTAATCAGTACCCATCTGGTGGGTAGGTCATGGGAACATCTAAATTGGTAATCAGTCAAGCAGAAGTATGGGTCACCTTGGGACCCCATTTGTGGCTGGCATCTGAAGTGAGGGCAGTCTTGTGAGACTGGGCCCTTAACCTGTGAAGCCTGAGCTAACTCTGAATAGTGAGTGTCAGAACTGAATCAAATTGTTGGACACACAGTTGGTTTTAGAGAATTGCAAAACTAGCTGATTTGGAAAAGACACCGTATATTTGATATCAGAAGGAAAAACTAAATGACTACCTCATAGCATTGTTACAAATATTTAATAAAATAATGTGACATGCCGTAGGAGACTAATAAAAAGCAGCTATTATTATTACTTGCATGACTCCGTTTCTTTGCACCCAATGTCTTCTGTTGGACTTGGAATCCTGCCTGGAACCGAAATCAGCTTGGCTAGGTCCCTCAGTCCCCATCTACCTCTATCCACTCCTTTTCTTATTGGACTAGTTGCTAGCTGGAATCCAGCTGCAACTGGTAGACATCTATCCTACCCCTCTACCCCAAAGCATGATATTGTCATATGCCTAACTCTTAGTTCTCCCTATGCTACTAGGCCCAACCATCAGATGAGACCCTGTAGACATAAATACCTGCACAATTCAAGGTGAAAATTATCCCATCTCTTCAGATACTGGGGTTTAGATAGCTGACCATCTTCCTTGGATGAGAGCTTTTAACCAACCCTGGTCCAGCCCAACCTTGGACTCCTCCCCGACTCTACTGATTCTCAGCATGCCTTACAACTGAGTACATATGGGCTTGACTTAAAAGGCAGAACAAGACAGTAACTTAGTAGTGGTCTCCTGACTTTCAGAGTACTTACATTCCCAAAGGTCTTAATATTGACTCCAAGAAGAATTTAAAGTTATGTATCTGCTAATCTTCCTGGGATGTTCAAGAAGGTCATCTTTTATCTAAAAAATTGCAGCTCTTTCTCATGTTTTCACATACTACCAGAGGTTTCTGACTTTTTTTTTGAGAGTCTAGATATTCCAGGAAAAAATTTTAAATGCTGTACTTTCTGCTAACATCCCCAGGGGAAAAGTTTATAGAAAGAACCATTGAGACCATTATGACTCTCCTGCAACAAGAATCTACTTGTTTGGGACCACCACAGGAGGCATAATGAATGGTACTTTTCTGTTGATTTTCTTAAGAATCTTAATCCAATTACCTTCAGCTCCCAAAGTTAAAATAAGACTTTCCTGGACACAGATAGAAGTGAATTCATTTGGACAAGTGAAGTCTGTTAAATCCAAAACCAAACCCCAAACCATCCTGTATATGTATCTTTCTTTATATAACAGACTTGTTTATAAATGTTCTGCACGTGAAAGGGCTTTTTAAAAATAAATTGACCTATATTTTAAGCACACCCGAGGAACTTGCTATTTAAAGGAATCTCTGTGAGACATTTTGTAGAGCAAATAACCACCCATTAATTTATTTGTGAAATCTGATTTCAACACATTGCTTTTACTTTGCTGATTCCCAGAAACATGCAGTCATGACCAATAGATAACGCCAGAATACTGTCATCTTCACATTGTGGCTACGATCAGCTGAGAAATCTGTCTCAGTTCCTGGTCACTGACTCATAGTGTCAGAGTCTGAAAGGGCCTTGGAAATCAGGATTCCACTGTACAGTATATCTACAGTAAAATGAGCTTCAACCCCATGGTCAGGATCACAAAAAAATGATCAAATTGGCCACAAAGATCTTTTTATGCCAAATTCCAAGCACACAGATCACAGATCACATACAAGACAAAGGTATATATTGTAATCCAGGAGATTAAATACTATACACATGTACTAAGGTGTCACCCAAGGTGACTATAGGACATTCACATACTACTGCAATCACTGACATGCAAGCAGGCAAATATCCACCAGAGTTCCCTGGACACTGCAGCCAAAGTGCCTATAAGAGGTGTCCTGGAGCCGGTAGAGCAACACCACCAGCCCAATTTAGGTTTGCTGATCTGGAAAACATTTAGAAGAGACAAGACAGGAAGGGAGTTTTTGTCTCCTTTTCCAGGCAGAGAGTACTCTGCCATATTCACAGCCCTAAGCTTTTCTACGTTTCACAACTTCTTTATACTTTGACACTTCAGTATAAAATGTCAAAGAAGCCACAAGTATCCAAAAGTCCTGCACTTCCTCACAACTGTTTCTCTGCCTGTTCCCAGCCTACCCAATAAACAAACCCTTCAGTTTCCTCATCTTCATTAGCATATACATGACTCATATTATGGAGATAATTTTTGTCTACTCTAAACAGGAATACACTTTGAGGATTTATGCACCTGCTCCCTCTTTCCATCAAGGATTTCAGATAGTTTTCACTTTAAAACACCATACAACAGAAGGAAAATATAAACACAAGCTAACATTTGTGATGAAACAACTTTATAGCGGCAATTTTAAGGAGTGAGGGATGAGACTGAAGCAATATGAATCAGTTATGTAGCTTTTCTGGTAATCTAGGTTCAGGGATATAGTTTAGAAGATCCTGGAGAATAAATAGTTAACTTATGGCTTGGACTCTCCCTCTGAAATATCTACCAACTGTCTAGTCAGGCTTTTGATGGGAGAACAGGGGTATACTTGGAATGGCCTATAATTGGGGAGGGAGATTTCACCTTAGACAGTATATAATTAAGTGCCAAACTGAGTGGTAGATAGTGCTAGCGGGTGATCAGAGGCAGAGAGATCAGTGGGTGCTGTAGTGACTGCGAAAGGTTTCCTGGAGCAGTCAGGGAAGAGACCTGGATTCTATATGTCTCAATTGCTCTCTGACAATGAAGGCAGAACTTCTCTTACTTATTTTCACCACTCTTTTTCAGTGATCAAGCCTACCCACCCGGAGCCTTGGCAAAAAGGAAGCCTGCTTTCCATCCAGTTACCTAGGGAATGAATAAACATCCATTCTCATGAAAATTTCAGGGAATTAAATATAGATCTTAACACATGAAAGGTGCAAACATATGGCCATTTTTGGTCCAAGGGAGCATTGCTCTATCATGTAAGTTGGTGAATATAATTATATGTCCTTCACTAGGAAGGACGCAACTACTGCTAAAATGAGCTACTGTTGTCTGTAGCCCAGGCAAACTGCACCTATAACTTGTCCAGGTGAACAGACTCTTAGCAAAACATGTTCAAGAGTCCTGAAGCCTGTCCGGCGTGGCTCAGTAGTTGAGCGTTGTCCTATGAACCAGGAGGTCATAGCTTGATTCCTGGTCAGGGCATATGCCCGGGTTGCGGGCTCGATCCCCAGTGGGGGATGTGCAGAATGCAGCTGATCAATGATTCTCTCTCATCATTGATGTTTCTATCTATCTTTCCCTCTCCCTTCCTCTCTGAAATCAATTTTAAAAAATGTTTTTAAGAGTCCTGGAGTGCATATGTGGCCATAGGCTGGTTCTCTGCCCAATCTGTGTATCTGTCTAAAAACTCCATTTCTCAACCTACGTGATCTGGCCTCCCTGAGACCACTCATATTGACATACATATCCAATACAGTTCTCACCAGAAGGATATAAAATAATACAAATACTACCAATAATAAAAACTACATAGCACTTCTGTAGTACTTACTATATGCAAAGAACTGTTCTAAGTTCTTTACATATATTAAATCATTTCTTCCTCATGAGGTAAATACTGCTATTATTGCCCATTTCACAGATGAGGAACCCTAAGATACAGAGAAGTAAAGGAAGATGCTCTGGGTTTCACAGTACATAGCTGTGGGAACCACGCCAGGGTCCCCAGATAGTCAAGGCCAATGGGAGCACAGAGGCCTTGTTGTCAATACATCATAATGGTCAAGGCCACTGAGCATGAGCCTAATCGGCGTGTCCAAGGCCAAGATACCATGAGTGGGTGCAAGGACACACAGTACACTGTGCCCTTCTGTAACCCAAATGATTGATGTCACTGTTGGCAACTAGCCTTCTTTGTCTCTGGAGTAATATACAGGTTACTAACCAGGAGTCTGCTATAGAGAGCAGCTGGGCAGAGCTAGTGTAAGAAGCAGAGGCAGTAGACACAGAGAATGTAGCTCCTATGTGTGTAGGAGAGAGGAGAGCTCAGAGAGAGCTGAGAACTGATACTGCTACAATGTAAAGCTAAGAGCTCAGAGAGGTCAGATATGGCCACCATGTTAACCAGCCAGTGTGCTGGAAGAGTGAAGCTCAGAGGTAGTTACTATGTGAGGCTACAGAGAACAGCCAGTGTGCTGAGCAGGGGAGACAGGAGAAGCTGCTGAGCCAGAGAGACTAGAGAAGCTGCTGAGACAGAGCTTAGGTACCACTACAATGTGATGTGGCAAGTCTAAGGGGCAGCGTGCGGCTGCTCAGATAATAGCTGTGGGTACAGAGACTGATGCTGCTTTGTGGGAAAGATGTATCTGTTCACCAGCCAGTGTACAGCTACCTGTCTTATGTACTTTGCTATGAAGGATTTTCTTGTCTGATGGCTATGTGGCCACTGGCTTCTGCAATAAAGACTCATTCTTATATACTCACAACTTCTCATGGCTTCTCCATCTAAGACCTGTGTCCAAGAAGGTCCAGCCCAGGCAGAGGGGCTCAGACCCAACACCTGTAATTAGTGAGCAAAGGATAAAGGAGGAACTTGAACTAAGTTCCTAACAGTTAGTACAGTGGGCAGGGTTCGAGAAGGATCTGCCCTGGCATAGTCGGGAAGAATTTAGAAGAATACATGAACTCAGAACAACTCAGAGGAGCAGTACTCTTACTGTCCCTGACAATGGCAATGCTGCAATTCCAACCCAAGCCATGTGGCTCCAGAGTCTTTGCTTTTAACAATTATGCTGTACTGCCCAATTTGTAGAGCCAGAGGCAAAGGACTAACCTTTGTCACGTTGGCCCAGGTAGCATGTAACACAGAACCCAGAAAGCAGGGCTATTCTCAAGAGAATACAGACTAGGCTACCAACTACATGGTATGATTTGAGAAGAACTGAGCACAATCCCTTGTCCAAAGATATTTCCCAGCTCTTGTAAAAATATCACAAATTTCCACCATTAGAAAGTCACTTCTCTACTTCTTCAAGGCTTTTTTTTTCCATTTTGAAGATCCCCTATAAAAAGGTAAATATCACTGTGCAAGGTTATCCCTTGAACAATTAGCAGGCATCTAACAGTGTTATTTAAAAAGGATATTCGGATCTAATTGGTTTGGATCAGTGCATAGAGCGTCGGTCTGTGGACTGAAGGGTCCCGGGTTCGATTCCGGCCAAGGGCACATCCCTGGGTTGCAGACTTAATCCCCAGTGGGGGCGTGCAGGAGGCAGCCAATCAATGATTCTCTCTCATCATTGATGTCTCTGTCTCTCTATCCCTCTCCCTTCCTCTCTAAAATCAATAAAAATATATTTTAAAAAATAAAAAACATATTCGTTGTGCAGTCAGAAGTGTTGGGTTCTAGCGCTGACTCTACCAATTATTACCTATGTGACCTTGGGCAAGAAACTTAACTTCTCTGAGTCTCAATTTATCTGTTAAATGGCAATGCTAACACCTACTGCAACTCCCTCATAGGAGTACTGTGGAATTTAATGGTTGCAGAAGCATTTTACAGACTTTAAAAGATTATAAAACTGTAGGGTACTATTATGATCAGCTAAACCTTTGGTAGAATGAGATAAATTAACTGACAACCAGAGAAATGTATGCAGCCAGTTTAAGATGAACTGACAGAAAAGGCATGGTCCAAAAAGAATTATGATCTAGGGCAATTCAAAATTATCAGCCTGGACAGAAATGGCCACCACCTGACTGAGTCTCTTTCAGGCACCCTCAGACCTCGCCATGACTCTCCACTGGCTTGGCCCTGGCTCTTCTTGGTTTTGGCTCCTGTGACTGGGTACTCTTTGGCTCCACATTTCAGGCACCAGGGCTCCAGGCTTGGCTCTAACTTCTGGGCCATAGTACTATTTGTGACATTCTCTTCTACTGTGTTGCTCCTACCAGCAGCTTCTATGTGCTCCATGTCCACCTGTGACCCAACATGCCTGCATTCCTCAACTCACTCAGCCTCCCAGTTACACCAGTACCATGAAACCTTGCTTCTCTGCCTCAGATCAGTAAGTATCTGTTTAGTACCTACTAGGTTACAGGCACAGGCACAGCACGCTCTCCACCAGGCAAGTGGTTTCTGCACCTACACCAGCAGGGAGCTTGAAGGAACAGGCAAGGCACAGGCACCAAAATGGAGGAGAGGAACATGGAAAAGTAGGATATAAGGTGAAAAGAAGTATCTGCTTTACTCTTTTGCAAAAAACAGTGTTACTATTGTAGAGGTGAATTAAGCACCTACTCTGTGCTACACATAAGGGATCTACACAAATAAAAGAGAAACCTGCAAATTGGTGTCACTCCACTATGCCCACCAGCCAATCAGGATGAATATGCAAATTAACCCAACAAAGATGGCGGTTAATTTGCATATGCAGGCATGGAGCGAAGACTGAAGGCTCCAGCCCCAGCGAAGACTGAAGACGACTGAAGACTGAAGAGGCTTGGCTTCTCCGCTGCAGCCTGGGTCCCGGGTGCCAGAGGAAAACTGGTGCTGGCAGCCAGAGGAAGGAAGGCCTATTGCACGAATCTCTTCATGCAATGGGCCTCTAGTATATAGATAAAAGGCATGCTCTCTGACCTGAACAGGATCACAATATAATGGGCAGATGAGCACATAGAGACCAGAGTCTCTACAGGAACCTAAGAACCTCTAAGGAAAGTTTGTTTTATAAGGAACCTCTCTTTCTTTAGTCATCAGTTTGTCACCTAAAAGCCCAAGGTTAAAACGATTATAATACAGCAGTTTGATTTTAGGTGTTAATACTTTGTTTAAAATATAAATTAGGGAGAAACCAAGATGGCGGCATAGGTAAACACCTGAAATTGCTGCCTCGCACAACCACTTCAAAAATACAACTAAAAGACAAAACAGACATCATCCAGAACCACAGGAAGGCTGGCTGAGTGGAAATTCTACAACTAGAAGGAAAGAGAAAAGCACACTGAGACTCAGAGGAGGTGCGGAAGTAAAGTGCAGTGGTACGGAGGCGCACGTGAAAAGGGCTGGCAACTGAGGACGCGGTTGTCTTTTTTAGCCCAGAGGAAGTCACAAGCTCCCAACTGCTCTGAGCTCCAGTTCTGGGCGAGTCTCTGGGGACCCAGACTCATACGGGAAGAAACTGGACTGCCTGGCAGCGGGCGGAATTCAAGGGCAGCTTTCTCTCAGAGGTGCTTGCAGCGACTACCGCGGGACACTGAGACAGGACACTGAGACCAGGGAGCCTCTTAGGACAGGGCTGAGGATCATCCATAGCTGTTTTCTCCACCCTGTTGATTCCCTGAGACCCGCCCCACCCAAGCTGCTAGCAGAGGCTTTTGCATATGAATGGGTTGGCCCTTTGAGATCTAAAATTACCTAACAAACTGCAGCTGGGTCAGAGAGACCCAGAACATCCAAAAGAAGGCCCAAGGCCCCACAGCAGCTTGCACTGCTTCACAGCTGGGCCTCATCTGGGCACCTCCAAACCCCAAACAAGGAAGAGGAATATGCAGATCTCTCCATAGCTCCTGCTGGGTAGCCTCAGGCAGAGGCTAAATTAGCACCTCCTTAGAGATCCAAGAGCCAGTGTACCCAGTGGTCAGAGTGGGACCATCCAGATTACAACTCCTCAGATCCATAAGGGACACACTCAGGGGGCAGACTCAGTGAGCAGCAAAGCCCCACTGAAGCAAGTTTTGCCCCATAAGGGTGTCTTCAGCACAGAAGTTCTCCCACTGCAGACACAGCTGATTCTCACAGACAATTGGCCTGGAGGTCAATTCCTCCCAGTGATACCAACAACAATCAAGGCTTAACTACAACAAGACTGTGCACACAGCCCACAAAGGGGTGCACCAAGAGTGTCCACCTCAGGTAATTGGGGAGGCTGAGCCAGTCGTCCCTATAGGACATCTAGCACACAAAGCCACTCTATCAACACAGGGAAGCAGCCAAAATGTGGAGACAAAGAAACAGATCACAAATGACAAAAATGGAGGAAAGCAAACTACTGGATATAGAGTTCAAAACCATGGTTATAAGGTTTTTCAAGAATTTTCTAGAAACCATTGATAAATTTAGTGAGACCCTCAAGGATATGAAAAAGGACCAACTAGAAATTAAGCACACACTGACTGAAATAAAGAATAATATACAGAGATCCAACAGCAGACTAGAGGATCCCAAGAATCAAGACAAAGATTTGAAATACGAAGAAGCAAAAAATACCCAACTGGAAAAGCAAAAAGAAAAAAGAATCCAAAAATATCAAGATAGTGCAAGGAGCCTCTGGGACAACTTCAAACGTACCAACATCCGAATTCTGGGGGTGCCAGATGAAGAGAGAGCAAGATATTGAAAACCTATTTGAAGAAATAATGACAGAAAACTTCCCCTACCTGGTGAAAGAAATAGACTTACAAGTCCAGGAAGCGCAGAGAACCCCAAACAAAAGGAATCCAAAGAGGACCACACCAAGACACATCATAATTAAAATGCCAAGGGCAAAAGACAAAGAGAGAATCTTAAAAGCAGCAAGAGAAAAAAAGTCAGTTACCTACAAGGGAGTACCCATATGACTGTCAGCTGATTTCTCAACAGAAACTATGCAGGCCAGAAGGGAGTGGCAAGAAATATTCAAAGTGATGAATACCAAGAACCTACAACCAAGATTACTTTATCCAGCAAAGCTATCATTCAGAATTGAAGGTCAGATAAAGAGCTTCACTGATAAGAAAAAGCTAAAGGAGTTCATCACCACCAAATCAGTATTATATAAAATGCTGAAAGATATTCTTTAAGAAGAGGAAGAAGAAGAAAAAAGTAAAGATAAAAATTATGAACAACAAATACGTATCTATCAACAAGTGAATCTAAAAATCAAGTGAATAAAAAATCTGATGAACAGAGTAAACTGGTGAATATAATAGAATCAGGGGCATAGAAAGGGAGTGGACTGACAATTCTCTGGGGGGGGGGAAGGGGTGGGGGGGTATGGGAAGAGACTGGACAAAAACGTACACCTATGGATGAGGACAGTGGGGGAGTGGGTGAGGGCAGAGGGTGGGGTGGGAACTGGGTGGAAGGGAGCTATGGGGGGAAAAAGAGGAACAACTGTAATAATCTGAACAATAAAGATTTATTTAATATATATATAAATTGGGATGGGCTACTTTTTTCTGCTGTATATATTTTCCCCTCATTTCTTTTACCCTTTTACTGGGATATAACATATATACCAGTACAGTAAAGTGTACAAATATTAAGTGAATCACTCAGTAAATTTTTACTTATGTAAAAATGTAACTACCACCCAGATCAAGAGATAAAATACAATTATCAGAAGCTTCCCTTGTACTACAAGATCCATCCCACCCTCACCACAATGAGGTAACTACTATTTTGATTTTCCTGTAGTAGGATTTTTATATATATTTAAGCTCTGGTGAGTTATATTTGATTGGAGAGTTCTAGCCTCTAAATGCTGGATCTCCCTCAATATACTTGAGCAGCCCAGTCCCCAATATTCTGTCATCCTCAATATGCTTAGGCTACCCAGATGCTACTTGCTTAGCTACCCTCCCTCCTCCATAATAAGAAAGTGCTCATATGTCACCAAAAGAAGGAGGAATAGCCCCAGCACACAGGATACACATAGGGACCATACCGTTGTTGAAACCCACTGACAAAGGATTGTCACTTTGCTAGATGGTCAAGAAAAGATTCAGCTCTGTCGAGAGCCCACTTAATCTGTTACTATAACAGCATGCCTTACTCCCCGTCTTGGTTAGAGAATGTACCTTTATCTTCCCCATTGGAACTCAGGACAGTGAAAGATATTATCAAAGTTTGCTAGGAATCTCTGTCTTGCTCTAAAGGTCCACTCACCTAACAAGAAAAACCGCTCCTTGCTTCACCTCCAGAACTAATAAATGAGTATTTAATCAAGACAGTACATAACAGAAGCAATCGTTATTATAATTAAGGTCAATATATAGCACAATGAGAGACAAAAGGAAGGTTCATCCGAGCCAGGGAATACTTCCCAGAGGAAGCTATGGTTAAGTTGATTTAAAAAGGGAACAGCTTGGACAAAGGTTTGGATGTATGAAAGGGTATGGTATTATCAGGTGACACAAGTAGCTCAGTGTTGCAACAGTGTGAAAGAGGGATGAACCTCAAGAAAAAGGTAAAGATTATGAAGTACCTCATATGCCTACAAAAAACATTTAGATTTATACTATAAACAATGGAAACTACTCAATAATTTTCATCTGGAGAGTGACCAAATCAAAATTAGTCTGCCAGAAGTGTGAAGAATTAATAGAATAGACATAATCTTGAAGAGTACTGCCATCATCCAAGTGGGACATGGTGAGGTACCTATAGAACATCCAAGTGGAGATCTTCTATAGGCAGTTAGAACTTAGATGAAAGATCTGGGCTAAAGGTAAGGTTTGGGAGTTATCTGTATATAAATGACACTGGTTTAGATTTCCAGGAAGAGAGTATAGGACAGACTACAAAGTCAAGGTTAGAGCGTGGGAAACAACATTGAATATTCCAGCCAAGAAAAAGGAGTCAGAGAATGAGGTAAGAGAAAAAAACAAGAGCAGAAGGTTATCATAGTACTCATCGATCAAGCTGGGGATCGAGCCTGCAACTGAGGTATGTGCCCTCGACCAGAATCAAACCTGAAGCCCTTCAGTCTATGGGCTGATGCTCTATCTACTGAGCCAAATCGGCTAGGGCAAAATACTTTTAAGGCTAGAGACTTTATGATTCCTGATTATAAGAGGTGGACCTTCCAATGTAAAGATTTTTAACAGGTTCAGAGGAGCTTCCTGAACTCTCTAGGTAGAACAGAAAATTAAATAATGCTATAAATCTTTTGCTATAAATATAGAGGAATGGATGGAAAGTGAGAATGTGACAAATCATTTAGTGCTTTGGTTTTTATATCCAAAGGTTAAACAAAAACACACAACCTATTCTAAGATAGGCTACAAATTATTGCTCTCCCGAGGATTTTACCTAATTGGTGTATAGATAACATTTTTTTAAATCCCTCATTGTAGCAATTTACTAAGAGAGAAAAAGCCAGTCAATTGTAATGGCCTATAAATTAACATATTACTTATTAAGGAAAAAGTATCCCCAAGTACATCAAAACATCTTAAACATCCACACAAGTGCATTGGGAAACTAGGCAACTGAAACTGAGAGCTAAAATACTCATGGAAGAGTCATATGCTCAGCCAATAAATATTTATTGAGCACCTACTATGAAGCAAGCATTGCTCTAGTCACCGGACATTAACAAAAAAATAGAACTGTTGATTTGTGTACTTCCCTCTGGAACCTGATCAATACAGTTGAAAGAACTGCTGTCATTTCCAAACTATTTGAATTTGTGGCCATTTCTATTCTAAGGCCCTACTAACTTTACTATATTAAAGACATGGAATATTACAGGTGGAGGATACCTTAAGGCCATGGTCGGCAAACTGCGGCTCGCGAGCCACATGCGGCTCTTTGGCCCCTTGAGTGTGGCTCTTCCACAAAATACCACGTGCGGGCGTGCATGTACAGTGTGATTGAAATTCGTGGCCCATGCGCCCGCCAGTCGGTATTTTGTGGAAGAGCCAGTATTTTGTGGAAGA
>NW_005871050.1:18506672-18543508 GCF_000147115.1 Myotis lucifugus | reverse complement strand
TAAATTGTGGCCTGTAGCAAAATAGAAAGCGCATTAAAATCAAATGCTGGAGTCTCTTTATTTTATGGGCTCTCATCTCTAACTAGTTCTCACTGAAATAATTAAATATCTTTTCAGCAAATGGACTATTCAGGCTGTTTAGTTTAATGCTTCTTAAAACCTGCAAAGTATGTGCGTTAAAATTCATTTTTCTAAATCAGGTGTTTTTTTTTAAGTTTTAATACTTATATTTTTATTGTTGACTAGAAGCCTAGTGCATGAATTTGTGCATGGGTGGGGTCTCTCAGGGTGGCCTGCAGGATTAGGCCCCAACTCATGCCCTCTGCCTCGAAGCCCGGCAGCCCCACCTGGCACCCCACCATGGCCTGGCACCACCCCCTCACCTGCTCCACCATCCCGCCGGGGTCCCACTCTCATGGGGGCCCATCAGGGCCGGCAGCGCCTCCACTGCTGCCCACTGCCAGCACCGCGTCACTGATGCCCGCCATGCTCCATGCCGCCCCCTGGTGGTCAGTGCACATCATAGCATATTAGGCTTTTAT
Organism: Myotis lucifugus; assembly: GCF_000147115.1. NCBI lineage: Eukaryota > Metazoa > Chordata > Mammalia > Chiroptera > Vespertilionidae > Myotis > Myotis lucifugus. The sequence goes on along the minus strand of NW_005871050.1, from coordinate 18,542,966 downwards.
TATATAGGATAGTACTACAGACATCCCCCATTTCCCCTCCCTTTACCCCGTTCTCCAGTCCCTACCCACCCCAGGTCTTCACCACCTATTGCCCATGTCCATGGGCTATGCATATAATTCAGTTGATTTCTGCTCTTCATATGCCACCCCATCCTCCAGCACACACACACACTTTTATCTTCCCACACAAATTGGTTTGAAGGTTTCTGCAGATCAGAATAGCATTAATGCACCTGTAAGCCAAAGCGTCCTCACATAGACTGGCAGAGATTGTCAGAGGCAGAGCACATTGCATTTGACATTAATGGGTCAGAGGCACTTCTACTTGAAATTGGTGAAGTTTGAGAGGACACACAGTGTAGTCAATGGAACTGATCTGAGACTGGTGCCTGAGATCTCATATTTACTGACCCATTATATTGCATGAAGGAAAAATTGCTTTTCAAAAGTATAGAATCCACATTGGAGGAGGAACACAGAATTTGCCTGAGGAGTGTGTGTGTGTATGTGTGTGTTGGGGAGGTCCTGTTTAATAAAATATCATTATGGACCCTTTGGGGATACAAGCCAAAGCTAGGGGCATAGTCTGAAATGGGAAGATTTAGTAAAAGGGGGTCTAATTGCCTACATAATAAAGTAGAAAATAGGTCTTTATAAGGATAAAGAGATGATTCTGGTGGACAATTATTTTTGCTTCCTCTGAACAGAGCCCCACCCCCCAGAAATAAGAGACAGAAAGGGAGTACAAGAGAGAGTACAGAGATATTAGAAAACTAACTTTAGAATTCTAATAGCTAACTTCTAATGTGTATTTACTGGGGTCCTCCAGGCACCAGGCTAAGTGCCTTTCCCATTTCCTCATTTCATCTTCCCAACAGATGTATGAAACAGGGACCATGAGTCTCCTCATTTTACAGATCTCAAAAGTGTGGTTTAGCAATATTAAATGACTTACCGAAGGTTTCCTAGTTACTAATGGCAGAGTTGGCATTCATATTTGTCATCCCAGTCTCCACCAAATACAAGGGGGAAATTGTGTGAACATTTAAAATCTGGGCCTACAAGCCGTTAGGTTCACTTAAGCTGAATAATAATGACAGTGACAGTGCTGGTGAACAGTGACAGATATCAGGTACTTATTACATGCCAAGCATTGTGCTAAGCACTTTACATAAATCAGTTCATTTAATCCTTATAACAACCTTCTGAGGAAAATATTTTTATTCACTCTCTTCTACAAATGAAAAAAAATGGAGTCTTCAAAGTTAAGCAACTTGCCCAAAGTTACATAAGTAGGAAATGGATAAACTGTAAAGAGCAGTCCCCCATAAAACAGTGCAATACTAGGGCCTAAGGAGAGTTAGCTACCAGTAGGACATTCCCTCAAGTCAAATGTGGCTCAGAATCTTTTGGAACCCTGATATTTTATTAACAGACTAGAGGCCCAATGCATGAAATTCGTGCAAGAGTAGGCCTTCCTTCCCCCAGCTGCCGGCACCAGCTTCCCTCTGGCACCCGGAACCAGGCTTCCCTCTGGCTGCTGGCAGGCACCCAGGACCTGGGCTTCCCTCTGGCTCCCTGCAGGTACCCAGGACCCGGGCTTTCCTCGCAGCCCCAGCTACGTCCGGAAGGTCGTCCGGAAGGACGTCCAGTCTAATTAGCATACTATGCTTTTATTATAGATTTTATATTGCTCCCTATTCTATGCTATGATCTATCCTGGAAAAGTAAGTATTGGAACACTTATGCCTTACAGAATAGAGCTATAATAGAGAGTCAAGAAATACTTGGTGACTAAATGGATAGATGAATGGAGTCTAATCAGTAGTTTTCAATTTTTTCATTCTATAGCACTGTAAGTTCCATATCTCTATGATGAGTTGAATCCTTTCATATAAGTATTCAATGCACTGAAACTTTTAATAATAAAAGGTAATCGATAAGAGAAAGGATTTATTTGTGCTTGGATAAATGGAACGTGGAAAAATCTAAAAGCAACTAGCTCTTGAAAGGCTCTCATTGTCTTAGAAAAGGAGTAATTGGCTGTGGGACCATGCATCTGGAAAGAATAAGAGTTAAGAATGCCAAGAGAAAGGGTAGTGTGGGAGCTAAAAGGGAACCCTCATTTTCTATATGTACTAGGTCTTTCTATATACTCTAATTTATTTAATCCTCATAACTATCCTGGGAGGCAGGTGTTATTATCTCTATTTTATTTTTTCATCTTTATTGTTGAGAGTATTACAGATGTCTCCCCTTTTCCCCTCATTGCCCCCCTCCACCCGGATCCTGCCCCACCTCAAGTCTTCACCACCCTATTGTCTATGTCCACAGGTAATGTATATATGCATATTAGTTTTTTGGTTAACCTTTTCCTGCCCCCTCTCCCTCTTCCCTCTGAGATTTGTCAGTTTGTTTCATATTCCCATGTCTCTGGTTCTATTTTAGTCATCAGTTTATTCTGTTCATTATATTCTTTGTTTATTTTGATTTTTAGATTCAATTGTTGATACATATGTATATACTGTCATTTTATTGTTCATATTTTTCTTCTTCTTTTCTTCTTCTCCTTCTTCTTCAACCAGACCCTTTAACACTGCATAATATTGGTATGGTGGTGATGGACTCCTTTAGCTAAAAATTGCCTGATCAGAACAGCAAAAAGAAAAAAGAATCCAAAAATATGAAGATAGTATAAGAAGCCTATGGGACAACTTCAAGTGTACCTACATTTGCATCATGGAGGTGCTGGAAGGAGAAGAGAGGGACCAAGAAATTGAAAACCTATTTGAAAAAATAATGACAAAAAACTTCCCTTAGGTGGTGAAAGAAATAGACATACAAGCCCAGGAAGGACAGAGAGTCCCAAACAAGAGGAACCCAAAGAGGACCACACCAAGACACATCATAATTAAAATGCCAAAGGTTAAAGACAAAGAGGTTTGTAATTATATACTCACTAGTATGATTATTAGATTAATTATTATCTCTCTTCCTAAATTTTGCACTCCATGAGAGCAGGGACCATGACTGTATTGTTCACCTCTTTATCCTCAGTGCCTACCACAGTGACTAATAGTAGATCCTCAATGAATATACAGTAAGTACTCAGTTAACATCATCAATATGAAACCAATAATGAAACCAATTTTACAATCAGCTATTTGATATAAACAGGAGTTAAATTCATATAGCATCTCATTGATGCTATATAAACACAAGGACTTGCTGTGTTTTGAATGAATGGATGTGAATGAATAAATGTTGAAAAACAGATATAAGTTATATAATCAATTTTAATCCCAAACCCACTAGAAACGATATAAGGCCCAGGGCTAGCAAAATGAAACATAGCTTGAAGAGATGAGAATGAATAAATAGAATGAGTAGGTTCAAGGTAAAGATGGCGTGAAATGATTCTTAAGCTGATATGAGCAAATAAAAGTTGTGGCTGGTGCCAGCTAGGGCAAACTGATTGAGATTCATGTCAGAGAAATTAAGGTAGAAAATAAAAAAGTGAATCTGCTTGTGGAGTGAGACAGATGATGAACATAAACCAAATGAGTACTCCCTTACTTGGTCAAGTAGGCTGGTCCAGGAAATGTGGGATCAGGACTGTAGCAGACACACAAGGGGCCAGGAAAGTGGAAACCATAGTTACACACAATAGCCTTAAGGAGTTCTCCTGAGAAGCTACATTGTGTCAACAAGGTCTGTGGATCTTGGCCAGGTTTTTAGTTCAGCTCTTCCCTGATAGCCTCTCCTAGGCTTAAAGGGACCACATCCTTTGTTGAATAGGGTGGTAGTCATTGCCTAACTTCCTAAGCATCAGTTTTCTCCTTTCAAAAAGAGGAATAAAAGTTAATTTCACAAGATTATTAGATTAGGATAATAGAATAATATGAGATTTCTTATAGGGTCAAATGTGCCTCCTTGTAAACACTCACTTGTAAAATTTTTTAAATTAAAATTAAAAAATCTTCCACATGACTCCACTTATTAAAAAATGGCTCAGGCCCAGCTACATGGCTCAGTAGTTGAGCATCGACCTATGAACCAGGAAGTCACGGTTCGATTCCTGGTCAGGGCACATGACCAGGTTGCTGGCTCAATCCCCAGTGTGGGGCATGCAGCCGGTCAATGATTCTCTCTCTCCCTCTCCTTTCCTCTCCGAAAGCAATAAAAATATAGTTTTTCTAAAAAATGGCTTAGGACTTTAAGCAATAAAACAAAATTTTTTAAAAAATGGCTTAGGACACACAATATACACAAAATCTTTAGAAAATCTTGATAAAATTGGCAATCCCTGTGCTACTTGACTCAGTGTTATCCTATACATCAGAAAGTTGAGAAAACTGTAGAATTTTAGAATCTCTGAGCTGAGGGTTCCTTCGAGACTAATCCGGTTTACATTAGTGAATTGTGAGAATGCTGGGGAAAATCACTGATTATTAAGAACCTATGAATCTGTGCATCTTCACAGAATTTTATTAACTGGGTCTTGGGAAGAACATAGCTGGAATTCACTGTCTTGTTGCAAGCTGGAGCAAAATGGAAATTTATTCCACAGCCAAGTGTAACAGGGATAAAGCTGATTTCAACCTGGGACTAGAATATAAACTCATGCATATTTGGTCAAAAAATCATGCTGCATCATTAGGGTAATGAGTCAGCCAAAGCTGATGAAAATCACATAAAGTTAATCTGTTCTAATTTCTGATTATACTAAAGTGGTTATATGGTCCTAAAATTCCAGTGTCTTGTTCTATTCTTTCCTATTTTACTGACTCACTGAATTGAGGGCACTAACTCAATGTTTCTTTCACTATCTACAAAATCTGGGCTACAAATACTTAACAGTGTATAAAGCCACTTTTACTTCACCAGTGTCTTTCACATCATAAAAAATCACCTCCTCAGTCAAAATAATAATGCTTTGGTTAAAATATATTAACTCCAAAGATAGACTTCAATTGAATTTGATTATTTTTTGGAGCCTAGCACAATGGGAACACAAGTGAAAAATAAAAATTACAATTCTCATTCTAAAATGGTGATTCATAAACAATGGTCCAAAGACATGAACCAGTCTGTAACTATGTTTTCCCAAGTCCATGGCAAAACATAAAGAAAAAGAGTATAATAAAGAGGATGTTTCACAACTAAATTTATATTCAATTTTTTAAATTTATTTTATTACAAGTTTCTCATGAATATTTGTTCCATTTTTTTTTCTTGGCACTGAAATTTTCTTATTTTATGGTGGCAGTTGTCTTTTTAACATCCTCACTTTGCAAAAAAACAAAGAGCAACTCTAGGTCAGTCTATTTTTTCTTTTAATATTATTGGTCTGTTAATTCAAAATGTAGGAGAACCACAAAATCACTTACTACCTACTTAAGTAATATGATTAATCCAATTTATCATTTAGTCAAGAAAATTGCTTTAGTTTGTTATTTAGAAGTTTGGTTTCTGGCAATTGTATGTATCTATTATTAGAAGTTACAAAAAAAGAAAACAGATTTTGAGCTCACACTACTGCTAAAAACAAAGCAACAAAAGGAGCAAAGCCAATAATAACAAATGGTGACTAGCACATAAAAATATTCAATAAATGTTTGTTAAATAAGGAATAAATTATCAAATAAAACAAATATAAATTTAAGAAATACCCAGCCAGCAGCTACAAAAAAAAAAAAAAAAAAAAAAAAAAAGACAACACACAAGAGGAGGATTTCATTCTTTGGTTACAGTAACAAGGAAAATGGCTTTGCTTTTCAAATTTTTCTTTTCAAATTTTTCTTTTTAATTATAGATAATTCCTGAGTAGTATATGCCTAGGAAAAGCCTGTAGCACATTTTTCTCTCTTGCCAAAGAAAATAAAAAGAAGCAAAGAAAACTAAAATCATTTAGGAAATTATTTAGACTCACAAAAGTTGGGGTCAGAGAGTAGAAATCATCCAACCCATTCCTTTCCATTTACAGATAAAGAAACAGGTTCAGAAAAACTTAACCAAGTTGCCCTTGCTTTGGGATTTGGACCATGAGAACAAAACCAAGAAGATACTTCTGCCTTCTTGCAGCAGTATAATCTAATTGTAGGTGGAAGATAAGCATTATTTCAAAGACCTCTTGAATATTCAAACTATAAATTTAAAAGTTTTAAAATACTTTCAATGGTTAGAGGAAACAAAGACATAAAAATAGGAAAGGTTCAAATTAGAATTCATGGAGGAGGGAAAGTATTCTGGGGCTAGTGGTTTGTGAACAAGCAAAGATCCAGAGACCAGAGTGTGTATGATGCCTTTGGAGAATGTTGAGGGGCAGTGAGTTATAAGTGATTTGTGAATATATCTGCTATCTTTAAGACTTTTCCTTCGACAGCATTCATCAACACTACATTAGCAGCTTTCACTGTTGACCAGACACTAGGGACTTGTAATAGTCTTGATTAACTGAAGCTCACATCAAAAATTTGCCGGGCCAATGTTGTTCAGTGGTTGTGCATCTAGCCATGAACCAGGAGGTCACAGTTCTATTCAAGCTGGACCCTCAATAGGGGGTGTGTAGGAGGCAGCTGACTGATACTTCTCTCTCATCCATGTTTCTACCTCTCTCTCCCTCTTTCTCTCTCTGAAATCAATAAAAAAAAATTTTAAAAAAATTATATCAATGTTATCACAAAGATACACTGACAAAATAGCATATGTATAAGGCCATTCAATGCCTCATTATTTGTAATGATTTGTAAAGGACTGGCAACAAGTCAAATGTCTATTAATCAGGGACTGCTTCAATAAACTATGGTACATCCACACAATGGGTACTATACAGCTATTTTTCAAAAATAAAAGAATGAGAATGGCTTCTACATACTGTTATGACATATCAACAGAATCTGTTATTAGGGGGGAAAGCAAGGGTAAAATAATTTACAATAACTAAGATTTGGAAACAGCCCAAATGCCCATCAGTAGATGAGTAGATAAAAAAGCTGTGGTACATTTACACAATGGAATACAACTCCACCATAAAAAGGAAATCTTACCTTTTGCAACAGCATGGATAGAACCAGAGCATATTATGCTAAGTGAAATAAACCAGTCAGAGAAAGACAAATACCATATGATTTCACTTTTATGTGGAATCTAATGAACAAAGTAAACTAACAAACAAAATAGAAACAGACTCATAGATACAGGGAACAGACTGACAGTTGTCAGAGGGGAGAGGGGTTGGGGGGAGGGTCTGGGGGGCTGGTTGATAAAGGTAAAGGGATTTAGAAAAAAAAACAGACACGGACAACAGTATGGTGCTCGCCAGAGAGAAAGGGGGTTGGGGGAGGTGGAAGAGGGCAAAGGAGGGATAAATGGTAGTGGAAAGAAACTTGACTTTGAGTGGTGAGTGCATGGTGCAGTGTGCAGATGATGTGTTATAGAGTTGTGCACTTGAAACCTGTATGGTTTTATTAACCAATGTCATCCCAATAAATTCAATTTCTAAAAATGTCAGAATAGTGCCCTAGCTGGTTTGGCTCAGTGGATAGAGAGTCGGTCTGCAGACTGAAGGGTCCTGGGTTCGATTCTGGTCAAGGGCACATGCCTGGGTTGCAGGCTCGATCCCTAGTAGGGGGTGTGCAGGAGGCAGCCAATCAATGATTCTCTCTTATCATTGATGTTTCTATCTCTCTCTCCCTCTCTCTTCCTCTCTAAAATCAATAAAATATATATTTTTTTATAAATATCAGAATAGTGGTAACACTTGAGAGGAGTATAGTGCCTGGAAAGGGAGGCATAAGGGAGGCTTTTGGGTTGCTGGTGTGTTCTGTTCTGGGTGCCCAATGTTTTCCATTGGTTAGTACATCGGTGTGTGTATTTTGTGAATACCCATCAAGCTGGACACTTACAATTTGTGCAATTTTCTGTATAATATACTGCAATCATATTTATACTTTAAAATTCTGTTGTACCCATATGCCTGTGTCTAGTGGTGTAGTGTTAATTAAAAAGAACGGGGAAGAAAGGCGGAAGGCAATGCTTGTAATAATGCCACCTTTTGAATAGTCTACTCTAAAGGAAAACATACATTTGCTTATATTTTTTTAAAAACACAATAAATAGGCAATAAAGATACTTACCTATAGGAGAAGGGAGGGGACAGGGTAGAAGTGTCAGGGATGGCCTTTGAGACTTCTTTAAATATGCCTTGTTATACTGTATACTTCGACTTTGGCACAAAATTAATCAAAAAGAAGAAAACCCAAAAAGTACAAACCAAACTGAAATAAATGAACTTAACCTTTTACTAAATTGGGGACAAACTCTTACAGAGAAGATAATTATTTCAACTTGACTTTGAAACAGAGAATTTTGTTTTGTTTTTATTGTTACTTTTATTTATTTTTTCTTTATTGATTAAAGTATTACATATGTGTCCTTATATCCCCATTGCCCCCCACAACCCCACTCATGCCCTCACCCCCTGGTGTCTGTGTCCATTGGTTAGGCCTATATGCATGCATACAAGTCCTTTGGTTGATCTCTCCCCCTTACCCCTCCCTCCCCTACCTTCCCTCTGAGGTTTGACGGTCTGATCGATGCTTCTCTGTCTCTGGATCTGTTTTTGTTCATCAGTTTATGTCGTTCATTATATTCCACAAATGAGTGAGACCCTGTGATATTTATCTTTCTCTGACTGGCTTATTTCACTTAGCATAATGCTCTCCAGTTCCATCCAGGCTGTTTCAAATGGTAAGAATTCCTTCTTTTTAACAGCAGCGTAGTATTCCATTGTGTAGATGTACCACAGTTTTTAAATCCACTCATCTGCTGATGGGCACTTAGGCTGTTTCCAAATCTTAGCTATGGCAAATTGTGCTGCTATGAACGTAGGGGTGCATATATCCTTTCTGATTGGTGTTTCTAGTTTCTTGGGATATATTCCTAGAAGTGGGATCACTGGGTCAAATGGGAGTTCCATTTTTAGAAACAGAGAATTTTGAATGTACACCCCTAACTGTATACCCCTAATTGGATGTGATCACAGGAGAACCCTTGGTAACTAGTATTAGAGGTAACTAGTATAATATTATATTATAGGTAATGCTATTAACAACAAAAACGAACAAAAAATCCAATTAAAAAAGGGGCAGAGGACCTGAACAGATACTTCTCCCAAGAAAACATATAAATGACCAACAGATATATAAAAAGATGCTCAACTTCACTGGCTATTAGGAAAATGCAAATCAAAACTACAATGTGACACCACCTCACACCTGTTAGATGGCTATTATCACCAAGACACGTAATAACCAGTCTTGGAGAGGTTGTGAAGAAAAGGAACCCTCATTCACAGCTGGTGGGAATGCAGACTGGGTGCAGCCACTGTGGAAAACAGTATGGAGTTTCCTCAAAAAATTAAATATGGAACTGCCTTTTGACCCAGTGATCCCACTTCTAGAAATATATCCTAAGAAACCTGAAACACCAATCAGAAAGGATATATGCACCCCTATGTTCATAGCAGCACTCTTTACAATAGCTAAGATCTGGAAACAGCCCAAGTGCCCATCAGTAGATGAGTGGATTAAAAGGCTGTGGTACATTTACACCATGGAATACTAAGCAGCTATAAAAGAGAAGGATCTCTTACCCTTTGAGACAGCATAGAGAAACCTAGAGAGTACTATGCTAAATGAAATAAGCCAGTCAGACAAAGACAAGTATTACCTGATCTCACTGATATGCGGAATCTAATGAGCAAAATAAACTGTGGTGAACAAAATATATCCAGATGCATAGAAACATGGAACGGACTAATGAATCTCAGAGGGAAGGTGGGGTTGGGTGGGGAAAGATTAACCAAAGAACTTATATGCATATATGCATAACACATGGACAGAGACAATAGTGTGGTGAAGGCCTGGGGGGTGGGCCAATGGAGGAAAAAAATGAGGACATCTGTAATACTTTTGACAAAAAAGATAAATTTAGGAAAAACAGTATGGTGGCTTCTCAAAAAATTAAGAATAGAGCCCTGACAGGGGGCTCGGCTAGTTGGAGCATTGTTCCATGCTCCAAAAGTTGGTGGGTTTGATTTCTAGTCAGATACCTAGGCACATACCTATGTTGCAGGTTCCATCCCCAGTTGGGGCAAGCAATCGATGTTTCTCTCTCACATCAATGTCTCTCTCCCCCTTCCTCTCTCTCTAAAATCAATAAAAATATATCCTTGGGTGAGAATTTTAAAAATAAATAAATTTTTAAAATTAAGAATAGATTTACCATATATGACCTAGCAACCTCTCTTCTGGGTATGTACCCCCAAAAATTGAAAACATTTACTCACAAAGATATATGCACCCCTATTTTCATTGCAGTTTTATTCACAGTGGCCAAGACATGGAAACAACTGAGTACCCTGTGATAGAGGAATGGATAAAGAAGATGTGGTACATATATAATAGAATACTACTCAGCCTTAAGAAAAGATAAAATTGCCATTTGTGACAACATGGATGGATCTTGAGAATATCATGCTAAGCAAAGTAAGTGAGACAGAAAAAGTCAAGAACTACAGTGGGGCCTTGACTTACGAGTTTAATTCGTTCCTTGACGGAGCTCGTAACTCAAATTACTCGTATGTCAAATCAAGCTGATGTTGTGGCGTTCACTGTGACGTTCACCACGCCAACTAGCGGTGGGGTATCTGAAGCTGGCTCGTAACCTGAATTTTAGCTCGCAACTCAAAGCAAAAAATCAGCCAAGAGACAGCTTGTATCTCGAAAAACTCGTTAGTCAGGACACTCGTAAGTCAAGGCCCCACTGTATATGATTTCAAACATATATGATATATAGAACTGAAAGCAACAAATAAACAAGAAAAACAAACAAACAAACAAAAAAGCATAGATACAGATAAGAGTATGGTGGTTACCAGAGGGAAAGGAAGTGGAGGCAGTGAAGGGTAAAGGGGTCAAATATGTGATAATGGAAGGAGACTTGACTTTGGGTGGTAAATACACAATGCAATATACAGATGATGTATTATAGAATTGTACACATGAAACCTATGTAATTTTATTAACCAGTGTCACCTCAATAAATTCAATAAATAAATAGCCCAATATGTTCAAAATAAAAGAAAGGAGAAACAAATATAAATTCAATGTTAGGTAAAAACCTTATAATCTTACATTTAAAATTGGAAATATCACTATTAGCTCATATTTCTTTTCTTTTTTTTAACAAAAAGGTAATTCCTAGCTGCGACCACTGAGAAATCCTAGAGGCAATGACCAACTAACAGCAATGAGTGCCTTGGCACACAAACTGTAATCTGTGAAAGTCATTCCCCAATATATAAAACCAGGATTCTGCCTGGCTGGTTTGGCTCACTGGATAGAGCGTCAGCCTGGGGACTGAAGGGTCCCGGGTTCGATTCTGGTCAAGGGCATGTACCTTGGTTGCGGGTACACCCCCAGTAGGGGATGTGCAGGAGGCAGCTGATCGATGCTTCTCTCTCATCGATGTTTCTAACTCTCTATCCTTCTCCCTTTCTCTCTGTAAAAAATCAATAAAATATTTAAAAAAAAAACAAACAGGATTCTTTGCAGCGGTTCTCAACCTGTGGGTCGCTACCCCTTTGGCGGTTGAACGACCCTTTCACAGGGGTCACCTAAGACCATCCTGCATATCAGATATTTACATTACGATTCATAACAGTAGCAACATTACAGTTATGAAGTAGCAACGAAAATAATATTATGGTTGGGTCACAACATGAGGAACTGTATTTAAAGGGCCAGGAGGTTGAGAACCACTGCTTAGAGAAATGGCTGACTCCAGAATCTGCCTGGAATATCTTCTTGTGCTAGAAAGCAAGGAAGCTATCAGCAATACTGCTGTCATATCAAAAGGCCTCAGGAGTCAACTTTAAAGGGGCTCCCACTGGCCTAATATAGGACAATTTGGGTACCAAAGGAAAAAAATCACAGTGATTTATTGAGACATATTAAATACATAAAAATTCATAAATTCATAATGAGCTCATAAAACACATTAGTCACCATTGGAGCTTACTAGGAAATCAAATCGTTCTGAAAATTGATAAGTAAAAGACAAGAATTAAGCACTTGTCCTACCTTTCCTATAAGAACTATATTTCAGGATAATCACATAATTGATTAGGGAAATTTCTTTTTTTATAGAATTCTAGTTAATAAATGCAGAAGAAATGACAGCATTGGAAAAAATCACCACTCTCTTGCCTTTAATGAAATAATGGATCTAGGCAATGATCATCAGTAGATGCTAAAATCATTAGGTTAAAGGTTGATGAGATACTTTAAAATGCAAGAATCAGGCTGACACCACCTGAACCCCACCGATCGATCTTAATATTATAAAAAGTGAGACACTGAGACATTATAGGCAGCCTGATGTGCTGCAATGGGATAAACACCACCAATGAGAAATTCTTAACTTAAAAAGTGAACCTAAATCTTGTCAAATCTCTAGGGGAAAAATGATAGTATGAAAACAGAGTTTTACTTGTATTTGATTAAGGAGTGAAAGAACAAAACAAATTTCACAGCTGGGGCCACTTGTCTGTCCCCAACCTCACTCCCCTAGACTCAGTCTGCCTCAAGCTCTGGAACAAATCCTGTTTTATGCATCAAGGAGAAATTAAGGAGCCTGATTCCCATAACTCAGATGACTGCATGCAGTCAACCTGGCTGCTGATCCTGTTATAACATTGTGCCTTATACTCCAGATGCAATTAATGTTGCCCGCTTAGTCCCTTTGCCTAAGTCTCTATCTGGTTGATTTGCCTGCAGCCTCAGTTGCTCTGAAATAGGGGCTCTGCTTTGCTCTTACCAGTATTCTGGAAGACAAGAGTCTTGACTTTGAATCACAAACACAACTACTGGGCCCCCACTCCCTATTTCTCACCACCTATTTGAACCCTTCTGTCTTGCCTGCTCTCAGGCTGCCTGTTTTTAAGTTTTTGCTATTTTGTTAGGTGATTCTCAACCTAGAAATGTTGTGTTAAGTTAACCCATACTGTTAAAATTTGGATTAAATATCAGACCATGTATTGGTATTTCATAACATCTTGAGGCAAGTTGATGACATTATTCATGTTTTGAAATGGAACACAAGTAACATGTGAAACACTTGTTTCTGCCCCAGATATTTGGGGCAGCACCACCACAAGGATCCTCAATCTATGTTCCTTTGATGAGGAACAGTAGATTAAGCCCAGAAGTTTCCCAATTCTCTCCAAGCCTTGTGTCCTTCCCTTCATTTTCTCTGTCACTGTTATGCCTTTCCAGCCACCACTTCCTTCTCCAGTCCATTCTACCCATGTTGTGACAGAAATGCTTTTTCCTCTACCTTCCTTTAAAATCCTCAGTAACCATGTCAGTCTCCCAGCAGCTGCTTAGTGCTTTGTCTCCCTGGCTATGCCCTTCTTCTTCTATTTTTCTATGCTTTTTATTGTAAAGTAAAACAGATAAGGAAAACCACACAGATGTAACAGATGCATGGCTTAATGAATTCATATAAAGCAAAACCTTTTTAACCATTACCACATCAAGAAATAGATTTTTGTCAGTTTCCCCAGAAGCCCCTTCCATGTATACTGCCCACATCACAAGCCCCTCCCTTCACCCATATATAACTATTGTCTAGATTTTTATAGTAAACACTTCCTTGTCTTAAAAAGACAGTTTTATCACCTAAATGTGAATCCCTAGACACTATTTTAGTCTTGTCCATTTGAAAAACTAGATGTCTTTTAATCTCTTTTACTCTAATATCCCTCTTTTCTTCTCTTTTCCTTATAATTTACCTGTTGAAACACCCAAGCTATTTAACTAATGGAGTTCCCCAGGCCGGATTTTGCTGATAGGTATGCCAATTAATTGGTATGTTAATGAACTTAACTTTGCCTTCCTCACTACACTTCCAGTCTGCTAGGGCAGGCTTGCAGCTACAGGAGCTCTGTGGGAACTTTCCTCACTCCACTCTCCAGCGTGACTGATTGAAAGAAGCCAGTTTCCCTGCTCCCAGCTGCTCCCAGCTAGGGCTCTACCCGGGTGTTTGGGTGTCTAGCTAATGTCTGGAGTTCATCCACTTGCCTCCAGTGTCCACCTCATTCTTTCCCTCCGTCTTGATAACATGTGCATTTTGACTCCTGAGACCTGGAAAAGTAGAAACTGAAGCATCCAGAATGTCATTTCACCTGGGGGTTCAAGGAACCTCACTCCCTCTCACTGATGGCTAATTTCTAGGGGTGCACTTAGGGGATTAAGTGACATACAAAGCCCCAGTTGAGTTCCTAAGTATGAGGCATGTGGTTAGGATCCTAGGTGCTCGGTAACCTTTAAAGATATTTTGTATGTTTAAATATACTTTATAAAACTTAAAAGAAAAAAGGGTTAAAACCATAAATGTAACAACATTTCAGTCACACTCTGGGTGAAACTGGAGTTTTTTAGTCCCACCTTGAACCTTAATCAAATATAGCACTGTTTCTATGAGAAACCAATTCCAAACATGCCACTTACAAAATGTGGTAATAGATTCTTTTTATAAATTTGAGGGTTGCCGCCCTAGCTGGTTTGGCTCAGTGGATAGAGCGTCGGCCTGCGGACTGAAGGGTCCTGGGTTCGATTCCGGTCAAGGGCACATGCCCGGGTTGCAGAATGATTCTCTCTCATCATTGATGTTTCTCTCTCTCCCTCTCCCTTCCTCTCTGAATTCAATAAAAAATAAATAAATAAATTTGAGGGTTGCCCATGAGGTCAATTATAACATTTTAGATTCTGGTTTATGTAAGCAGCAACCTGAAATTATCTCCTCAAATAACCTAAAAAATCATTTCCTTGTCTATGTTATCCAAATAACAGAAAATAATGAGTCTCTTTCTGTTATGTAAAAGGAAGGCGAAGAGGATTATTGCTTCAGGAAGCTAATGTCAAAAATCTGACCACCATAGAGAAAGTCACAATACTCACCAATCCCTAAAAGCTCTAGAAGCCAACACTGTTCTTATAGACACTAAGCATCTCTCCAGGGGAAACAAGCACTCCTCCCAAACCTTCTAAATTCCCAAGCAATATATGGAATTATTTAGGAGTAAAATATGAATCAGTGGCAGCTGGGAAATTTTTAGATTTTGAAATGTGATAGTCTCAAGTTCCTTGCATCTGATTAATAGTCTCCGTTCCACTTTAAAACCATCACATCAAAGATAGAGGCAAAATGTAATAAAAAAAAAAGATTGATTTCATTCTGGAGCCCCATGGTAATGATTCTTTAGTTTCTTAGACTCATTACAAATTAAATTGGGTCCAAGAACACCAATTCATTTTTAAGACCTTTCAAGTAAGCCAAATATGGATAGTCAGCCAAAACTCATTCATATTCAGATTTCTAGGACACTGATTTGATAATATATGTTCCTTACAATTCAGGGGTCTACTGAGGTTTGAGCCTCAGGTAACAGAGCTGCAATTTAAAGTACCACGGCCTTTGAATGCTATAGCAACAGCATCCACTATCTTATTTAAATAAGACCCAGGAGATATTCTGGAGGTTCCTATATTACTAAATTTTCACTTCAAGTTCTAGCTCTTTTTAATATTCTTGCAATGTGAAAAGGGAGCAAAAGACTTTAGCCAATCTAGTAAGATTCAAAATTTACTATGGGAATACTAGACAGTTCAAGAGAGAATATTAGGATGGAAAAATACATGTTATGCTCTCCCTCTCTTATAGTGTGCTATTATAACAAATAATATAAAAGTATAGATACCTAAAAGACTATTTGGCATGTGTATTTAATACTCTCATCCATAAATTAGAAGAAAAACATTCTGTAACTTAAATGAATTACCTACTTTGTGATCAACAGAAGTGATATGATGTTTATATCAAAATATATAAGAAGGCTTCAAAGCTAGGATTTTAGAACCTAATAATTATATTAAAGAGTTAACAAAAACATATTTTTCAAATAAATATTTACATAATCTTGCATATGATTAAAAATACATATTTATTTTAAGCACATATGGAATATTTATTAAAAATTTACCCTAAAACAGGCAATAAAGAAAGTCTCAGAACACACCAAAGAATCAAAATCCTACTGACCTCATTAGAAATAACAAAAATAAGTTTAAAACAGATATTGTAAATGAGAAACATTTCTAAATTACTCATTGGCCAAAAAGAAGAAATCGATGGAACTAGAGAGCATTATGCTAAGTGAAATAAGCCAGTCAGAGAAAGATAAATATCACATGATCTCACTCATTTATGGAATATAATGAACAACATAAACTGATGAACAAAAACAGATCCAGAGATAGAGAAGCATCGATCAGACCGTCAAACCTCAGAGGGAAGGTAGGGGAGGGTGGGGGTAAGGGGGAGAGATCAACCAAAGGACTTGTATGCATGCATATAAGCCTAACCAATGGACACAGACACCAGGGGGGGTGAGGGCATGAGTGGGGGGGGTGGGGGGCAGTGGGGGGGATAAGGACACATATGTAATACATTAATAAAGAATTTTTTTAAAAAAGAAGAAATCGTAATGGAAATTAGTCAGTGTACAAAACTTTGAAAACACTATGCATCATAAACCAGAAGGATATAGCTACAGCAGTAGTTATAAGTAAATTTATTCCTCAGATACTTATCTGAGAAAAAAAGATTTTTTAAAATTAGTAAACATGTATAACTCAAGAAGTTAGAAAAATAAGGAAGTAATAAAGATTGCAGAAGTTAATTTTTTAAAAAAATATACTAAAGATGAAAAACAAAACCAAAAACTTATTCTCTGGAAACACTAATGAACTTTAAGAAAAGACTTGGCAAAAACTTTAGGCTCCTCAAACACACAGCTGATTTTATCCTCAGAACATTTTATGATATCTATAAAGCCTGTGAAATGTACTATAGAGCACACTATATAAAGATTAGAGTTTCTGCCGAAACCGGTTTGGCTCAGTGGATAGAGCGTTGGCCTGCAGACTGAAAGGTCCCAGGTTCGATTCCGTGAAGGGCATGTACCTGGGTTGCGGGCACATCCCCAGTGGGGGATGTGCAGGAGGCGGCTGATCGATGTTTCTGACTCTCCATCTCTCTCCCTTCCTCTCTGTAAAAAATCAATAAAATTAAAAAAAAAAAGATTAGAGTTTCAGATCCACTCAGGAGAGGATTACAAGAGTAGCTATGATGAATTCATTCAAAAAATTGAAGAAAGGATGGAGAAATAGATGAAACTATGAAGAGTCTCATCAGAGTTGAAACACACACATATACATATACCCCTTTAAATAATAATTCTAAAATTAAAAAATATATCTGAAACTAAAAGATATAAGGGTAGGGGGAAATAATCAGTATATTTAAATGATATGGTTGGATTATCTGTATATAAGGAACTAATAAGAGATACTAGCAATGTTATTGTATAAAGGATTAATATAAAAATCTATTGCATTCCTATACACAACCAGCAAAGAGAATATATGAATTAAAAAGGAGATAAAACTTTTAAGATAGCAACAAAATTATAAGATACCTGTGATGGTTAATTTTATAAGTCAACCTGGCTGGGCTAAGAGATGACCAGCTAGTTGGAAAAACGTTATTTCTAGGTATCTTGAAAATATATTTGGTAGATTAACATTTGATTTGGTAGACTGAGTAAAGAGACCTTCCTTCACCAATATGGATGAGCATCATCCAATTGATTGAATGTCCAAAAGGAAAAAAGGGCAGAAGGGCAAATTCTTCCTCTTCTTAAGCTGGAAGGTCCATATTTTTCCTACCCTTAGATATTGGATGGAGCTCTTGGTTCTGGGGTCTTTGGACTCTGGGACTTACACCAGTGGCCACCCAGTTCTAAGGCCTTTGGCCTTGGACTAGGATTTACCCTATCAGCTCCCCTGGTTCTCAGGCCTTTGGACTCAGACTGAATTATACCACTAGCTTTCCTGGCTCTCCAGTTTGCAGACTGCAGACTGTGGAACTTTTTGGCTTCCATTATCATAAAAGCCAATTCTTACAATAAATCTCCACTTATATCTATATCTACATCTATAGCTATATGTGTCCTATTCTGTTTCTCTAGAGAACCCTGACTAATACAGTATCTGGGAATAAATCAAACAATATTTGTACAAGACCTTAAGAGAGACAGTAATAAAACTTTACTGAAAAGCAAATGAAGTTTAAAAAGACAGTACTATATCATGTCCATGAAAGGGAAAGCTCAATGTCATAAAGATATCAATTCTCCCAACTTAATCCTTAAAGTCAATGCAATTCTAACAAAAATCCCATAAAAATTGTTGTGGGATTTTATAAATTGATTCTAAAATTCATATA
The DNA here is from genome assembly GCF_000147115.1 of Myotis lucifugus. Classification (NCBI taxonomy): domain Eukaryota; kingdom Metazoa; phylum Chordata; class Mammalia; order Chiroptera; family Vespertilionidae; genus Myotis; species Myotis lucifugus. Next base: position 18,524,552 of record NW_005871050.1, on the reverse strand, counting down.
GAGGATCAAAGAGTCAAGAAGAGTTGAGAACATTTATGAAGAAAAGCAAAACAGGAGGAACTTACTTTACAGTTTGTACTATAGAACTCAAGTAGTCAGGACAATTTGGTAATGGTGCAGGGACAGACAAATACATATAGCCCAATGTAACCAAAGAGAAAACCATAAAACAAAGCCATAAAAAGTTGATATACAGCAGGAGTAACATTACATATCACTGGAGAAAAGATGGACCGTTCAGTAAATGGGGCCAGTTTTCTTTGGGGAAAAAAATCAATTCATGCATCCTGCCACACACAAAAATAAAATCCATGTATATTTAAAAAACCTAAATATGAAAATTAAACCTAAAAATTTTTATAAGAGATAAGACTGTCTTTATGACATCAGGGTAGGTATTTCTTTAACAGGACTCAAAATGTACAAAAACATATATGAAAAGAATAAGTCTGACTCATTGAAATCTAAAATGTATGCATTCTATAAAAAATACAAATTACAGAATGGGAGAAAATATTTGCAACTCATAACAAAAGATTTATATAAAATTGCCGAAACCGGTTTGGCTCAGTGGATGGAGCGTCGGCCTGCGGACTGAGAGGTCCCGGGTTCGATTCCGGTCAGGGGCATGTACCTGGGTTTCGGACACATCCCCAGTGGGAGATGTGCAGGGGGCAGCTGATCGATGTTTCTCTCTCATCGATGTTTCTAACTCTCTATCTCTCTCCCTTCCTCTCTGTAAAAAATCAATAAAATATATTGTAAAAAAAAGATTTATAGCTGAAACCGGTTTGGCTCAGTGGATAGAGCGTCGGCCTGCGGACTGAAAGGTCCCAGGTTCGATTCCGGTCAAGGGCATGTACCTGGGTTGCGGGCACATCCCCAGTAGGAGATGTGCAGGAGGCAGCTGATCGATGTTTCTCTCTCATCGATGTTTCTGGCTCTCTATCTCTCTCCCTTCCTCTCTGTAAAAAATCAATAAAATATATTTTTTAAAAAAAAGATTTATATAAAATATATATCAGAATTACAAATCAGTAGAAATCCAATAGGAAAACAGGCAAATAATAATAGCTAATATGTATTGTGTACTTTATATCATGCACTATTCTAATTGCTTTACACATATAACTTCATTTAATCCTTAAAAACATGAGTAGGTTCTTCACAGAAAAGGAAACCTAAATGGTTGATAAATTTATGAAAATATACTCAACCTTACCAATAACTATTAAAATAATAAGATTAAGATAACAGAATAAAATTAAAGTAACAAGATATTTCCTAGCCTTTAGATTGACAACATTATAAAATTTGATGATACCAATTGTTGATGAAGATGTAAAACAATATTAACTCATACCACTGGTACATTACTACAATTACTTTTTTTATTTAAATTCTTTATTATTGAAAATATTACATATGTCTTTTTCCCCCATTGACATTAGTACAATTACTTTGGAGAGCAATTTGTCAATATCTGATAGAGCTAAAGATGCACAATTCCACTTCTGTATATTCCCTAGAGCAGGGGTCCTCAAACTACGGCCTGCGGGCCACATGCAAATACAAATATTGTATTTGTTCCCGTTTTGTTTTTTTACTTCAAAATAAGATATGTGCAGTGTGCATAGGAATTTGTTCATAGTGTGTTTTTTTTAAACTATAGTCCGGCCCTCCAACGGTCTGAGGGACAGTGAACTGGCCCCCTGTTTAAAAAGTTTGAGGACCCCTGCCCTAGAGAAACTTTTGTATGATACACAGGAATCATCACTGCAGGAATAGCAAAGAAAAAAAAAGCCTACATGTCTATCAACAGGAGAAAAGATAAATTATGACATAGTCATACAATGGAGTTTCATTTTACATTGGTGAAATGAATGAACACAGCTCTGTGTATCTGCATAGATGAATTCAATAATTGAGTGATAATAAAAAAAGCAAGTTGCAAAATGTTAAATACAGGAAGGTACCATTAGTAAGGCTTAAAACCTGTAAAAGAATATTGTTTATGAATACAGTCATTGGTGTTAAAAGTACTAAAAAATACATAAGAATGAAAAACATCTTATTCAGGATCCTGGACTGCTGATGCACAACTCCACGGAACATAATTCACATTGTATTCCAAAAAATTGTATTCCTGGGAGAGGCATTCACAGACTGGAAGAGAGAAAGAAGTGTCCAAAGGGCTTCAATTTTATCTATAACATTTTATTTCTAAAAAATTAAATAAAAAGGAATGTAGAAAACATTCAGATTTGATAGAACTGGGTGGTGAGCACATAGGTGTTCATCATGTTTTTCTCTATGCTTTTCTGCATTCTTGCAATATATCATAACAAAATATAAATGGGTATGGGGGGAGGCACTTGTCCAGCAGCACAATAGCTTAAAACCGAGCCAAATTGTGAAAGAGACAGAAAGAGCAACAGTGAGTTGGGGAGTACTCATCATTGATTGAATTAATTAAAAGATATTTTCCTCTTGATTTTCTTCCAGGAACTTTGTTAATTTCATTCTTCCTATGCATACTACACTCCTACAGATCCATCCTTACTCCCCAGAGCAACCCGGATGTTTCCAGCCTGGGTGTTCCCAAGACCTCCCTCCTTCTGGTCTGGTCCTTTCAATAGTTAGAAAAAAAAGTGTTTTGAGTCCTCATTCCAAGTACTTCTAGAAATCTCTTGGTCTTTCCCACAGCTAATATTTATCGTGCACTAAATTATGTGTCTGGCATTGTTCCAAACATCTAACAACCACTATCTTACTTAACCCTCACACACAGCAACCATCTGAGATAGTCCCATTTTTGTCCCGCACTTCTAAGAAGAGGAAATTGAGGCTTGGAAGGTTAATTGACTTGCTCAAGGCCACATTGCTAATAAGTAGTGGTCCCACCTGTCCAACTGTATCCCCTGTTTCCTGCCATGTTTTACTTGTTTCTCTTCCCTTCCCCTCTCCCCTCTCTTATTATTGTCACCTTCATTCCTCCTTACTTCATCTCCACCTAACCCCCATTTTTCAAAGTCAACCTTTAGTATAATGAGAAATTTAACTATTTGTTTTATTCTCCCCTTTCAAACAATGCCCAGGGCTGGGTTGAGGGATGTGTGGTTCACCATTCAAACTCAAATAAGTCATTAAGACATTTTCCTAAACAAAAAGGCATCTCCTTGGACATGAATAATGCCCAGTTCTTGATGCAGAAATGTCTGTGGTTGGCTCTTGTTATAAATAGAAAGGTTTTCTTTTTCTTCTCACCACACTGGTGCCTCTGAGATTTATTACCCTCTTTATTTCATATGATTTGCATCACTTGATTTTATGTACCTGATTTGAAAGTCTGAAATTAAACAACAGTTTTCTCAAAATAAAGCAGACTCCATAAAACCACTGAACCATCTAACTAATTAGTGGTACAGGTTGAATTGTGTGCTGCCTCCTCAAATTCATGTGAAAGTCCTAAACCCCAGTACCTCAGGATGTGACCTTATTTGGACATAAAGTCATTAAAGAGGTAATCAAGTTAAAATGAGGTCATTAGGATGGGCCTTAATCCAATCTGACTGGTGTCCTTATAAGAAAAGGAAATTTGGATACAGACATAGAGGGAAGACAATGTGAAGATACAGGGAGAAAAAGACCATGTGCAAGCCAAAGAGAAGCCCAATACAAATCCTTCTCTCATCACCTTAAGAAGAAAACAGCCCTGCCAAACTCTTGATCTCAGACTCCTGGCCTCCAGAACTATAAGACAATAAATTTATGTTTCTTAAGCCATCTATTTTGTGGCACTTGATTTTGACAGCCCTAGCAAACTAATACAACTACATAGCACAAATTCTTCAGCTTGGAATTCAGAGGCCTCCAAAATGTGGTCTCAACTGCTCTCTTCAGTCTTCTCTGCCCCAATAGCTCTTGCACCACATGAAGCTCCAAGCAAACTATTCCACTTACTGTTCCTGCACTTAGCTCCACCCCCTATCACTTGCACGCGCTTGTTCAGGCTCTGCCCTCCTACCTATCCTTTAGGGTCAACCTCAATTGCCACCTGTGTCATAAAGACTGTCCTGAATCACCCTCCTGAATCACCCACCCAGAAACTCTCTGAGGTCAACCACACAGATCTGGGTTTGAATCTAGACACTGCTTACTAGCTGTGTAGCCTTGGACAAGATGCTCAACTCAGAGTTATCCATGGGCATGAGAAAACTTACCTACTTCATAAGGTAAGCACTGTGAGGACTGAGTGAGATGATGCATAAAAGGCATTTAGTACAGATCCTGGCAGAGAAAGCATTCTGAAAATGCAAGCTTTTGTTATTATTTTTTTTATTATCTAAACCCCAGTGACATTTTATATAAGCTGTCTTATGCCACTTACTACATTCTGTCTTGTCTTGTTACTGGGATTAATCAGTTAAATCACTATTGATTTAAAAACAATCATTCACTATCTCCTGCAGAATCAAAAGAGAGCTATCAATCTGTCAGTCTTGCTGTGTACCGGACAGGTAAGGTTTCCACCTGAGAGGAAAATTCAGCCTCAGGCTCCACACCTGGTGATGCCCTTCTATCAGTTCCTTTGAGTGTCAACTCTGTCACCCCTCTCTCTATTCTCCCACCCCAAGGGACCCACAAGCTTTGGTTTCTTGGAGTCTATCCAGCAGGTTTTCATAAGCAGAGTTACTTCTAACAATCTTTGTATTATAGTCCTTTGCCAATTTAGAACTCTAGTATCAGACAGATCTGGGCTTTATTCCCCATGTCACTGTTGTAAACTGTGTGACTGACCTTAGAGGCACATTATTTGACCGCTCTAAGACTCACATGCCTTATCTGTAAAATCCTATAAAATAAAACCCTAATATGCAAATAGACCAAATGGCAGAACGACCGGTTGCTATGACACGCACTGACCACCAGGAGGCAGACATTCAGTGCAGGAGCTACCCACTGGTGGTCAGTGCACTCCTACAGGGGTAGCGCTGCTCAGTCAGAAGCCGGGCTCATGGTTGGCAAGTGCAGTGGCGGTGGCAGGAGTCTCTCCCACCTCGGCGGCAGCGCTAAGGATGTCTGACTAACAGCTTAGGTAAGCTGTCAGTCAGACATCCCCTGAGGGCTCCCAGACTGTGAGAGGGTGCAGGCCAGGCTGAGGGACCCTCCCCCCCCCCCCCGCCAAGGGCACGAATTTCGTGCACTGGACCTCAAGTTTCTTATAATTCTTAGGACATTATAAACTCCTTGAGGACAGAAAACTGTTTTCACATAGTAGACTCCATAAAAGTTTTGAGTTAAGTTCTGAATTTTGATGTCAACAAACCTAAAATGCTTATATCCACAACACTTATCTTGAAAAAAAAAAACATGTTTTTACCTATACAAAGTTAGAACAGAGAAGTATTAGCTAGATAAGAACAAGCTGCAGATATAATGCTAGGAAGCTAACAAATAAAATGGATTGAAATTGTCCATATTCTCTTTGCTCTTTATGAAAGGAACCAATGAAAAGCATTGAATAAAAAATTCACTGGATTATTTTATAAGCACTTCATTCTCAGTTAGGAGAAAATACAACCACTTGAAATTTTAACAGTTTTTTTCCCTGGTGATAAAGACCAGATCTGTTAACATTAATTAACCTCCATTTTTAAAAAATATACCTAGCATTGTCAACGCACTTTTCCTACCACAAGGTTTTAAGAGCAAACAAACATTTTTTTCCCATTTTGAGTTCTTTTAATATGAGCTAGGAGAAAGAGAAGAGTAAGAAAGTTCCACAAAATGAATTTTTCCTGGTTTCCAATAATATCCCTAAAGTTATTTTTATTTTTATTAGACCCTAGACCAGTGATGGCGAACCTTTTGAGCTCGGCGTGTCAGCATTTTGAAAAACCCTAACTTAACTCTGGTGCCGTGTCACATATAGAAATTTTTTGATATTTGCAACCATAGTAAAACAAAGACTTATATTTTTTATATTTATTTTATATATTTAAATGCCATTTAACAAAGAAAAATCAACCAAAAAAAAATGAGGTGACACGCGTGTCATAGGTTCGCCATCACTGCCTTAGACCCTAAATAGTTTCTCTTTTTTTACATTTTTTTTATTTTAAATTTTTTCAATTACATTTTACATTTAATATTATTTTGCATTGGTTTCAGGTATATAGCATAGAGTGGTTAGACAATCACATATTTTACAAAGTGTTCCCCCTGAGATTTCTTTCCAGTACCCACCTGGAACCATACATAGTTATTACAATATTATTAACTATATTTCCTAACCTGTACTTTACATGCCCATGACTATTTTGTGACTACCAATATGTACCTCTCAATCCCTTCTCCTTTTTTACCCAGTCTCTCAAACCCCGCTCCCATCTAGCAGCCATCAGTCTGTTCTATGTATTTATTAATCTGTTTCTGTTTTCTTTGTACATTTACTTTGTTCTTTAGATTCCACAGTTAAGTAAAATCATATGGTTTTTGTCTTTCTCAAACTGACTTGTTTCACTTAGCATAGTACCCTCTAGATCAACGGTTCTCAACCTGTTGGTCGAGACCCCTTTGGGAGTCGAACGACCCTTTCACAGGGGTCACCTAAGACCATTGGAAAACACATATATAATTATATATTGTTTTTGTGATTAATCACTATGCTTTAATTATGTTCAATTTGTAACAATGAAATTGGGGGTCACCACAACATGAGGAACTGTATTAAAGTGTTGTGGCATTAGGAAAGTTGAGAACCACTGCTCTAGATCCATCTATGCTATTGCAAACGGTAAGATTTAGTTCTTTTTTATAGCTGAGTAATATTCCATTATATATCCTATATAATAAAAGGCTAATATGCAAATAGACTGAACAGCAGAACAACCGGAACCAAATAACCAGTCACTATGACATGCGCTGACCACCAAGGGGGGCGTGTGCGGAACATGGTGGGCGTGGCCACAGTGGGATGGTGGAGCAGGTGAGCAGGAGCACCAGAACAAGGAGGGATGCCGGTCGCTGTCATCAGGGAGAGCCTCTGGTGGTTACTTTGCTCCCACATGCCTCAGTCCCGCCCGGCACTTGCACCCACTGCCAGCGCTGGCCCCACTTGCACCTGCAGTTGGCACTGGAGCAGCCACTCGCACCCACTGCCGGTGCATGCCGCCAGTTCTGATCACTCGGCACCATCAGCAGATGTGAGCGATGACTGCTGTCCCTGATCACCCCTTAGGGTTTCTCCACCTCCCCCTGCTCCTGAGGGGCGATTGGGGCAGCAGCTGCCACTCACACCCTCTGACGGTTCTGGCCCTGCTCACACCCGCTACTGGTACTGGCCCCAATTGCTCCGCGCTGTCAGCGGGTGCGAATGGGGCCGGTGGGAGCGGGGCTGCTGATAGACAGGGGACTAGGGGCCATGGCAGGAGGGGCGGGGCAGGGGTGCAGAGGATGGGCCAAGACCCACCCCTGTGCTTACTGCAGCCTCGCGGCCCACAAATTCTTGCACTGGGCCCCTACTATCTAAATAACCACTTTTAATCCACTTGTCTATTCATGAGCACTGGGTTATTTCTGTATCTTGGCTGTTATAAATAATGATGCACTGAACATAGGGGTGCATACATTCTTTCAAATTGGTGTTTTGAGTTTCTTTGGATATATACTCAAAAGTGGAATCACTGGGTCACAAGGCAGTTCTATTTTTTTATTTTTAGAGGACACTCCATACTGTTTTCCATAGTGGCTGCACCAATCTACATTCTCACCATCAGTGCATAAGGGTTCCCTTTTACCACATTGTCACCAACACTTGTGTTTTGTTCATTTATTGATGATAGCAAATCTGACAGGTATGAAGATATCTCATTGGGGTTTTAATTTGCATTTCTCTGATGATTAGTGATGTTGAACATATTTTCATATTTCTCTTGACAATTTATACATCCTCTTTGGAGAAGTGTCTATTCAGGTCTTTTGCCCATTTTTAAATTGGATTATTTGTATTTTTGGTGTTGAAGTATATGAGTTCTTTATAAATTTTGGATATTAACCCCTTATCAGATGTATCATTGGTGAATATGTTCTCCCATTCAGTGGGTTGTCTTTCATTTTGTGGTTTCCTTTGCTGTACAAAAACTTTTTAGTTTGATGTAGTCACATTTGTTTATTTTTTCTTTGGTTTCCCTTTCCCAAGGAGATATATCAGAAAAAAATATTGCTATGAGAAATGTCCAAGATTTTGCTGCCTTTGTTTTATTCTAAGAGTTTTATGGTTTTGAGTCTTAAAGTCTTTAATCCATTTTTAGTTTATTCTTATATATGGTGTGAGAACGTGGTCTGGTTTCATTTTTTTTGCATGTATCTGTCCAATTTTCCCAACACCACATAGACTTCTCCATAGGGCTATTCAAAAGATGGTCGCTGGCTTCCCCCAGAAAGGGGGCTCAGAGACGGGAAAAAGCAAGAAGAAAATCAGTCTTTTTATAACCAAATCTGAAATATTATATCCCCTCACTTTTGTGAGAGTCTATTCATTAGAAGTATGTCACTAGATTGAGCCACATGGAAGAGTAGGGGGTTATATAAGGGCATATTCAGAAAGCTGGGTTCATTGGGAGCAATCATAAAGACTGACTAACCATAGGTAGAATCAAACACTACTGTTGCTTCTCCAAAATCATTAACCATTGTAAATATATCTTTTCCCATTTTCTCCCAAACTTGTGGAAATCTACTGTTTGGAGAGAACAGGCATCACTAATTAACTGAATATATTTAGTGCCTAAAAACATGTTGGCTAACAAATTTTCTAAAAGCAGCAACACATTGTTTTAACATTACAATGAATCTCGGAGGGAAGGCGGGTGTGGGGTGGTCAGTGGGATGAGATTAACCAAAGAACTTATATGCATACTAGAGGCCTTGAATTCATGCACAAGTGGGGTCCGGCTGGCCAACCCAACCTAGATTGGGTGGGGGTGGGGAGGGGGGGAGAATGGACGTGGGAGGTTAGCCACCAGCCCCGCCCCCATTGGGCCAGTGTTGGCCAGCCACAGTGCATGTCATAGCAACCAGTCATTCCCGTTGCTTGGCTTTTAGATGATAGATGATAGATGATAGATAGATAGATAGATAGATAGATAGATATGCATAACCCATGGGCACAGGCAATAGTGTGGTGAAGGCCTGTAGGGGGTGGGGGTGGGGCAGGGGCTAAAAGGGTTAATGAGGAAAAAAGGGGACATATGTAATACTTTCAACAATCAAGATAATTTTTAAATCAGATTTACTGAGCATTCTAATTTTAATTAAGAAAGTATAAAACAAATATCAATACCTTTTATAAATTTGTAAAGTGTATAATCTACACTAATAAAAGAGAGACATGCAAATTGGTGTCACTCCGCTATGGCCCACCAGCCAATCAGGATGAGTATGCAAATTAACCCAACAAAGATGGCAGTTAATTTGCATATGCAGGCACAGAACAAAGACTGAAGGCTCTGTCCAAGCAAAAACTAGAGAAGACTGAAGACTGAAGACGACTGAAGACTGAAGACGACTGAAGACTGAAGAGGCTTGGCTTCTCCGCTACAGCTGGAGCGAAGGCCTGGGTCCCGGGTGCCGGAGGAAAACCAGTGCCGGCAGCCAGGAGAAGGAAGGCCTATTGCACGAATCTCTTTGTGCAACAGGCCTCTAGTGTTATAAGGAAAAGCCAGTTAACCTTTCATATTCTGCAAATCATTTTTTAAAAATATATTTTATTGATTTTTTACAGAGAGGAAAGGAGAGGGATAGAGTTAGAAACATTGATGAGAGAGAAACATCGATCAGCTGCCTCCTGCACACTCCCCACTGGGGACATGCCCACAAAGAAGGTACATGCCCTTAACCGGAATTGAACCTGGGACCCTTCAGTCCATAGGCTGACGCTCTATCCACTGAGCCAAACCAGTTAGGGCTGCAAGTCATTTTTAATACCCCAAATTTTATATTGGACCTTAATTCTTAAATGTAGATCTTCAATATCTCCTTTTCCCTGAATCTACTCTTTTTTATTACCTATATGAATAAAATCACTACTTTGGAAAAAAAAAGAAAAGAAAAAATGTGTTCTAGCCCTCCACATAATTCCAATGAAATTCTTCAAATATCACTAAAGCACTCTTATAACCTATAACCATAACCATCCACCATAGATTTCAACATAACGTGAAGCATTTAAAACAGTAATTATTTAATCCTTAATGACCTCATTAGTAGGTATGTTTGCTTGCAATATGCAATGATATCAGTATCAGATATAATTATTTTCCTTTTACCCTGCAACAAATACATACTTTCATGTAAATAAACCATAAAATAACATGTTAAAGACATGTAATTGTCACAAATAGTATTTAATACCTAATGGCTAAAAATTTTTAATGATGCACACATGTGTCCATCATAGCAAGTTTTCAATTCAGATAGTGACATTTGGATATGATTTTTTTCATGTCATTCTAGCAAATATTTGGATAGTGAGAGTGAGGGCTATCTGTACTTATTATGTATTTACCATATTTCTAATATCTATAGTTAGTGTTGATTGACTTTCAATTCATTGTCTTATGGTTTACAGAGAGAAATCAAGGTATCAGCAAAAAATGACCACTTTTGTCTCCCCTTTTTTCAATAGCTAGATCTCTTATTCTGACTCTTGGCTTATAACATTGGCTATAATATAAGTCTTACTAAAGTTAGTTTTCTTGAACAAATAAAAACACATACCATGTTTTTGGAAAACCTAGTTGTAATAAAAATTTTAATTCTTCCAAAATGAATATATAAATTTAATGCAATTACAATTGGAATATCATAATTTTTATAATGTTTTCATTACAGAGTTCATGATCTTGATGTTTAAATGGAAAAATAAATGTCTAAGAATAGCTAATAAAGTTATAGAAAAGCAAAATAGTATGTAATATCTACTTTACCAGATTTAAAATATATCATGAAGCCATTATAAGTAGAGCTAGAGGCCCAATGCACGAAATTCATGCAAGAGTAGGCTTTCCTTCCCCCAGCTGCCAGCACCAGCTTCCCTCTGGCACCTAGGACCCAGGCTTCCCTCTGGCCGCCTGCAGGCACCAGGGACCCAGGCTTCCCTCACAGCCCCGGCCTCGTCCTGAAGGTCATCTGGAAGGACGTCTGGGAAGACATCCAGTCTAATTAGCATATTTTTTAAATGTATTTTATTGATTTTTTCACAGAGAGGAAGGGAGAGAGATAGAGAGCCAGAAACATCGATGAGAGAGAAACATCGATCAGCTGCCTCCTGCACATCCCCCACTGGGGATGTGCCCGCAACCCAGGTACATGCCCTTGACCGGAATCGAACCCGTGACCCTCAGTCCGCAGGCCGACGCTCTATCCACCGAGCCAAACCGGTTCCGGCTCTAATTAGCATATTAAGCTTTTATTATTATAGTTTGATCTTGGCATAGGAACAGACAAATAGATCAGTAGAACAAAACAAAGAGTAGAAATAGAGACTAGTATATATGGGATTTTGATATATGACAAAGGTGGTAAGTCAATTCACTTGGAAAGGGACAATTTATTTAATAAAAAAAGTCTGGCACAATCGGCACACATCTAGAATAAAATTTAATTTCCACTCTCCATAATACCCCACTTTTTAAAGTAAACTCTATATGAACAAATGTCACCCCAATAAATGTAAAGAATATAAAGTGCAAATCTAAATAGTAATTAAGCAATAGCAGTTTGAAAATGCAAAGTTAAAAAATATATAATGAGATATTCTTACCCATTAGACTGGTAAACATTTAAGTACTAACATCTACTGCTGGCAGAATGGGAAAGGGAGAGTTACTTTCATAACACTGCTTATATTAATGTAACTATTTATAGCCTTTGGGGAAAGCAATCTGGGAAGAGCTATAAAAATTAAAACTACACATAACCCTTTGTCCCAATAATTCCACTGCTATGAATCTATCCCAAAGAAATAAAAATGCCAATATAAGGAGACTTACATAAATATTTACAGCAACATTGTTTCTATATGGCAGAAATCTGGTAGCAAAAAGAATGTTCTTTTATAGAGAAATAAGTGAATAAATTGTATATCCATACTATGGAATACTGTGCAGACATTAAAAGGAATTAATTAGAAATGTACCAGTAGACTTGGAGGAACTGCACTGTTGGGAAAGAAAAGCAGGAGACGCCCTGACCGGTTTGGCTCAGTGGATAGAGCGTCGGCCTGCAGACTGAAGGGTCCCAGGTTAGATTCCAGTCAAGGGCATGTACCTTGGTTGTGGGCACATCCCCAATGGGGGGTGTGCAGGAGGCAGCTGATCGATGTTTCTCATCGATGTTTCTAGCTCTCTATCCCTCTCCCTTCCTCTCTGTAAAAAATCAATAAAATATATTTTTTTAAAAAAGAAAAGAAAAGCAGGAGACAAAAAAGTCTATAACATGACACTTTTTAAAATGTAGGTATAATGGTTTTTAAATCCCTATTTTTGTATATGTCTATTTAATTTTATCATTGTTACATGAACCTAAAGAAAGAGATGAAGGATATATACACTCAGTTGTTAACACTGGCTATGCAGTGGAGGGTAACAAGCAAACAACTAAGAATTGTAAATTGCAAGTGTGTGTTAATAGGTACAGGAGATGAATGAAGGGATGGTAACCAATATATTAATGACAGTTATCTCAGGGTGGTGAAATTTCAGGTGATGTTTTACTTTATTCTGTATATTTTTTCTGGATTTTATTTTTACACTTTTAACAATAAACATGTGTTAGTTATCTAATCAGAAAAAGAATACATTTTTTTCACTGAGTAAAGGAGAGTTGGGAAGAAGAAAGCAATGTTCACTTTTTGGTCAGCTATGCATAGATGGATTTGAAAACAGCTAGAAACAGAGAGAATAATATAAAAGCTATTGCAATAGTCTCAGGGTGCTGTGGTGATGATATGAGCTAGGATTATGGTTAATAACACAGAAAGGAAGGAATATAATTAAAATTATGTTAGATAAAGGACTGAGAAAGCTTGGCAATTTGGAGATGCATATGGGTGCACACACACCACTCCAAAGCTGTAAACCAGAAGCATATGGGGGAAAGTTTTGTGTTTGGGAGGGGTTTGTCTTTATTTCCCACTATAATTGATTAAAATTGTATATATTTAAGGTATACAACTTGATGTTTTGATATACATTGTGAAATGGTCACCACAAACTAACATACCCATCATCACCTCACACAGTTACCATTTTCTTTTCCATTTTTGTTGTGGTTGTTTTGTGTTGAAAATACTTAAGAATTACCATCTTAGCAAATGTCAAGTATACAATACAGTACTGTTAACTACTGCCCCCATACTATACATGTATATCTCCAGAACTCATTCATCTTGCATACCTGAAACATTGCACCCTTTGACCAACATCTCCCTTTTGGGAGATGCAGGGAGGTTCTTTAGTTTGTGGGTCTATGTACTGTTGTAGGTGGCACTGAGGTTTCTGCTTCCTACTATTTGGTAAGTTTGTTTCCATCAGCAAAGTGGACCAGGATATGTCACTTTTTTGTTCACTGACAATCTCACTGTCCTTAGTTAAACATATTTCCTTTACTCAAAGGAGAGAACTTTTTGTTTGTTTCTGTTAAGAGAGGTAGGGATTTGCCCCTCTTAACAAAGTAGGAAGATTTTGCACTAGGATTATTTTTACAAATTAAGCCACTATACAAATTCTCATTTGTTAACTACTCATGTGTGCATATATGAATATATGTAGGTTTATGTTATAGGTGTATGCTTTTTCCATCATCTTATCTATCTGTATACCTATTTATTTAAACCATTGCCTGTTCAAGAAAATATTTAAGTTATTATTAAATATATTTTTACAAGAGAACTACTTCTTGAAAAATAGGTTCTTTCAGACTTTTCATTCAGGCTATGTCTCCCTGTCTGTTAAGGACGAGGAAAAGGCATTATCAATCTGGGGACTTGGGTGAACTGAAGAGCTAAAGTGAGTTTTCTGAGAATCATTCCAATCTATCACTGTACAAATTATTGTGACGATGGTCAAACAGCTGAAATCCCTTGTGCTGCAGCCAATTCACTCAATAAATTCTGGCTAAAATGAATGGTATAGTTAATGTAAGCAGACACTGAACTACTCCCATTACAAAAGCACGTCTAAAAGGAGATAATCATTCTAAAGTGATTGAAAAGGAGACACTCACTGTGATAGCTGAAGTAAGACTCTGCTGATCCAAGTCCTGTTAATCTCCAGCAAAACTTTTCCTTCTGCCTAGAATGTCTTTCCACATCCCCAATGGCCACTGCTTCTTCCTCATGAAGGTAACCTGATATACTGGAGACAGAGAGACCTGAGTTCAAAGCCTAACTCTGACATTGATTGGACAATTATTAGTTGTGTGGCCTTAGATGAGTCACTTAGTCTCTCTGAGGCTCAGTTTCCTCATCTGCAAAATGAAAATAGTAACATCTGCATCACAAGTTTCACCGAGGGTTAAGTGTAAAGGTCCTGGTTCTGATTAATGTTCATTTACTCATTTCTCTACCTCAAGAAATCCTACTTAGTTTTCAAGGCCCATTAAAAATGTCACATCCTGCCCTAACCTGTTTTGCTCAGTGGATAGAGCGTCAGCCTGCGGACTGAAGGGTCCCCGGTTTGATTCTGGTCAAGGGAACATACCTCAGTTGCAGGCTCCTCCCCAGCCCAGACCCTGGTCGGGGCTCGTGAAGGAGGCAACCAATTGATGTGTTTCTCTGACATCAATATTTCTCTCTGTCTTTCCCTCTCCCACTATCTCTAAAAATCAATGGAAAAATATCCCCGGGTGAGGATTGCAAAAATGTCACATCCTTTGTGACACCTTCCCTCACCCTCTCTGCAGATTTGTTAATCACTCCTCCTCTGCATATTCATAGCAATCTGATCAAACCCTTTTAGACTACTTCCCACATTAGATAATTTTCATGTATATCTCAATAGAATAGAAGCTCTTTGAGGGTATGGCTCATATTGTATTCATCTTAATATGCCCCAATATACTGTAACAGTGCCAGTGTTTGGCATATAATAAATACTCAATAAATATTTGCTGAATGAGTGTTCAGCTATCAGCAAAGAAATTATATCAGTTCAATGGTTCAAATAAGTCTGGTGTCATGACCTAGTTCAGTGTCATACTTTGGGGATTTAGTTTGTTTTTACATCATTCATCTTTGGAGTTCTCCAAGAGGGTAAATAGACCTCTTGGCAAAAGAGGAACTAGTGTGTCTACTTCAACCAGACTTTCAAAAGCCCTTTGACAACTAGGCACAATTCCAAGGGAAACATTCCCTGCAGGCAGAGAACTGTCTCTGCAGCCTCTCCACCCCCACATGCTGAAATCCTATCATTTTAATGCCTTTGGTATCAACTTCTTCAGGAAGCCTTTTCTGATGCCTCCAACCTCATGGGTTCCTCCCTCCTTTGAATGGCAGGAGCATTTTGCCTGTCCTCTTGCGGCACACAGAATAGTTTACATATATGCAGCTCCTCTATTATGTGTCCAATCCTCCTACCAGGCAAATAGCAAGAGGCAGAAACTGGATCTTATCTCTGGTACCCTGCAGTGCCTAATACAGGGCTGTACAAATAATAGGCTTATAATAAACAATCAACAAATTGAATATATATAGACAAGAGTCTTGCTGAGTGGGAGAGACTGTATGTAAAATCCCATTCTCATCATCTAAGGTGAATCACCAGGAACATAGATACCACAGAAGGGGAAGAAAAAAGAAAAAAAAAACAGTTTTTGTTAAGTGTCTGCTCTTTAAGCAATTTAATATGCGAAGGGAAAATGATTTGTGTGTCTACTATGTGCTAGGTTCTGTGCTATGTATTCTGACATGCATTATCTCATCTGGATCCCCCAATAACAAAGAGGAGCAGTTTTACCACCCCCATGTTTTCCATTTTTTTTATTTCATAGAGAGGAAGGGAGAGGGAGAGAGGGAGGGAGAGAGGGAGAGAGGGAGAGGGAGGGAGAGGGAGAGGGAGAGGGAGAGAGAGAGAGAGAGAGAGAGAGAGAGAGAGAGAGAGAAACATCGATCAATTGCCTCCTGCATGTGCGCCAACCAGGGACCAAACCCACAATCTGGGTATGTGCCCTGACTGGGAATAGAATCCACTACCTCCTGGTGTATGAGACAACACTCCAACCAACTGAGCAACACTGGCCAGGGCCCCATTTTTCCTTTTAATAGATGTGTATATTCAGTACCTTTTATTATTTTAGACTCACAGACAAGGAAAAGGCACAGAACCACAAGAGGTTCACAAGAGTAGATATCCATGTAAATAGACAATCGCAATACAGAGAAATAAGAAAATATTTTATAAAAAGCCTTTGAGAAGGTCCCACACATAAGGAATTTTTTAATCTAGTAGGTTTGTTATCAAGACAATATTTTAAGGTCTAGTCACTCTCCCTGAAATCCATACCCTTTATTCTCAGCTGATGACCTAGCCTCTTTACTATGTCGATAAAGACCATCCTGTATGAGCAATCTAGCTGCCTTAAGTCTCCTTTAAATCTAGGCCTGAGATAACTCGGAGATCACAAACTCAAAGCTTACACAGGCCAAGCAGGTCATGTAAAAGTGTAAGGATTGGGTTCATGATGGAGTGAAGAGCAAGCATGACATCTAAAAGGAGGAATAGCTACTCAACTCTAACTGACCTGACCATGAATGAATGCAGGCTCAAGGTAGCCAGAGCTTCTGGATTCTCAAGAGAATCCAGAAATTTTGATTTTTTTTATTTAAAAATTTTTTATTTTTTATATAAAATCTCCTGGTTGTTGTTAACTCAAAATACTTAGAATGTTCTATAGGCCAAATATAACACAAAAGCCAGTTTGTGCTCTTAATATAAGAGAAGCAGCACAGAAAATTAACTATCTGGACTTGAGTTCAATATACTGTACCTGGTGAAGCTCTCCAGGACTCTGCACCTGAAAGTACTGCCATTAGCACTTCCTGCTATCCTTACCCTTAGCACTGGCACCAGTGACTTCATTTGAGAAAAGTCCAGGGTCTTTTCCCAGTGCTTCTATGCCTCGACCTCTATTGTACTCAGCCAATACTGCCTCCTCAGACCCAATTTACTACTACCCCAGCAGGATCAAGTTTGAACTTCTGTCTCCTCTGCCTTATCTCCAATTACCTTGCTATTACCTGGAAGATAACTGTGGGTTTCTGCCATATTTCCTAACTTGTCTTCCAGCATCGTGCTTAACCATCTTGAATACTCTTTCAATACTGGATTCTCAAAAACACAAACCTGAGCATGTTGATTTCCTACTTAAACCCTTCACTATGTTTGTGTTCTCTTCCAACATGATGCCTAAGGCCCTTCATGATCTAGCCTCTGCTTACCTCTCCAGCCTCATCTCCCATTACTCTATCCCCTTAACCCCTATTCTTGAGTCAATCAAGATCTCCATAACAATCTCCAATGACCCAATGCCTTGATATATACTACTTCCACTCCCTGGGAAATTTTTTTTTATTTTATTTTTCAACTAGAGGCCTGGTGCACAAAATTGGTGCACGGGGGGGGGGGGTCCCTCAGTCCGGCCTGCAACGACACCAGCGTCCCTCTCCCCGGCCTCCAGCCCTAGGCCCCTTCCCTCCCCTCCCTCTGCGCGGCCGGGGTGCAGATGCAGGGCTCTTGTCGCCGGGGTGACGCCGCCAGCATCCCTCCCCAAACAGGGTATGGGCGCCACCATCTTTGTTGCACGTGAAGGTTAATTTAC
>NW_005871050.1:18495915-18505533 GCF_000147115.1 Myotis lucifugus | reverse complement strand
GGAATGCAGATGATGCAGCACTACAGAAAACAGTATGGAGTTCTTTAAAAATTAAGAATAAAGATGCCAATGAACCAGCAATCCCTCTTCCAGGTATCTACCCAAATGATTTGAAAACACTCACAAAGATAGATAGATAGATGATAGATAGATAGATAGATAGATAGATAGATATATCCCTATGTTCAATGCAGCATTATTCATGGTGGCCAAGATATGAAGACAACCTAATTGTCCTTCGATGGATGATTGGATAAAAAATATGTGGTTCATATATACAATGGAACACTGTCCAGCCATAATAAAGCTGAAATATTGCCATTTGCAACAACATGGGTGGATCTTGATAATATCAGGCTAAGAGAAATAAGTCAGATAGAAAAGGACAAGAACTGTATGATTTCACTCATGGGTGGGATATAAAACAGAAAGCAACAAACAAACAAACCCAAGAGTACAGTCATTACCAGAGAAGAAGAGGAGTGGGAGGAGGATGAAGAGGCTAAAGGGAGTCAAATATAGACTTTGGATGGTGAGTATACACTGGGGTATAACGATGTTGTATTATCAAGTTTTAAACCTGAAATTTATATAATGTTATTAACCAATGTTACCCAAATAAATTTAACTTTTTCTAATTAAAAATATATTTAATGATTGCTGTAGAGAGAAGGTACCTAAATAGTGTCTCAAAGTGGGAGGGCCAGGAAAGGAGCAGACTTTCCCCAAGGGGGCCTCAATGAGACTTACTTCCACTTGGGAGTGCTACCAAGGACCACATTCACAGCCCTTATCTCATTTGTTCCTCACAGCTGCTCTGAGCACTAAGCAGAGCAGGTATAATTATCCCTGGTTCAGAAATGAGGAAATAAAACTGCAAGGTTACATGACTAGAATTCCCCCCTTTTTTGAGGCCCCCAAGTATAACAGCAACAGCTTCAGAAATATTCCTGCATCTACTTTAACCCTTCAGAAATACTCCTGCATCTACTTTAACCCAGTCCCTTTCATGGTAAACCCCAAATTTTGGAGTTAACAGGCCTCAACAATTATCTGGCTCAAGCCTCCATGTTTAACAAAGAACATGTGTTTCCTGAGCTTCTACCAGCCTGAGGGAGGAAGAGCAAAGGGGACTGGCCAGAGACCAGCTCTTTAAATCCCTTGGTTTCCCCAGCGGCGATACCAGAGGCATCATGTGCTCTCTGACCCTTGAGGATCTCCTCTGCAGTTACTGGTATCCTCACACTTCACTCATGGCCTTATCTAAGCTGTGTTCCCAAGCCTCACTGTATTCACATGACAGAAACTGACACCCAGAGCAGTGACATGACTTACCCTATGACTCCAAGGAAGTGAGGGGAAGATCCAGGATTTGACATCAGTTTTTGGACTGTTAGTTCTATCTACCATACCATGCTGTCTATCTACCATTCCAAAAGGAGACAGATGCTGGGGACATATAAAACAGTATCTTATCATTTTAAAACCTTTTCATCACTGCTACTTTGATTATCAAATATGCCACTCTTTGTTAAAGCTGTCAAACAGAATCTTAACATAAGGAAAATTTTTAAATCAAAATGACTGTATAAAAAGAAAATTAAAAATGCAATCAGACACCCAAAGAGGAAAATCAGAGGCAATGTGCTGCTCTGGAAAGAGGGTGTTAGACAAACCACAAAATAATGTGTATCAGCAAAACCACTTCTCTTAATTGTAGCTCCAAGAACCATATGCAAAAGAAACAATGCACATACTCCTCCCATGGGGAGCCTGGGTGAGCAGTTAACCGAGCTCTCCGAAAGGGCAGGCTGAAAACTCACAAGTTGTGAACTTGAAGGGAATTGAGGACTACAGCTCTAAGCAGGAAGTGACAGAGCCCTCAGCCAAACTAGAGAAATTAACTGTATCCACATTAATTTCTTTTCGTTATAGTTCAGTAAGCACTGTCGAGTGTTTTAAAATAGATCATGACAGTGGCTCTGGGTCCTGAAATGCTGTAGAGAGAAGGTAACTGAATAGTGTTCAGGAAGAGAAGGTAGTGACAGCAAGTTCCCAAAAACCCCAGTGTGTGTGTGTGTGTGTGTGTGTGTGTGTGTGTGCGCGCGCGCGCGCGTGCACGTGCACTATAAACTAGGCCTTGCAAGGCTATTTAATGGATATGCCTATAGATGATTATGTGTGTGTGTGTACATATACATATATAACACAATACAGTATACAATGTACAAATTGCATATATATGTATGTATGTGTGTATACAGTCATTTATAGGTATTTTATCTATAAAATATCCTTAAGTAGCCCTATAGGGCTTAGTTCACAGTAGATACTAGATTAAGTTGACACAATATTAATATAGTCAATACTCATTAAGTATTCTTCATACATTATCTCCTTTAATTTTCCCAATAACTGTGAAGTATGCACTATCATTGTACCCATTTTACTGCTGGCACAGAAGGGTGAAATGACTTGCCCAATATCACATAGCTAGTAAGCAGATAAATTGGAGATTCACCCACCAGCTCCAAAACTGAAGCTCTAAACTATTATGCCACAAGGCCTCTCTATCTCTGGGTTTTAGTTTTGGCAAAATACATACCTCACTACTTCACAGAGTTTTTCTCTATATTTTAATAATATAGCTTCCATTTATTATGTGCTATAGGCCAGGTACCATTCTAGGTACTATACTATTTCATCTATCCTGTGCATCAGCATAATGAAGTATGTACTATTATTATCCCCAAGTTACAAATGAGGATACTGAGGATAGTGGTAGAGTAACTAACTGTTCAGAGTTGCAGAGAAAATGGTAGAATGGCCTGAAATCAATGTGAGAGGTTGCATAAGAAGTCTCCTTACTTATAGTCATACTTGGTACAATCAACCAGTAACTAGTGTGCTAATGAATGTTTAACCACTGATCTCCAGAAAAAAAGAATGGGCACTCAACTCCAGGAAGGCAAGATGGAGTAAACACACTCTACCCTAAATCTCCCATTTAATGCAGTATGAAACCTGGATAGATTCATGGAGCAGCTATGTGAAGATGCTGAAAAGTAAATAGTAGCAGGCAGATTGAGGAAGAAAACTAGAGTCCAAAGTATCATCAAGTTAATTATGAGTGTACCATTTTCCCCCTGTGGCATTCCCTAGCTTAAACACAACATAGCCTGAAACCAAAAACTGGGCATCAGTGCAAACAGAGAAAGCTCCAGGACAAACTCTCTAGTCCAGCCGTGGGCAAACTACGGCCCGTGGGCCGGATCCGGCCCGTTTGAAATGAATAAAACTAAAAAAAAAAAAAAGACCGTACCCTTTTATGTAATGATGTTTACTTTGAATTTATATTAGTTCACACAAACACTCCATCCATGCTTTTGTTCCGGCCCTCCGGTCCTGTTTAAGAACTCATTGTGGCCCTCGAGTCAAAAAGTTTGCCCTCCCCTGCTCTAGTCGCTCAAGGACCTGGAAGATAGCACCTAACGGTCAAAGAGGTGTTTTTTTTTTCTTTTTCATTTTTATTTTTTTTTATCTCCATGCTCTCATGGCCTAGATCCCAAGTAAACCAGTGAGAGCGGCGGGAGAGAAGCTTGCATGGGCCAAAACCTTTCTTTTTGATCAGTGGAGCTATGGCCCATATGGGCAAATGCCCATTGCTCTTTTGTTGTTGTGTTCTTCTGTCCTCCCACTGCTTGGCCCTGGAAGTGGGCAGAGGCCCAGAAGTACGTAGCAGAGTTGGGGGACTAAAGTCCCTGGTTTCTGGCTAGAAGGCAAAAAAGAAGAGCCCCAGGGAGCCAAAAAGTATTAAGAAAATTGCAGAGAAGAAGCAGCTCAGGAAAGTAACCATATAAGATTGTTTATAAACTCCTGAACTCACCCCTGAGCTGTACATGTGTAGATCTGATCCTAATTACCCAGAACCTAATGACCATGCCAAAAACTTAGAGAACTGAGCCACAAGAGAGATTACTTTCTGGGTCCCACACTAACCACTGAGTGGCAGAGAGTTGGGACAGATCTAAATAATAATACCAAGGCTTTGAGAATATTGTAGGTAGAACTGAAATTGGAACTACAGCCTATAGAGGTAAGCTGAAAATTACAACCCAAATCTAACCATATTAATTGCCTACTAACATACTAACATCTTTCATAGGACTTAAACAATACCCAGAGTCTTATAACATAATAGTCAAAATATCCAGGATGCAATCCAAGAAATACTTGGCATACAAAGAACCAGGAAAATCTCAATTCACATGAGAACAGACAATCAACAGATGCCAGTGTCAAAATGATACATATGTTATAATTATCTGACAATAACATTAAAACAACTATTATAAAATACTAGAGGCCCGGTGCACAAAAATTTGTGCACTGGGGGTGGGGGGTCCCTCAGCCCGGCCTGTGCCCTCTCGCAGTCTGGGACCCCTCAGGGGATGACCACCTGCTGGTTTAGGCCTGCTCCCCGGGGGACTGGGCCTAAGCTGGCAATCAGACATCCCTCTGGCAGCCTGGCAGCCCTCGGGGATGTCCACTTGCCAGTGGGGAGCAGACCTAAGCTGCAGTCGCACATCCTTAGCGCTGCTGAGGAGGCGGGAGAGGCTCCCACCACCACCGCTGTACTGGCAGCCATCAGCCTGGCTTGTGGCTGAGCAGAGCTCCCCCATATGGGAGCTCACTGACCACTAGGGGGTCAGCTCCTGCATTGAGCGTCTGCCCCCTGATGGTCAGTGTGTGTCATAGTGACCAGTCATTCCCAGTCTTTCTGCTGTTAGGGTCAATTTGCATTTTACTATATAGGATAGAGGCCTGGTGCATGGGTGGGGGCCGGCTGGTTTGCCCTAAAGGGTGTCCCGGATCACGGTGGGGGTCCTGCTGGGGTGCCTGGCCAGCCTGGATGAGGGGCTGATGGCTGTTTTCAGGCTGGCCACACCCCCTTTAGGGTGGGGGTCCCCACTGGGGTGCCTGGCCAGTCTGGGTGAGGGGCTGAGGGCCATTTTCAGGCTGGCTGTGACCTGAAGCTCCCAGCCTCTCCTTTTTTTCTTTTTCTTTTTTATTCTGGGATTTATTTACCTTCTATAATTGAAACTTTGTTGCCATCACTGGAGCTGAGAACCAGCTCCTGCTCGCTCCCAGCTCTGAGGCCACGGCCTGCTGAAAGCAGGTATCTGGGGTTTGTTTAGCTTCTATAATTGAAACTTTGTTGCTTTCGGAGCTCAGAGCCAGGCCGCGGCAGGCGGGGAACCTTGGCTTCCTCCATCACTGGAGCAAGCAAGCCTCCTGCTAGCTTCAGCCGCGTGGCTGCCAGCCGCCATCTTAGTTGGCAGTTAATTTGCTTATCGCCCTGATTAGCCAATGGGAAGCATAGCGAAGGTATGGTCAATTACCCTTTCTGTCTTTTATTAGATAGGATTCCTGCAACTAATCATGAAAATCCTTGAAACAACTAGAAAAATGGAAAGTCTCAAAAAAGAAAGAGAAGAGCAAAGTGTAAAGTTTAGAACTGAAACATATAATAACCAAAATTAAAAACTTACTTTATGGGGCCGACTGGCATGGCTCAGTGGTTGAGTGTCGACCTATCAACCACAAGGTCACGGTTCAATTCCCTGTCAGGGCACATGCCCAGGTTGCAGGCTCAATCCCCAGTGGGGGATGTGCAGGGAGTAACCAACCAATGATTCTCTCTCATCATTGATGTTTTTCTCTCTCTCTCTCCCTCTCCCTTCCTCTCTCAAACCAATAAAAATATATTTTTTGAAAAGCTCACTCTATGGTATCAATAGCAGATTGGAGATGACAGGAAAAGGCCAATAAATTTAAAGATATATCCATATCTGAACAAGAGAACGAAAAAAGATTGAAAAAATAAAACATCCCTGATTTGCAGTGTTTGCCCATTTCCATAGTGAAAAATACTACCATGCTGGCCAATGTCAAGGTACCAACTGGACATCACTGAAAGCAGAGTTGGGGAGAGATGCACATAATTGGCTCCTACCAACAAGTATCCTCCATCCCCCAAGGCAGAACCAGTAGTAGTAGTAGAGTCTCAGCCTTTGACCACACACACAGTGAGGCTATTGATTTCCCTTTTAGGCACTCCCAACCCTATCTGAGCTGTCCCTGTTGTTCTCCTCAACCTGATTTCAAATGGATAAGCATGTGCAGAGAGCATGCAGTGAGACTGCCAGGGGCCAGTCCCTCCTGCTCTACTTTTACAGGAGGCTCCTTTGTGTGAGACATTTCCTCATAAGGGAAATGAGCTGAATGAACCCAGCTAAAACCAACAGAGTGTTTCTCAAACTAGCAGCCTAATGGCTGACACAGATAAAATGTGAAAAATATAACTAGATGAGCAAGCCCTGGGAGCAGTATACCCTATACAGAGTAGCAAAGCTAAGCTTAGAATTGATCCTTGATGAACCAACTGAACTACCAAGAAAAACAGAAACAGACTCATTGAGAGCAAGCAGAAAGCTCTGGTTTGGGGATGGGGGGTAGAGGCTGAGAGGGAAAGGAGCAAAAAAGGAAAAGGAGAGAGAAATCATGGACATGGACAATAGTGTGGTGATGGCAGGGAGAGTGGAGGTGGAAGAGGGCATAGAGGGGATAAATGGGGAAAATTTAATTTAATTTAAAAAAATAAAATAAATGGAGAAAAGGTGGAAAAATGAAATAAAATAAAATGGATGGAAAAAAATTGATCCTTGGTTCTATCTGCAGTGTTATTACATTCTTGAGCTTTTCACCAAAAGCTGCTGGAGCATTCTGAATACGATCTCATGTTAGGAGTATGCAGTACCCTCAAGAAAGGCTGGAAAACAAGGCAGGCTGGAAGTTTCAAGGACAGGGATCCTATTCTACATAAGAGTCACTCATTTGGCAACTCAGGGTAGGGACAGTTCTGAGATTCTTATACCGAGATTCTGAATTCTGAGATCCTAAGGATTATGTTGCATTCAGGATCAAAGATCCAAAGTTCTAGAAATGGCTGATGAGTAATAGATCCCCAAAGCCACAAACATCCCAGAAAAGCTCTCTCTAACCTAACCACCTTAATTGTACACATTAAGATGCAAAGTCCCAGGGAGAACAAACACTTTCTCAAGGTCATGTTATAACTAATGAGTTAGAACAAACAGGGAGGTCTCCTGATTCCCAGTCCCGTGCTTTTTTCCTGACATCACACTTCCTCTTACACTTCCTTCTCTGAACAAGATTTATCTGGCCAGGGGTAACAGGGATGAAAAAGTCCTTGTGCGGGTTAGAGGAGAATGAAAAACAAAAAACTCGAATGGGTCAGTTACAGCTGACTGATAGCATCAAAGAGGAGTTCAAGCTAGTGACATTGTTGTTGTTTAAGCCAGAGAATGGCAACTCACTATGAATTGGGGAATCTGGATAGTCTCCTATAAGAAATTAGCAGGCACAGTGCTTTCAGAAGTGCTCAGGGTGCAGCTGCAGTGTTATTATGGAACTGTTGGGAAAGCTCAGTGCCCAAGGTGGTGAACATATACTAGGTGCTCCCTGCCACAGCCCCGCCTCTGCAGCATACACTGCCAAGTCTGGCCAATTGTTTGACAAGGCAGCTGTGTGTGTGCCTGTTAATTACACTGTGGGGCACCAAAGTGCAGTGTCAGGCAGCTGCCTAGAATATCAAATGGCTGCTCATGGCACAGGCAGGCTATAAGTGCTCTCTTCAGAGAGGTCGTACAGCAGCTGACTCCCCCTCCTTCAGCCTCACCAATGCAGCCCCCTTTAAAGTGCCATTACGAAGGCTGAAATGACAAATTTTCACAGAGTTAGATTAGAATCCATAATGGAACCAGTGTTGCTGATCTTTCTGAGTGCCTGGATGGGATGAATGTAAATGTTATCTTACATTTCTACATCTTCTAACAATAATATCCCCTTGAAACTAACATACCCTTTGAATTGATATATTTAGCCCATCTGATTAGAATTAGTTGGAAGTATTAAGGCTGCTTCCAAATTAATGACAGCTAACATTTACATAGAGCACTTGATAATAAATTAATTGATTTACTCCTCACAACAATCCCAGGTAGATGCTATTATTATTGCCATCTTACAGATAAGGAAACTGAGGCTTTGAAGTTAAATCATTTCTCCAGTATCACACAGCCAGTGCATGGCAGAGGTAGTATTCAAGCCTAGGCAACATGGCACCTCCATGCTTTTTAGCCACTACACTATACTGCTTCAAAGAAAGCTAATGTTTCAGGCCGATCATTCAGTATCTATTCAGCATCTGTAATATATACATATTTGTTCTTTTGTTCTACCCCCTGCCTTTGATGTCAATACAATAAGAATTTTCTGTGAGTCTAGTAAATACAAGGAGGGAAAATTCATTTCTGAATAGAGTAATCAAAGAAGGCTTCTTGGAGTAGGCAGGTTTTGAGTTGGAGCTTGAAAGAGTCAGGAATCATGGGAGGTAGGGCATATCAGGCAAAGAGGCCAACGTAGCAAACTCACACAGGTAGGAATGTTCATAGGAAATAAGTAAAGTTGTGAGGCTTGGCATGTGTGCCTGGATCACAAAGAGATTTGGCTCCCATGTGAAGGATGGACTAACAGATGTGATGAGGAGGAGGAGGAAGTGGAGAAGGAGGAGGAAAAGAAGGAGAAAAAGGTGAAGTATTTGTTTCTGAGTGCATGTAAAATAAGGACAAATAAGCTGATGGTCTCCATTTTGTTAGCTTATTTTATTCATTAGATTCTACATATAAACAAAATCATATAGTGCTTATCTTTCTCTGACTGGCTTATTTCATTTAGCATAATACTCTCCAGGTCCCTCCATGCTGTCGCAAAAGGTAAGACTTCCTTATTATTCCTATAAAATGGGAACTAACCATAAAAAATAAAATAAGCTGCTGGTCACTTATTCACAACTAGAGACCCAGTGCACAAAATTTGTGCATGTGGGGGGGGGTGTCCCTCAGCCCAGTCTGCACCCTCTCCAATCTGAGACCCCTCAGGGGATGTCCAACTGCCAGACATCCCTCTCACAATCTGGGACTGCTGGCTCCTAACCGCTCGCCTGCCAGCCTGGTTGACACCTAACTACTCCCCTGCTTGCCCGATCGCCCCCAACTGCCCTCCCCTGCCAGCCCGATCACCCCCAACTGCTCTCCCCTGCCGGCCCGATTGCCCCCAACTGCCCTCCCCTGCAGGCCTGGTTTCCCCCAACTGCCTTCCCCTGCTGGCATGATCGCCCCCAACTGCCCTCACCTGCCAGCCTGATCGCCCTCAACTGCCCTCTCCTGCCGACCTGGTCACCCCCAACTGCCCTCCCCTGCCGACCTGGTTGCCCCCAACTGCCCTCCCCTGCCGACCCGATTACCCCCAACTGCTCCCCCTGGTGGCCTGGATTGGCCCCCGAATGCCCTCCCCTGCCAGCCTGATCGGCCCCAACTGTCTTCCCCTCCAAGCCTGATGGCCCCATATGTCCCCGCCTGCTAGCCCTTGTGCCCCCAAATAGCCCTCCCCCGGAGGCTGAGCCCCCCCCAATTGACCTGGCCGTGCGACGTTCAACGCCGCAAAGATCTTTAACTTGGTAAGCAACCAGTGGAA
>NW_005871050.1:18491688-18495815 GCF_000147115.1 Myotis lucifugus | reverse complement strand
CCAACTGCCCTCCCCTGACGACCCATTACCCACTGCTCCCCCTGCTGGCCTGATTGCCCCCAAATGCCCTCCCCTGCAGCCTGATTCCCCCCCAACTGCCCTCCCCTGCAAGCCTGGTTGCCCCCAACTGCCCTCCCCTGCAAGCCTGGTTGCCCCTAACTGCCCTCCCCTGTAGGACTGATCACCCCCAACTGCCCTCCCCTGCCGGCCTGATCGCCCACAACTGCCCTCCCCTGCCAGCCATCTTGTGGTGTCCATCTTGTGACTACGTAGGGGCGGCCATCTTGTGATGACATGGGGTGGCCGTCTTGTGATGACGTGAGGGTGTCGCATGAGGGCCACCTAGGCTTTTATTAGTATAGATTTGTTTTCTCCTCCCTTCTTCCATCATGCTTTTATCTGTCCATCACATTAATAACTGCTAAGCTATGCCTATTGCATTCACAATTCTCCACAAGTTAAAATTCAAATGATTAAAATTTTTATTTATGTTCCCTTTAAAACAGGATTAAACTTCTTATAGAAGTCTGATAACTAATGAAATGCTCTGGCTTGCTGAAACCCCCTGAATTATAGCCACAGTAGAGACCCTTCCATGATTATATAGCTTACTCCCTTTTCTACCCCCAGCTCTTCGTTTTTTCCTTTAAAAATCCTGAGGTATAATTTATGTAGAGTAAAATCTACCGTGATGTTAATTCTGAGTATTGACAAACCACCAACAAAATCAAGATATAGAACATATCCATCACTCTTCAAATTTCCCTCATGCAGCCCCCTTTATGGTCAAACCCTGCCCCTATCCCACAGCTCCTGGCAACTACTGATCTGTTTTCTATCCCTATAGTTTTGTCTTTTCCAGAATGTCACATAAGTAGAATCATACATTACAGAGCAATTTGAACCTGGCTTCTTTCACTTATCATGAAGCACTGGAGTTTCATTCAAGTTGTTATGAGACTCTGGTGCTTGTTCATTTTTAATGCTGAGTAGTATTCCATTTTATAGATATACTACATACTTTTGGGTTGTTTCCAGTTTTCAGCAACAAAGCCACTATTAACATTTGTGAACAGGTTTTTTGTGTAAGCACAAGTTTTCATTTCACTTGCGTAAACACTTACAGATAAAAGTACAGATATTTTGTACTCAAAATAGATAAAGAACTCTGAAATCTCAATAACAGAAAAATAAGTAACCCAATTTTTAAAAAGGCAAAAAAAATTTGACACTTCACCAAAGAAGATAACAGATGGCAAATAAGCAAATGAAAAAATGCTAAATATTATAAGTTGTTAGGGAAATGCAAATTAAAACCAAAATGATATACCACTGTGCACCTATTAGAAATTAAAATGTTTAAAAACTGACAATGCCAAGTTCTAGAGAGTATGAAAACCAATAGAAACTCTCAAACATTGCTGGTGGAAATGCAAAATGGCACAGTCACTTTGTAAAACAATTTAGCAGTTTCTTATGAAGTTAAACATAAACCTAGGACACTATCCAGCAATCCCATGCCCAGGTATTTACTCAAATGTTTTTAATTGAATTTTGTAGGATGAAGTTTTTTTCTGTCTTCATAATCAAAGTACAGTGAATATAATCTAATTATTTTGATGGCTTTAGTTTAGCACTATAAGCATTAACAGATTCTACTGGGATCCTGCTTTAATGTCTGCTTTCAAAAAAAAAAAGTCAAGTTTCTTCTTTATGGGTTAAGTACTGGGAATACATATAGAGAAGCAAGATGGTTCCTATCTTAAAGATGAAGATGTGCTTAAGGCTATTGTGCCCCACATGCCTGTTTGCCCCATCATTCAATGGCCACAGACTCCTGAGCTTGTCTCAATTTTCATGTCTTTTCTATTCCTCCCTCGCATTCAAACTTTTGGCCGTTATTTCTCCTGGCGCTCAGTAGACCTGCTATTAATAGTCTCTCATCTGATTTGCTGTAGTGCAGTAAGCCAGATAATGAAGTCTATTAGAATTGTGTACAAAATAAGGTTACTGATTAAAGTTAGGACCTGACTGCCTATCTTGATGCTTCTCCTGCAGGATAAAGTTCATGGTCTTTGTGATAGTTCTTTTGACCTCTCAAAAACCTCCTTTTTCTTACCTTCCAGGTTCTAGCCTTGCAGAGAGGCCAGTTTAGATATCCAGAAGTCTAAAGTACAGATAAAGGGGATGTTAACACAGTTTACATTTGTCTGGTCTAATCTGTTGAAATGTTTGATCTATCTCCAGCATAATATAAGGATGAGTAGACCTTATAAAATAAAGGAACTACATAAATAAAAGAAAAGAACAGGAACTACATAAATAAAAGAACAGGACATAAAGCAATGAGCAAAAGCAAGACTTGTTAGAACAAAAAAAAATGAGGAAAGATAAAATACTAGTATATGTCAAGTTCTGCCTCCTACAGTCAGAAGCCTCTATTTCTCATTAGGGCTACTATATTGCAAAGAAAGTACAATTTTTTTAAACTGTGCATATTCCATCTTCTATCCCTCTTGAACTGAAAGTCATTCTACATAAGCATCAGCATCACACTGTACTGTGCAATTGTCTCTTTACATTTGAATGGCTTTGTGACCTCACAGGGGTGCTGAATTACAAATAAAATTTAGCAGTAGCAATAGTTGTTCTAAAGATGTCTTTCCCCCTTCCATCTTGTTAGTATTCAAAAAATTAAGTTAATGAAAATATTTACCTTTAAAACCACCTCTGCTCTACCAAACCCACTAGGACATTCTATTGTCTTTTTTTTTAATGACAGGCTTTGGGGCAAGGTCTGCTAGAAAAAGGAATCTGAGACTCAACTTTGCTTTGTGCTAAATACATTGTCTTAAATACATCAGTGATTTTCATCCCAAATAAGGGTTCAATCACTTGCTGAAGAAAATAATTTTCCACAGCACAGGAAATGAGGAGATTAGATATTCTATCATATGGGCAACTGAACAAACAGGGCTCCAGGTGGCTAATGTCACAGGGATGAAGGCACCCAGGGGAATAAGGAGGCTTCTGGCTTTCAATGGCCTTCTCTTCATCAATATACAACACAATGTAATTGCATTTCCACCATGATAGCAGCACTTTTCCAACCAACCCCCAGATAATAATCTATTCTAGCATAATGCAGTTTCTTTAGAAGGACACAATTTATTGGGATACTGAGCTATTTATTTTCTTCCTTTCCCTTAATTATCCCTCTTTAACCTTAGTCTTTAAAAAATCGCTCTTTCTTGGGCAGTTCCAGGCAAAGATGACAAAGATAGAAAGAAATAGACCCCTGTTATTTCTATGAAAGACTTTAAAAGGTTGAAAAAATTATTTTGTCAGTTTTATTTTAATGAAAATTGACTATACCATTTTCCCTTCTGAGAAACATAATTTCCAGGCTCTGCTTCTGACGTAATTGCATGCCTTTGAAAAAAATCTCTAAATGACTTTCTGTCAGTGAATTGACTTATAGCATTCACCACTCATAAAAAATGGTTCATTTCTGTTGTCTGCATTTAGGTAACTCTCTATGCAACATCAAGTTCATTCAATTAAATAACACAATATTTTATGCTTGGGGGAGCAGCCATGTTCCTTCCTGGGTTGAACACTGCACTGGTCATGGCATGCCATCTTAAAAAATCTTAAATCATTTAAAGGAAATATTGTTAGTTCTTTTAGGTGTGGCTATGTTTTAGTATCACGGTTATGTTTTTGGAAGGAATCCTTATATTTTAGAGACACATTCTGAAATATTTATGTATGAAATGATAGGATGTCTGGGATTTCCTTCAAAATAATATAGCAGAAATAGGGCATGAGGATGCAACAAGAGTGACTATAAGATCACAACTGAAAAAAATCACAACTGCTGCAGCAGGATGATGGCTACATGAGGAGTTGTCATATTGTTCTGTTTACTTCTGTGTATGTTTAACATTTTCCATAGGAAAAAGTCAAAAACCTTTCATCATTATAATATCTAGAAAAGTAGCAACTCCTCAGTCTATCTTTCAAAGCCTTCATTAAGCTTTGCATTTGCAAAGTTAATTTTTTTTCAACAGCAGCGGATTTTATTTTTATTTTATTTTTTATTGATTAAGTTATACATGTGTGTC
>NW_005871050.1:18488399-18491588 GCF_000147115.1 Myotis lucifugus | reverse complement strand
GTGGGATCTTTAGCACAGTTTGTCCCCTCTGACAGAAATGTTTTGCTCTTCACACCTCTATCTCTACCTGTCAATTCTATCCAGTCCCATATCAATACCACTTGTTCCATGAAGCCTTTTATTACTTGACCATCTGAAATCTAATCTTAAAAAAATAAATCTAATCTCTCCTGTACCATATTCCCTTTGCATTGTCTATAAGTTATTTTAAATAATTACCTCATTAAGTGATATATATAGTTAATTAGTAAATTTTTCATAGAAAATTATGATTTTGGGTGGTTTAGTGTCAATGTGAAATCTAATGAACAAAATAAACTGGTGAACAAAATAGATCCAGAGACATAGAAGCATGGAACAGATTGTCAAATCTCAGAGGGAAGGTGGGGGTGGGTGCATAGGTGGGAAAAGATCAACCAAAGAACTTGTATGCATAACCCATGGACATAGAAAACAGTGTGGTGAAGGCCTGAGGGAAGGGAGAGAGGAGGCGAGTTAGAATGGTGGAGGAGAGGGGGAAGGGACATATGTAATACTTTCAACAATAAAGATTTTTTTAATAAAATAAATGATATTAAGTCAAAATATTATGAATAGTTACCTGACATATAGCACTGTAATTCATTCTTAGGCATTATACAAAGAATATAATTTGGTCCCAAATTAAGTATATTTGCACTTAACTTTTAATTAAGAATTTGAACGATGGAAGGGAAAGCATGAGACTTCCCATGAACAGTCATAACCATTTGTACAGAAATAGTTTATATTACTCCAGAGCTTTCAAAGTAAGCCTCAAAATAGATATAGATGAAAAAGACTCAGACAGACAACAAAGCACTAATATTTTAAGAATAAGCACATTTGACATGGGAAATTTTCTCATGATATAATATTAAGCTGAAAAAATCAGAATGCTGAACTGTGTACGTAATGTGATCCTGATTTTGAAAGAAAAAGCTATGTTTCTATATATACATAGAAAAAAGAAAAAGGCAATACAATCTGTTATCAGTGGTTATTTCTAGGTAACAGGATGAGAAGTGATTTTTTTCATTCTTTTTGTTTTTCTGTATCCCTAAATTTTTTACAATAAGCAGCTATTATTTACATAATTAGGGGAGATAATAGTTAAAAGTATATTTGAAAATTAAATCGCTGTCATTCCTTATACCAAATGGGTTAAATGTTTAAACCTGAAATGATAGAACCATAAAAATACTGGAAATATGGGTTAAATTTTTTAATAATTCCAGGGAGAAAAAGACCTTGGAATCTAATGAACAAAATAAACCAACAAATTAGGTCCAGAGGCATGGAAGCATGGCACAGACTAACAGAACTCAGAGGGAAGGGGGAGGGGGCAAGTAGAAATTAACCAAAGAACTTATATGCATTATAGAGGCCGGGTGCATGAATTCATGCACAGGTGGGATCCCTCGGCCTGGCCTGCAATAGGGGCCGATCAGGGCCACAGGAGGTTGGCAGGGGGGAGGGGCCGCGGGAGGTTGGCCAGCTGCAGGAGGTTGGCTGTGGGAGCACACTGACCACCAGAGGGCAGTTCCTGCATTGAGTGTCTGCCCCCTGGTGGTCACTGCGTGTCATAGCGACTGGTCAACCGGTCGTTCAATCAACAGGTCATAAAGGTCACTTAGGCTTTTATATATATAGATATGCATAACCCATTGACACAGAGGATAGTGTAGTAAAGGCCTGGGGTGGAGCAGGAACCAGGTGGAGGGGGCCAAAGGAGGGACATCTGTAATACTCTCAACAATAAAGATTAAAAAAATAAAAAACATCATAAAGTTTAAAAAAGAGAAAAAGACCTAAGATGCCATATAACCCAAAAGGCATTAAAGCAAAGATTAACTTGACTATGTAATCTAAAAATAATGCATCACAAAAAAATCATTATCAGGAAATCAAAAGACAACCTGGAAAAAACAGCAACATATACCAAAGACAAAGGGCTATTTTCCTTAATATATAAAAATCCTCCTACAAATCAATAAAACTAAGGTCAACAACCCAATTAAAAATTAGAAAATGGATGAATATAGGTAATCCACAAAAAATATTAATACAAATTAATATTAAACATGTTTCTATGTTCAATCTCACTCATGAGGGAAATGCAAACTAAATCTAGAATATATTGAACTATAATATATGTCAGATAAAGAAAGATTAACATTTTTGGTACATTTCCTTCCAAGAATGTAAGGAAGTAGGCACTCCCATACATTGCTGATAGGATTAATAATTCTTTTTACCTCAATAGAGACAATTTGGAAATTTCTGTCAAAACTAAAAATGCACATACCCTTTGAGTCACCAATTCCTTTTCTGGGGATTTATGGTACAGATATACTCCTACATGTGCAAAAAGACTTTATAAAGATATGTCTTAGAACAATGTTTGTAATAGCAAAAGATTGGAAATCATCTAGATGTCCATCAACAAATTATGGTTCATCTAATAATGAATCAGGTCTTTCTAAATGTACTGATATGAACTACTTCTAAAACAATGTTAAATGAAAAAAGTTGAGCATAAAAGATTATATAAAGCATGTGACTGCTAACATTATATAAATGCTTAGACTATCTTAGGATAATAAACAAGAAATAGATAATAGTTATTGCTTCAGGGGAAGGGAATTGAATGTTCAGGGTTGAAATAGGAGAAAAACTTCACTTTTTGAGGTTATTTAAAAACATTTCTTTTTACTCTTTGGGTTTTGCACCATGTACATGCATTATTTATTTGAAAAGTGATTATTTAAATGTGAACAAAATTTAAAAGATTGCTAAAAAACAAAAGTAGACATAGGGAGAATAGTAGCTCAAAATACCCCTGATTCAACAGCTCTGGGTAAATTTATGAAACCTGAAGCCTGCAGATGGAGGGCAGGGTCACTGATTCCTTAGAATATAGGAAAGGAATGTTAAGCTATCATAGTTTGATTTAAGAAAGTTAAACAAAGATACATGAGAATATGTATAAGTCAGGAGGGAGGAAAATCCAGAAAGCTATACAGATATAAGGTAAGAAATATTTAGGAAGACTCAAAAAGGCGAAAAAAAACTTAGAAAGTTATACCATACCATAAGAACTAAAAGTATGTTAATCTGAAAAGACCTACTGATACTAATGACACTGAGGTGTAATAAAAAGAATTAAAG
>NW_005871050.1:18404630-18487130 GCF_000147115.1 Myotis lucifugus | reverse complement strand
TTTCTGTGGTTGCTATAACAAATCAACATAATATTAGTGGCTTAAAACAATGCATATTCATTACCTTACAGTTCTGGAAGTCAAAAGTCCTAAACTCAGGGTGTCAGCATGGGCTGAATTCCTTCTCAAGGTTCTAGGGAATGATGCATTTTCTTGCCCTTCCTACCATCTAGAGGTGGTCCATATTCCTTGGCTCATGACTCCATTGCTCCATCTTCATTTTTCAGGATACATCTTAGTGACCTAGTCTTCAATGACATGACAGCATCTGCTTGTCTTGGACCAATGTCCAGCTTGCAGTGATCAATTAAATTGTAGGGACATTCCTGGTGAGGCAGGAGATATTCTGCAAAAGAATATGAACTTTAGCCCCTAAAAGCTATGTTTTCAGCTTCTAGTTTTGAGATATTATATTGGCCTTCAGGAAATCTGGTTGCTATTTCAAGATATTCTACTTAACAGGACACTTAAATGGAATATTCAATGACCTAACTGACATGACAAAGATGCCCAGAGAATTACCACCTACTTTATAATCTATCCCCTAATGACTTCCTAATGCTTTAATTTGAAGAAATAAAAAAGGCAGGGGGCAGGAAGCCATTTATTCAACAAATGCAGATAAGACTTAATATAAAAATATCCTGGAAAAGGATGACATTGTAACCTTAATGCAAATAAGAAATGACCTGACCTATACAAGATCCTTTTCCTGGAGACATATTTTGATAAGCCAGAAGAAAGAGACAGTCTGAGTGCCTGAGGGCTGGGAGCATGACGTTCTGGTGGGGGAGAGGCCAGAAGTACACACGACTTAGTCTGCTTCATGAAGGTGCAAATGGCTGTCCCAGTGTGAGGAAATGGGGGTTTTAAGATCTTCAGAAATAATATGACAAAAATAAAGACCTTATTACTCCTGACACAATGATTGACTCTGGGGACAAACATCATGTGAGGAGACATTTACTTGTCTCTCAAGAAAGTTATTTTCACAAGACTACAGCCACCTCACCCTCCACCACTTCACCTTTCTAGTAAAACACCACTAGGGGTAAAAAAGAATGCTGCTGTTGTCAACCAAAGGGGAAAGAAATATGGACTAGGATTGTCCAAGGCCACAAGAGTGGCCAAATAGAGAGAGTCAGAGTTTGGGGCAAAGTTTGAGAATAACAATCAAGAAGACCAAGGTGTTGGTCCCACTGTAAGAAAAAGCTGACTTCTGTAAGATGGGAAGCTTTCACTGAATAGAGCTCTTCACAAAGTTTAATCAAAACAAAAGCCATCACCCCTTGTAAAGTTAAATCAACATGGAGATAGGGAGAAGAGAAGCTTGCAGGCCTATCATTTAGTAAATCAGTGTGACAATGGCCTAAAAATCAATATTCTTTCACAAAGAATCAAGAGATCTGTAGTTACCCCAAGGTAGCTTGATTTCATACACAATTTTAAAGGTTTTGATACCCTATTGAGACCTGAGTTCTGGGACAATTTAAATGGAAGAAATTGTGGTTTCAGGGTATGCAAGTCTTTTAGAGGCCAGTGGTCAGGCCCTTTAGTGTGCGAAATCGATCAACACTGAATAAACAGTATGGATTCAAACTGCACTATTCCTCATTGTGACATTCATTAGTTAACAAACTACTAACAACTCTACAGTCCAGGAACAGAGCCAGGCCTCTAGGAAATAAAGATTAACAAATTACCTTCAGGAGACACACAATCCAGGACAGAAGGACAGACTTCCACAAATACAGTAGAAAGTGCCATAAAAGGAGTATGAATGATGTGCTATACAACATCAGACAAACACTGTTGGGAAGAAGGGAAGGAGACACAGGGAAGCTTAACTCAGGAGGGGATTGCTCTCCAGCTGGAACTTCGAAAGATGGGAGTACTCTGTGTGAATAAGTTTATTCTCTTGTGTTATTTTACCTACTTACTTCCGTGAATGTAGTTCTCACCTAGCCCCACTAGAGTACTCTGCTACACATACTGTTCAGAGCCTTCAGTTCTCCTCCCATAAGTCTATTCCCACCTGCTGACTTAGTGCCAGCTGCCCTGGCTCTCAGCCCCCTAGCACCTTTCCTATGTCTTTTTTTTTTTTTTAATCCTCACCCGATGATATTTTTCCATTGATTTTTAGAGAGAGTGGAAGGGAGAGGGAGAGACAGAAAGAGAAACACTGATGTGAGATAGGCACATCAATTGGCTGCCTCCCATATGCACCCTGACAAAGGCCAGGGATCAAGCCTATAACCGAGGCATGTACTCTTGACCAGAATCAAACCCAGGACCCCTGCAGTCTGAGGGCCGACGTTCTATCCACTGAGCCAAACTAGTTAGGGCTCCTATGTCTTTCTGATGCTTAAATCACCAGTTGCTAAAGTAACTCTTTGGTACATTAGGATAATACATGGTGCAAGTTGCTTAGTCCAACACTCAACACTCCCCTCTGACAAGATACTGGTCTTCTTGCATCAGACAAAGTTTCTTTGACTGAAAATAAATTGATAATTAAAGAGTCCAAGTTTAAAGAAGCAAGAACAATCTACCACCCCCAAAGAAAAAGAAAAAAGTAGGAAAAATCCTTGCTCCATTTTGAAACTTATAAAAATTGAGTAAGGATAAAAAGAGCCTTCTGCAATTTGAGATGCCCAAGTCATGTATCAGCCCAGCCAAGTGTCAAATACATATGAAAAAGGTTTAAGTAAACATCATCTCACCCTAGAAAAGGTCTGGTTTGTTTATTTGTCCATTTACTTGTTTATTTTTAATTTTTACTATTTATAATCCACTTGTTTTTAATTAGATACAATTTACAGTAAAAAAAATGCAAGGATATATGCACCAAGAATGGTAAAAATAAAGATTAAAATGACATATATTAAAACTCTAATAGAGATAGGAAACAAGAATTTACCAGGAACAAGGGATGAAATAATTACCATAACTGACATTCAGTTTATTCTGAGCATCCTGAGAACCAAGACCAACGAAGGCAAACTCTCCCTTCTCCCCCAAAAAAATCTATAGCTGTCTCAATAACTGCACTTCTTCCATTAAAATAAATGTTTTCCTGGTACTAAATGCTAGATGGTATTTTTCTTAAGAGGTTTTAGGTAAAAGACAATGAGTATTATAATCATTTTCAACAAATCATTCTCTGAATGATGCAGAATTGCTTTATGTGATCATTACTTATACTCTCAATAAAACTTAGTTATTATGCCTTACTGTATTTAGAGAACCTGAGGGAGTGTACCCTTAACATTTTAGTGACTGTATCTAAATATCTTCAACTATTCCTTGAGGTAATTTGACTACAAGTCATTTCAAGACAGAGTTCTCTGGTGAGTGTCTCAAACACAACATTGATAGAGAGGTGGGGAAGTGGGTAATATGCTTTATGAAACAGAAAGTTGGGGGCCAGGGTGGTAAAAATCAAAGAATGTTACATGCATTTTATCATAGATTCTGCTGGTTGGCAGGACCAACATTTTTGTGTGTATTTTTTACTTTTTTAGCAAGAGTGATGATTCTGCTCAAAATTTTAAGAGAAGTTAGAACCTTCCAGGGCAAGACTATGTGCCCCATGATTCCATTCTCCATAACTTTTTCTTTTCCATCAAATTTTGCCTATCCTATTTCTATCAGTGCAATCCTGCTTATTAACAGTGTGTAAACATAGTTTTATTTGTCCAATAAAGACTCAAATAAACAGAATACTATTTATGAATATCTCCAGAAAGCAGATTTCAATGTATTGCTACACAGTAAAATTACTATCAAGATCCTAACTTCATAATAACTGTGTGTAGTGCCAGGTGGGTACTGGAAATATCAGGATAGGGGACACTTGGTACAGTATATGATTGCCTAACCACTATGCTCTACATCTATAACTAATACAAAATGATACTAAATGTAAACTATCATTGAAAAATTAAATTTAAGGAGGAGACAAGATGCCGGCGGAATAGGCGGATGCGTCCCAAGGCTTCTCCCAGAGCAAATAGAATGAGCAGCTGAAACTAATAACATCCACCCCAAATCGGCGAAGGAGACTCAGCTGGTGAGACAGTTTGCAGCCGGGAAGGGCAGAGTTCCCCTGGAAAGGTAAAAACCAGGGACCTGGGCAGGAAAGTTTGCCAGATCTCTGAGCCCAGAGGGTCAGAGGGAAACCGCGCGGCACACAGCTGCATCCCTTGGGACAGGCACAGCCTCTGACTGGGGAAAGGACATCTGCAGGACTGTTGGCGCCAGGGGATTTGAGATCTGGGTTCCATAATTATGGAAGACTGAGCCTAAAGGGGGCAGCTGAAGTGCTGACCAGACCATGCAGTGCCGGTAAGAGAGGAGCTTACAGAGACTCAGTCTTCCTCGTTTCTGTGGCCGGCATTTGTTTGTTTGTTTTTTTCACTGAACCCTGTTCATAGGACATTTCGGATACAGACACTCACCCGTGCTGAGGAGCGGGAGAAGGTGCGGACGAGTGGAATCTGGGGAGAGGCTGGGGAGAGAAGGGGGTCCAGGAGAGGTGGCAGCAAGTTGAGTGCTGAGTCACGCCTGAGCCCAGGACCTGGGCACCCATTGTCTCCTGAAGAGATAATAGCCCCTCCCTCCAGTCTCCAGGCAAGGAATACAGCCACACCCAGATTCCACCCTGAATGGTACGAAGGATTAAACAAATCTGATTAGTCCCTGGGAGTTAACAGGGTCTGGCCTATAGAGAGGCCTTCAGTCCCAGCAACAGAAAAAAATTTTTTTAAATCACAGACATTTCAGAAAACCGGGATCTTAAGCCAGCCAAAGGAATGACATTTCAATTTTTCATTTCTAATTTTTTATTATTATTTTGATAGATTTTTTTTTGCTTTTTTCTTTGTTTTCCTTTTTTTGTTTGTTGCTTTATTTTCTACTTCTTCTCATATTATTTTTTCATCATTCAATTTTATTTTTACTTGCTATTTTCTATTTATACCATTTTTTAAATCAAATTTTTTGTAAATATATTATTTTGTTCCCTTTTTTCTCTTCTTATCCACTCATCCCTTTTCTACCTCCACTATACTGAAGTGAGGTCCTCCCCATATTTATCCAGTTCTTAACCTTATTTCCTGTATATCAGCTCAGCCTCTACAGATTCTGCCTCCACCCTCTTTACTGGGTGTTTAGTGTTTGTATTTGTTTGGTTTATCTATTGGTTCTGTGGTGTTTTCTCTCATATATATATATATATATATATATACTCTTTTTCTTTTCTCTCCTATCTTTTTTTTCTCTCTTAGATATCATTTGTGCTCCCTTTAATCTCCCCTAATTCTCTTTTCTCAGGTGGTCACTTATATTGGGGTTATCGGTGTCTTGAGTACATTCATGCTTTGTTCCCTTTGGGTCATGTCTTGTTAAGGTGAATTTTATCCTGTCTGGCTAAAGTGCTAGAGAGCAAGCCACATAACCAGACACCTGGAGAGGAAACTTCATTAACGAACGGGTCAATTACACCCTAGACCAGCCGTGGGCAAACTACGGCCCGTGGGCCAGATCCGGCCCGTTTGAAATGAATAAAACTAAAAAAAAAAAAAAAGACCGTACCCTTTTATGTAATGATGTTTACTTTGAATTTATATTAGTTCACACAAACACTCCATCCATACTTTTGTTCCGGCCCTCCAGGCCAGTTTAAGAACCCAATGTGGCCCTCGAGTCAAAAAGTTTGCCCACCCCTGCCCTAGACCCAGCTACAGAGGCAGGAAGAAGGCAGCAGCGAGAAAGCAAAAAAGGAGTATGTGGTGTGTGTGTGTGTGTGTGTGTGTGTGTGTGTGTGTGAATGAGTCACAGTTAGACCCCACAGGACCTTCGGGGGGGGGGGGCAGGCTAACCGGGCTCGCCTAACTAGGCAGCCTCTGCTCCCATTGCAAACAGTACCAGGAGGCCAGCTCTTCTCCAGAGGCCTCACCTTTTCGAAGGGGAGAGCTGATGTAACTGAGAGCCCAGCCTCACCTCTACCCAGGGTGCCCTCAGGTAACACCTGGGTCTCTACAGCCACCCCTGCCAGGGACCTGCTACCTCGGCTGTGGTCCCACGGTCATCGAGTCTCCAGCCACCCCGGGCGCAGGTTCCTGTGAGTTCTGAAGCACGCTCCCCTCTGACCAGCCCAACGCTTTAGTCCAGGGCACTGCAACCACGTGAGAAGCAGACACATGAGCAGCACGCTCCTGCCCAAGGAGAATCAGCCCCGCGAGCAGCCTCATGTGGCCTGCCCCTGTCCAAGGAGCAGCAGCTGTGTGAGTGGCCTGCTCCCCCATCCGAGGAGTAGCAGCCTCACGAGCAGTCTGCCTATGTCTGAGGAGCGGCAGCCCTGCGCACCCCGCCCCCATCCGAGGAGCAGCAGCTGCGCACAGCCCGCACCCTGCACCAGTCCGAGGAGCAGCAGCTGCGCAAGCATCTTGCCCTTGTCCAAGCAGCAGCAGCCGCACGAGCAGCCTGCCCAATCCGAGGAGCAGCAGCTGTGTGAGGAGCCCGCCCCCATCCGAGGAGCAGCAGCAGCCCACCCCGGTCCAAGGAGCAGCAGCCACAGGAGCAGACCGCCCACGTCCAAGGAGCGGCAGCCCTGCACAGCACGCACTGGTCCGAGGAGCAGAGCCACACACAGCCTGCACCTGTCCAATGAGTAGCAGCCGGGTGAGTGGCCCGTCCCCGTCCGAGCAGGAGCAGCCACACGTGAAGCTCACTCCCGTCCAAAGAGCAGCAGCCGTACGAGCAGCCCATCCCCGTCCGAGGAGCAGCAGCCTTGCAATCACCCTGCCCATGTCCAAGGAGAAGTACCCCACAAGCAGCCCACCACATCAGAGGAACAACAGCAGCGTACAGCCAGCCCCTATCCAAGGAACAGCAGCCTCGTGATCGGCACACCCTCTGCCTGAGGAAAAGCAGCTGTGTGAGAAGCCTCCCCCAACCAGCCAGAGGAGCCACCACGGCTGTGAACAGCACCCACCAGAGGAGCTGCTGCCAACTGAGGAGCAGCTGCTACCAAAACTGCCCGAGGAGCAACCGCAGCCCAAAGAGCCACTGCCACCCAAGGAGCAGCCCCTGAACAACTCAACATCTAGATCTGTCAGTGAGATCAAACACAGGTAGACAAAGAAACCCCCAAAGGAAAGAAAATGAGGACTTGCCAGAAAAGCAGCTAAGTGAAACAGAGGCATGCAACATGTCAGAAAAAGAATTCAGAATAAGGGTCCTAGAGTGCATAAACCGGATGGAGGAAAAAATTAACAACTTATGCAAGAATCAAGAAGAAATGTATGAAAAAAATCAATAACTTATGTAAGCATCAAGAAGAAATGAAGAGTGATATAGCTGCAATAAAAAACACCCTTGAAAGTTTCAACAGTAGACTAGAAGAAGCGGAGGACCGAATTAGCGAATTAGAAGACAGGGAAGCAAAACACACCCAAACTGAAATGCAATTGGAGAAAAAAATTAAAAGACAAGAGGAGAGCCTAAGGGAGCTTTGGGACAACATGAAACAAAACAACATACGAATAATAGGGGTGCCAGAACAACAGAAAGAGGAACAAGGGTCAGAAAACCTATTTGAAGAAATAATGTCAGAAAACTTCCCTGAGGTGGGGAGGAAAAAAGTCACACAAGCACAGAGAGTCCCAAACAAGATGAACGTGAAAAGACCCACACCAAGACACATCATAATTACCATGGCAAATGTTCAGGACAAAGAGAGAATCTTAAAGGCTGAGAGAGAAGGAAAGTTACATATAAGGGGTCTCCCATTAGATTATCAAATGATTTCTCAACGGAAACACATCAGGCCAGAAAAGAATGGATGGAAATTTACAAAGGGAAGCAAAGCAAGGGACTGAATAAAAGAATAATCTATCCAGCAAGGCTAACATTCAAAATTGAAGGGGAAATAAGAAGCTTCACACACAAAAAAGGCTAAGGGAGTTTATCACCACCAAGCCAGCAATGCAAGAAATGCTAAAGGGACTGGTGTAAAAAGAAGAAATAAAAAGCTAAGAAAGAAAACAGGCACAAAAAATAGAAATGGCTACAAACAAGTACCTTTCAATAATAACTCTAAACGTAAATGGACTAAATGCTCCAATCAAAAGACATTGAGTGACTGAATGGATAAAAAAACATGACCCATATATTTGCTGTCTACAAGAGACCCACCTCAGAATAAGGGACTCACACAGACTGAAAGTGAGGGGATGGAAAAATATCTTTCAGGCAAATGGAAATGAAAAAAAGCTGGGGTAGCAATACATATATCGGACAAAATAGACCTCAAAGTGAAGGCCATAACAAGAGATAAGGAAGGCCACTTCATAATACTAAAGGGATCGATACAAGAAGAAGATATAACCCTATAAACATATATGCACCAAATGCAGGAGCACCCAAATACATAAAAAAAACTCCTGGAAGATATCAAGGGAGAGACCCACAACAATACAATCATAGTAGGGGACTTTAATACACCACTGACATCACTGGATAAATCCTCTAGACAAAAAGTCGGCAAAGAAACAGCAATACTAAATGACTCACTAGATCAG
Source organism: Myotis lucifugus (assembly GCF_000147115.1). Taxonomy (NCBI): domain Eukaryota; kingdom Metazoa; phylum Chordata; class Mammalia; order Chiroptera; family Vespertilionidae; genus Myotis; species Myotis lucifugus. The sequence goes on along the minus strand of NW_005871050.1, from coordinate 18,478,545 downwards.
ATGGACTTAATTGACATCTTCAGAACATTTCACCCCAAAGCCACAGAATATACGTTCTTTTCAAGTGCACATGGGACATTTTCAAAAATAGACCACATATTGGGTCACAAGCAAAGTCTCCCCAAATTCAAGAAGATTGAAATCATACCAAGCATCTTCTCAGACCACAATGGCATAATATTAGAAATAAACTACAATAAAAAAAAACCCAAAACACTCAAACACTTGGAAGCTGAATAGCATGTTATTAAATATTGATTGGGTTACCAATGAGATCAAAGAAGAAATTAAAAACATCCTGGACACTAATGACAATGAAAACACAACAATCCAAATCCTATGGGACACAATGAAAGCAGTCCTGAGAGGGAAGTTTATAGCTCAACAGGCCTACCTCAAAAAACAATAAAAATGGTAGTAAATCATCTAACTCTACATCTCAAAGAATTAGAAAGAGAGCAACAAGAAAAGCCCAGAGTGAGCAGAAGGAAGGAGATAATAAAGATTAGAGCAGAAATAAATGACATAGAGACCAAAAAAAAAACAAAACACATACATAAAATCAATGAAACCAAGAGCTGGTTCTTTGAAAGGATAAACAAGATTGATGGACCTCTAGCCAGGCTCACAAGAAGCAAAAAGAGAAGACCCAAATAAACAAAATCAGAAATGATAGAGGCGAAATAACAACAGACCCCACAGAAATACAAATGATTGTTAAAAAATACTATGGAAAACTCTACTCTAACAAACTAGACAACCTGGAGGAAATGGACATATTACTAGAAAAATACAACATTCCAAAACTCAATCAGGAAGAATCTAAAAATCTCAATAGGCCAATAACTATGGAAGAAATTGCAGCAGTCATCAAAAAGCTTCCAGCAAACAAAAGCCCAGGGCCAGACGGCTTCACAGGGGAGTTTTACCAAACATTCAAGGAAGAACTAAAACCTATCCTCCTCAGACTATTCCAAAAAATTTAAGAGGAAGGAACACTTACAAGCTCATTCTATGAAGCCAGGATAACCTTAATACCAAAACCAGGTAAAGACAACACAATGAAAGAGAATTACAGGCCAATATCCCTCATGAATATAGATGCCAAAATCCTCAACAAAACCTTAGCAAATCGGATCCAGCAGTACATCAGAAAGATCATACACCATGACCAAGTAGGATTTATCCCAGGGATGCAAAGATGGTACAATATCTGCAAATCAATAAACATGATGCATCACAGAAACAAATTGAAAGAAAAAAAAACACAGTCATATCAATCGATGCAGAAAAAGCATTTGACAAAATCCAACACCCATTTTTGATAAAAACTCTCAGCAAGGTGGGAATAGAAGGATCATACCTCAACATAATTAAAGCCATATATGACAAACCCACAGCCAACATCATACTCAATGGACAAAAACTAAAACCATTTCCCCTAAGAACAGGAACAAGACAGGGATGCCCACACTCACCACTCCGGTTCAACATAGTACTGGAAGTATTAGCCATTCCAATTAGATAAGAAGAAGAAATAAAAGGCATCTAAATTGGAAAAGAAGAAGTAAAACTGTCCTTATTCGCAGATGACATGATATTGTACATAAAAAAACCCTAAAGACTCCATCAAAAAACTATTAGACTTAATAAATGAATTCGGCAATGTAGCAGGATACAAAGTTAACGCCAAGCAATCTATGGCATTTCTATACACCAATAGTGAACTTACAGAAAGAGAGACTAAAAAAGCAATCCCATTTACCATCGCACCAAAAAAATTAAGATACCTAGGAATAAACTTAACTAAAGAGGTAAAAGACCTCTACTCAGAAAACTACAGGACATTGGAAAAAGAGATAGAGGAAGACATAAACAGATATAAGAACATACCATGTTCATGGATTGGTAGAATGAACATCATTAAAATGTCCATACTACCCAAAGCAATCTATAAATTCAATGCAATTCCCATTAAAATACCAACAGCATATTTCACAGACCTAGAACGAACTCTCCAAAAATTCATCTGGAATAAAAAAAAGACCCCGAATAGCTGCAGCGATCCTGAGAAAGAAGAACAAAGTAGGTGGGATCTCAATACCAGATATCAAGCTGTATTACAAAGCCACTGTTCTCAAAACTGCCTGGTACTGGCACAAGAACAGATATATAGATCAATGGAATAGAACAGAGAACCCAGAAATCGACCCGAACCAATATGTTCAATTAATATTTGACAAAGGAGGCAAGAACATACAATGGAGTTAAGACAGTCTCTTCAATAAATGGTGTTGGGAAAATTGGACAGATACATGCAAAAAAATGAAACTAGACCACCAACTTACACCATACACAAAAATAAACTCAAAATGGATAAAGGACTTAAATGTAAGACAGGAAACCATAAAAATACTAGAGGAATCCAAAGGCAACAAAATCTCAGACATATGCCGAAGCAATTTCTTCACCGATACAGCTCCTAGGGCATTGGAAACTAAAGAGAAAATAAACAAATGGGACTATATCAAAAAAAAAACCTTCTGCACAGCAAAAGAAACCATCAACAAAACAACAAGAAAGCCCACTACATGAGAGAACATATTTGCCAATGCTATCACCGATAAGGGTTTAATCTTCAACATTTATAGGGAACTCATACAACTTAACAAAAGGAAGATAAACAATCCAATCAAAAAATGGGCAAAGGACCTAAATAGACACTTTTCAAAAGAGGACATTCAGAAAGCCAAGAGACTTATGAAAACATGCTCAAAGTCACTAATCATCTGAGAGATGCAAATCAAAACAACAATGAGGTACCATCTCACACTTGTCAGAATGGCTATCATCAACAAATCAACAAACGACAAGTGCTGGTGAGGATGTGGAGAAAAAGGAACACTTGTGCACTGCTGGTGGTGATGCAGACTGGTGCAGCCACTATGGAAGACAGTATGGAGTTTCCTCAAAAAGTTAAAAATGGAACTCCCATTTGACCCAGTGATCCCACTTCTAGGAATATATCCCAAGAAAACAGAAACACCAATCAGAAAGGATATATGCACCCCTATGTTCATAGCAGCACAATTCACCATAGCTAAGATCTGGAAACAGCCTAAGTGCCCATCAGTAGATGAATGGATTAGAAAACTGTGGTACATCTACACAATGGAATACTATGCTGCTGTAAAAAAGAAGGAATTCTTACCATTTGCAACAGCATGGATGGAACTGGAGAGCATTATGCTAAGTGAAATAAGCCAGTCAATGAAAGAAAAATACCACATGATCTCACTCATTTATGGATAATTAAGACCATTATAAACTGATGAACAAAAATAGATACAGAGGCCAAGCAACATCGAACAGACTGTCAAACTACAGCGGGAAGGCCAGGGACAGTTGGGCGGGGTGGATAAGAGATCAACCGAAGGACTGTATGCATGCATATAAGCATAACCAATGGACACAAGACACTGGGGTGTATGGGAGGCTGGGGGAATGTCAAGGGGAGAAAAAAAAGGAGACATATATAATACTCTTTGTTATACTTTAAGCAATAAAACAATTTAAAAAGAGAGAGAAAAAAAGAAAAATTAAATTTAAGTTAAAAAAATTTCTAACTCCAAGTAAGATAAATCAAGGGAATTTGGGGTCATCATTTCCTGCCCTAGTAATAAACATTCAGCTTGAACTTCAGAAGTGACTAGACTGCAGGACTTCCTGTTGAATAGTGTTTCCTATCAATGAGAGTAAAATGTAAATAGCAATGGTATAAAAAACAGTGATAGTACAGAGTAGTAAGTCTAATAGTGTCTTCTGTAAATTAAATTTAACAATGATTCTGTTGACACATAACTCCAGCAATAATTTGAAGACTCATTCCTGTATCCCAACTTGCCTTTCAATCTTCCAAAGGAAGATAAAATTGGATCCATTCCCCCCATCACAGACCGGGATAAATTCCAAATGGATCAGAAATTCAATGTAAAAATTGAAACCATTTATTAAAAACTAGAGGCCCAGTGCACAAAATTCGTGCACGGGAGGCTTCCCTCAGCCTGGCCTGCACCCTCTCCAATCCTGGACCCCTCTCGCAATCTGGGACCACTGGCTCCTAACCACTCACCTGCCTGCCTGACTCATCGTCCCTAACCACTCTGCCTGCCTGCCAGTTGCCCCTAACTGCTTCCCTGCCAGCCGAATTGCCCATAACTGCTCCCCTGCCTGCCTGATCACCCCTAAAGGCCTCTGCCTCGGCCCCTGCCACTGTGGCTTTGTCCGGAAGGACGTCCGGATGGATGTCCGAAAGATGTCCGGTCTAATTAACATATTACCCTTTTATTAGTATAGAGAACATATATGCCCCTAAAAAGTTATATTATTTTACACGCTTTAAATTATACAGTACATATTCAACCTCTTTTACCCTGTTTTTTTGTTTGTTTGTTTTTCTAAATTTATTGATTTTTTTCACGGAGAGGAAGGGAGAGGGATAGAGAGAAACATCCATGAGAGAGAAACATCCATCAGCTGCCTCCTGCACACCCCAACTGGGGATGTGCCCGCAACCAAGGTACATGCCCTTGACCTGAATCGAACCTGGGACCCTTCAGTCTGCAGGCCGATGCTCTATCCAACTGAGCCAAACAGGTTAGAGCCCCCCCACTTTTTTTTTAGATTATCCATATTTGTAGATATTGCATTAGTTCATTTTTCCATTGATTTTTAGAGAGAGTGGAAGGGAGAGGGATAGAGAGAGAGAAACATCAATGTAAGAAACATCCCTTCAGTTGCCTTCCTTAGGAGCCCTGACCAGGGATCCAACTTGAAACCCAACCTGCAACCTTTCCATGCACAGGACCATGCTCACGCTCAACTTACCTATCCACTTCAGCCTGGCCGTTATACAATTTCTGGAATTTTATTTCAATTAATTCTCACAAAGTCTGTGGGTTAGGTAATATTCACATTTTGCTGATGAATAAAAAACCTCTTCATTTTGAGACATTATTCTTCACTCATTGCTGCGTTTTCCTGCCAGCCCTAGAAAGGCTCTTGATGGCAGTTTCAGAATCAGAAGCATTCTCCTCACCACCACCCTCTCCAAAGCCTCCTCTGCACTGGCTGATCCTGCCCTGGAGGGCACCAAGGCTAGGTAATGCAAGACAATGACAGGATTTGGACCACTGGAGCCACTGTACCCGCCTCTCCTCTGCACTGGAGAAGGTGGGGCCAGTGACTTCTGGCAGCACCGAGCTTCTGGATAGGCCAAGGTTTGCTGGGCTAGCACTTGTGCTGCAGTCTCTCCCTCTCCAGAACTGCTGTCACCGAGGTTATAGGGCTGCCCCGGAAGTCCACCGCACGCCTCCCGTCCAGGGCAAACATGGCAGTGGACTCAGCGATGGAATTGCTATTTTTAGATACATTTAAACATCCCAGCACTGAGGTAAGACTTTGATTCTGACTCTGCTTCTCGACTGTGGGACACGAACAAAAAATCCTTAGGCATGCCTCCACTTTCCCTCCTGCTGGTGGCCTTAAATTCCTCATGTACAGACCCCCTCCCCCCAGCTGGGTGTGGGCACCACATCTGCAGGAGAGCATTGGTGGCCAGGACATTTCTCTGCGTTATCTTAGGCTCCTGCATCTTTGGTTGAGTTGGCTGTTCTGCTTGCTTTGCTCCCCTGCCCGCTTACCCCCGTCAACTTTGGGCCTTGAAAATATCTTGTTCTCAGGTTTAGCTCAGGTGGTGTTTGGGAGGGTCTCAGACTGCCTGTGTTTGACAGCAGTTCTGGAGACCAAGCAGGTCACAATGGCTTCCTGATTCCTAAATCCCTCCTCCCAGGTCCTTTTTCTAACGGGAGTTAGGTTGCCCAGATGCGACACTCATTCGGTTTAGGATTCACCCATTAGGACATGATATACTTGCATGGAATGGATTTTGCATGGAGGATACCTGTGAGGAGGAGAATCAGCGGTGAAAGGAACCAACGGCGGATTTGGAACCCCCAGACAGGGAACCTCACTCACTCCCCGCATGTCTACACACTGCACTCCCTGCATGTCTCCCTCCACGGCTGGCCTGGTCGTTGTGGGAGGCTAGGCTTCCTTCATCACCGGGGCAATGAAGGAAGCCAAGCCTCCCACCCGCTCTGCCAACTCCGTGGCTCCGGTCGGCGCCATCTTTGTGGCTATGGGCACCCCATCTTTGTCACAGAGTGATGGTTAATTTACATATTACCCTTTTATTAGTAGAGATGAACTCTTTCTCACCCCCTTAGCCAAAAGTGTTATAACTTTACCTTATTTTTATAATAAAGAAATTAACATTAGGTTGCCTGTAACATGGTTAAATATACTTCATTAAAACTGTAATTAGCCCTGACCGGTATAGCTCAGTTGGATGGGCATTATCCCTTGCACAGAAAGAAAGGTTGCCAGTTCCACTCTGAGCCAGGGCATATGCCCACATTGCAGACTCAATCCCCAGTAGGGGGAATGCAGGAGGCAGCTGATCAATGTTTCTTTCTCTCCCTCTCCATTCCTCTCTCTCTAAAAAGCAATAAGAGCCCTAGCTGGTTTGGATCAGTGGATAGAGTTTCAGCCTGAGGACTGAAGGGTCCCAGGTTCGATTCCAGTCAAGGGAACATGCCTGGGTTTCAGGCTCAATCCCCAGTAGGGGCCATGCAGGAGGCAGCCTATCAATGATTCTCTCTCATCACTGATGTTTCTATCTCTCTCCCTCTCCCTTCCTCTCTGAAATCAATAAAAATATATATTTAAAAATTTGTTAAAAATCAATAATAAATATTTTTAAAAACTGTAATTAACAATTACAAAGTCAATTTGGAAAAACAAATAAGAATATGTAAGAAAACCCTGAAAAACAAAAGCCCAGAGGAGGGGGGGCACTTGCCTCATCTGATAATAAAATATACCATAAAACTTCTTAATAAAACAAAATAAGACAGACCAATAACAGAATAGAATTCCAGAAATAGACTCAATTACAACTAGTTTAGTTTCAAATAAAAGAAGCACTTCAAATCCACAAAGAAAATATGGTCTTGTCAATAAATGCTATTGAGATAAGAAAAAGAAAAGATAAATTTGGATCTATTCCTCATACCATGAACAAGATAAATTCCAAATGGGTAAGAGATTTAAACGCAGCTAAGAAACAAACATTATCAGTACTAGAAAATATGGGGGTGAATTTCTCTATAATCTGAGAGTGAGGAAATCTCTCCTATGACTCAAAAATCCAATAGCAAAAAAGGATAGATAAATTACCTAATTTTTTTAAAATTTTGTATGTCAAAAACCATTAGCAAAGTAAAAAGATATAAGATAGAAGACACTAATACTATGTCAAAAGGACTCAGAAGCAGATTGAAAAACCCTAATGGTCATAGATGGGACAATTATAATATCAATGAAAATATTAGCTGCAGTGGTGGGGCAAAAGTAGGTTTACAGGTGTGAGTATCCAAAACACAGAGTTTATTCTTGTATTGTTATTCATTAATTATTGTGTTATTTTCCATACAAACAACAGTAAATCTACTTTTGCATCACTCTGTATATTTAAATCCATGAGTTCATAATTAAACTAAAGGGGAAAAATGGGCCACTATTAAAGGATGCTGGTAAACCAATTTATTATTTTGAAAAATGGTAAATAAGGGAAAGAACTCATGCACTTTATCCTACATACTAGTACACTGGAACTCAGGGTAATCAAATAGTAGATATAAGGAAATTGTACTTTTTATAGAAGTACATTAGCTAAAAAATAAAGAATGGATGTTAGACCATCACCATTTTGCAACCCTTAATGAGTTAATACATCTAGGTATTGATCATCAATGCTGGGGTGAATAACATTCTAAAAGAGACAACCAGACCTTGTGTGCGTTTCAATGGGAAATTAACAAAATTCAGTGGGAAACTCTTCAAGACAAAGAATCCAGTTTCTTCAACAAATAAATTAAGAAATGGAAAGGGAGCCTATAGATTAAAATAATTTAGACACCTAGGAAACAGTCACAATATGTTGTCCTCTTTTGGATCCTGAGTCAAGCAAGCAATGAAAAAAGGGGGCACCTTTGAGACAATTGGAAATATGAACACTGACCTCTAAATATTAACACTGGGCCTATATATTTTTTTAAATATATTTTATTGATTTTTTTACAGAGAGGAAGGGAGAGGGATAGAGAGTTAGAAACATCGATGAGAGAGAGACATCAATCAGCTGCCTCCTGCACACCCTCCACTGGGGATGCGCCCGCAACCAAGGTACATGCCCTTGACCAGAATCGAACCTGGGACCTTTTAGTCCGCAGGCCAACGCTCTATCCGCCGAGCCAAACCGGTTAGGGCACACTGGGCCTATATTAAGACTAGAGGCCTGGTGCACAAAATTTGTGCATGGGGGGGGGGCTCAGCCCAGCCTGCACCCTCCTCTGCAATCCGGGACCCCTCGGGGGATGTCTGACTGCCTCTCACAATCCAGGACCACTGGCTCCTAACCGCTTGCCTGCCTGCCTGATTGCCCCTAAACCCTCTACCTGCCTGCCTGATCACCCCTAACCACCTCTGCCTGCCTGCCTGCCTGATCGCCCCTAACTGCTCCCCTACTGGCCTGATTGCCCCTAACTGCTCCCCTGCTGGCCTGATCACCCCTAACCGCCTCTGCCTTGACCCAGGATTCCCTCCTCCAGCCAGTTGCAGGCACCTGGGATCCGGGCTTCCCTCCCCTGGCCAGCCGAGGCACCCAGGACCCGGGCCGGCTTAGCCCGGGCCAGCCACAGCTGCAGGGTACCGTGGGCAGGCAGCTTGTCCCTCTCCCGGGATGGGTCACAGGCGCTGGTGCCCAGGACCACAGGGTGGGTGGCTTGTCCCTCTCCCGGGCTGCATGCGCAGGTGCAGCCACTGGCGCCTGGGACCGGGGGGTGTGAGGATTGTCCCTCTCCCAGGCCGCAGGCGCAGGTACAGCTGCTGGCGCCAGGGACCGTGGGGCATGCAGCTTGTCCCTCTCCTGGGCTGCAGGTGCAGGAGCAGCCACTGGCACCCAGGACTGTGGGGTGTGTGGCTTTTTCCTCTCCCAGACCACAGGCACAGGCACAGCCACTGGTGCCCAGGACCACAGGGTGGGCGGCTTGTCCCTCTCCTGGGGCCACAGCCTGGCTGGTCCCCATTCCTCTCTCCCCAGTGTTGAGTGTCTAAGCCATTATGGCATGATGGCATGATGTCCATTTGCATATTAGCTCTTTATTATATACGATACGGTAACATTTTAGATGCAATAACAGTATTGTGGTTATTTTAAGTATCCTTATCTTATAGAGATACATACTGAAATACTATTGATAAAATCTATTTCATCAAATTTAATTCATCAACATATTATTTGCCTTGAAATATAGGTGGGGAGAAATGGGTGAAGGTAGAGTTGAAACAAGATTGGCCATGACTTGAGAATTGAAGCTGGTAATAAGCACACAGGGCTCATTACACTAATAGTGGTATGCTAGATCTGTCTAGACCTGCTCACAAGAGCCCATCGTTGAATTTTAGGAATTCTGAAATCATGCTGGTAGCTTGAAATGGGCCATGGTGTAAGTATTTATATCATGAAAATCAACCCATGCTACAAGTCAGCTACTCCCTCTCTGAGAGCTGGATGTTAAAGTTTACCAGCACACTACTGTTACTCCGTCTCTTTTGCAAACGTTTCTTTTCTCATTAGGCAATTATTTCTTGAATACTTACTATGTGCCAGGTGCTGAATAAAAAAGACATCAGCCCTGCTTGTATTAATTTCCTAAAGCTGCCATAACTAACTACTATAAACTGGATGGCTTGAAATAGAAATTTATTGTCTCACAGTTCTAGAAGCTAGAAGTCTGAAATCAAGGTGATTGCAGGGCCATGCTCCTTCTTAAATCTATAGGGGGATCCTTTCTTGCCTCTTCCTAGTTTCTGGTGGTTGGCTGGCAATCCGGTATTCCTTCATTTGCAACTGCATTAACTCTAGTCTCTGCCCCCAGCATCACATAATGTTTTCCTAATGTGTCTATGTCTTCACGTGGCCACCTTGATACCAGACATATTGGATTAGGGGTCCACCTTACTCCAATGATTCTATCTTTTTTATTTTTTATTTTTTTGTGGAAAACACACATAGCATAAAATTGACCATATTAATAGTATACTGTTCAGACAGTTCAGGGCGAGGGGGGTAATTAGGGAGGTGGAGGGATTGAGCAAAAAATAAAAGAAATAAGAAAAAGAGACAGAAAGAACTCATAGACATGGACAACAGTTTGGTGATTGCAGGGTGGAGAAGGGTGGGTGGAGGTGAAAGAGGGTTTAGGGGGGATAAATGGTGATGGAAAAAAATACAATAAAAATAAATGAATAAAACAAAAAAAAAGAAAAATAGTATACTGTTCGGTAGTGTTAAATGCATTCACATTGTACAACTGATCTTTAAAACTTTTTCATCTTGTAAAACTGAAACTCTATACCCATTTTCTCTTTCCCTCAGCCCCTGGCAACCATCATTCTATGTTCTGTTTCTGAGTTTGACTACTTTAGATTCTTTTGAGTAGAATTCAATAGCATTTGTCTTTTTTTGTGACTGGTTTATTTCACTAATCATAATATCCTCAAGGTTCATCCATATTGTAGCATGTGACAGGATTTCCTTCCTTTTGAAGGCTGAATGACATTCCACGGTATGTATATAACACATTTTGTTTATCCATTCATTGAGTTATTTCCACCTCTTGTCTATTATGGATAATGCTGTAACAAACATGAATGTGCAAATATCTCTTCAAGATCCTGCTTTGAATTATTTTCTTTTCTACATGTTTTAATATTCCAATAATGAAAATTGTAAAATTATGTAAAGAGATAGGAAAAAGACTATAACTCAGGGAATAAAATGCATGAAAAGCAGAATCAAATTATGTTACAAATGGGATTTTTATAAATATTATTTAAATCCAATGTTTAAATAGTCAATCTTTTTTAACAATTAACACATTGCACACCAGTAGTTTTATTGCTAGCTTTACCCAGTGGCCAGATAAGTTTCTATTGAACGAGTACAAAAAACGTTTTACAAAGTATCACATTTTAAGAAGATATTAGCTTGTAAGAACATGGAATAAATAACTTCAAAATGCAATGGGTGTTTAATTTTAAGGCGTGCCTTTAACATTTATGTAAAACACAGTGTAATATGAAAACACGAGAATGCCCGTGATCTGCTCGCAATGTGTTTGTTAAGTATCCACTTTATCTACCAATGGAAGCAACTAGAACTAAATGAGATTTTCTAGGTGAACACTGCTTTTTGCAAAATAAATGTAATTGATACACATATATCAAATAGCAATTCCTCACTTTGTACATAAATCAATGAAAGTATAAATGTATATTCCTCTTATATTCATTACCAAGCACATTTGTTTGTATTCTCTATTATGTGTACAGGAGCAAACACTTGAATTGGACTCCTAAATTCCTAATGTTTCTTTTGATTGTAAACACTGAATTGTAACTAAGATACATACACTTAGTTCCAATATTTGTGTTGTCTCAATATTTGTGAGGATGTAAATTTAGACACTTTTCAGTTTCAAAGTAATTATCAATAGACACAAAGTAATTAGACTTGAAGTACCCCCTTTTAGTCTGCATTTTGCCTGGCTTTATGTCAGTATAAATTAATATAGAATAGGTAGTAAGTGATAGGGTTGAAATACGATTATTCTTTTCCTCTAACACATTATAATAGAAGAAAATAAAACAATTATTAGTGAGTGAGTGGGAATTTGGATCAAAGAGAAACCTGTGGTCTGTTTTTTAATAGTTGAGGACCAGATCTATGCTTCAGGACTATGAAAATCTGTTACTGCAGAGAGTCTTTTCCAAGGCTGCCCTTTGTTTATATAACTTGGCTCCACGTTTGTTAATTTTCTACAAATTGTAAGTAATAATGTGATTCTAGAAACTGTACTGGTTTGTTATTCTTGGTCTTGTATCCCTTTAAGGTCTATGCCTGCCAATCACATGTAGGTCTAGAAAGTTCATGAAATTGGTATTAGAATTCATGCTTTCAATTTTTTTCTTCGATTAGACTTCATATTTGATCCACATTCTATTGGTAACCTATTAGGATTTGAAACTACAAAATGGCTGCAGAGATCTAAAGGCTTAATAACTTGTATGTGCAAATATAATTCAGCAGGAGCACCCAATGAACAATCATGTCACTATAACCTCTGTATCAATAACATGGCCAGGGGTCCAAACACAACCCAGAGCATGCTGAAGGCACTAAGTCAGTCACTGCAAGAATAGAGGAAGCTGATGGGGAATGCATCATGTACCCCTCCAGTTTTTGCCTACTAGCTCACCCTAACCACTAAGGAGTTCTTCCCTCCACTGCACAGATAACAGCAGAATTAAAATTAAAAAGTAAGGGGTACAATTCCATAATATACAATCTGTATATTGTATTTTGTTTTCATCACCCAAGTCAAATCTCCTTCCATCCATTCAAAAAAATGTTTTAACATTAGGGCTTAAATTTTAAAAAAGAGTGAGGTCTGAAAAATAAAAGTAAGGTGTGGGTAGCAGTAGCTAGAGGTTATAGAAGAGAACTGGGGCCCTTGCAAGTCTAGCCTGGAGCAAGCTAGCATATATCATTTTTCTGTGTACTGTGTGGTGGAAACTTCTCCCAGGGGACAGACTTGCACCTGTGCTCTCTTCTAATAATCTTTGATCAGCCATATGCTGTAGAAAGTTATGTTTCAGCGGCTATGATTGGGCCACTGGCATAGCTAAGTCTATAATTACTAGCTGGTAAAATCAGAGCTCTTTTGGAATTGAGCAGCCATTTGTGTAAACTGCTTCAATATTTTTAGACTGCAAAGTTGTCTTTTTATACTTCTATGAGAACTCTGAGATGAACAAGTAACAGTTAAGGAAAAGCAAAGTTGTCAGTAAACTAACAAATATGCAAAATGAACAGAACTAGAGCTGCAGGCAGGAAAAATGAGTACTCATTGTAGAGAAGGTATACACTGAAAATATTAGGTGAGAGATAGCTATCAATAAACCTAAATTCAAATCCCAACTCTTCCCCTTATTTTCTGGCTGTATGATGTTAGGATAAATTATTTAACCTCTATGGTCATCAGAAATCTCATTTTTAAAAAAGATTTCCTAATCACATTACATGGCTGTTGTGAAAATCAAATAAAATAGCAAAAATAACATTTAGCACCACCCTTGGTACAGTAATGGCACTTAATTAATGCTTGGTGGTAATAATCCTATGTAATAAAAGGTTAATATGCAAATAGACCAAACGGCGGAACTGAACAACCAAACAATCGGTCGCTATGATGTGCACTGACCACCAAGAGGTGTGTGCAGAACATGGCAGGCCTCAGCAGCTCTGCCACACAACGTGGTGGGCATTGGCCACAGTGGGATAGTGGAGCAGGTGAGCGAGGGCACCAGACCAAGGCGGGGTGCTATCATTGGGGCGAGCCTCTGGTGGTTACTGAAAATTCTTTGCTCCGGTGCCAGCGCTGGCCCCGCTCACACGCACCGGCCCTGATCGCTCGGCGCCGTCAGCGGGTGCGAACAGCAGCTGCCAGCCCTGATCACCCCTCAGGGCTTCTCCATCTCCCCTACTCCTAAGGGGCAATCAGGACAGCAGCCGACAGCACTGGCCCCACTCACACCTGCTGCTGGCACCGGCCCCAATTGCTCCACGCTCTCACAGGTGTGAGCGGGCCGGCGCTGTCAGCATGTGGGAGCAGTGGCAGCAGGAGCAGGACTACAGGCAGACAGAGGAGGAGGGGGCCGCGGAAGATGAGTCAAGACCCGCCCCTGTGCCCGCTGCAGCCTCGTGGCCTACAGTTCCTTTCAAGGTGCACAAATTCATGCACTGGGCCCCTAGTAATGATAATAATTCCTGTTACTGAAGTAACTACGTTTTTCAGGCTCTCTAGGAGAGAAGAGTAATTCCTTTGTCTATATCCACTCTCATCCCCATCCAACTGCTAATCACAATTATATGGCAGAGTTAATGAAGTGAATTATTTCATGCTGAAGTGAGAAACTGATACTCCTTGAGATTGAGAAAGGCTATTCCCAAAAGGTGTGCTTTTTTTCTCCCTCCATAATGCCCTTGAAATGGTACAGTTGATGAGGTTAAAGAAAATGCATAAACAACAAGCTAATTATTTCCAAAGGAAATGAATACTCATATAATTTAATGCACGTGGTGCTTAGTAAACAATCCTTTCACTAAGTAAACAAAAGAGGGAAACTGTGAGTAATTTACAGGCATGTAAGTGAAATTGCTTATGGTGCCTTATGCATGTCTGTCTTAAGACCTATATTCTGCTTTACTGTTCACCACTCAGATATGTGTCATTGGAAGAGTCTGGTAACACAAATATGAAAATATCCTTAATTAAGTGCATATGTGTAGATCCTGCATTTTGCTTAGACAGGTGGATGAAAAATAATCAGTCACTTGTTTATGCATTTGGGCAGCTGTGCTGTTGGACCAATGCCACCCTGATTCCCCACTGAAACAAAGGAAGCAAACTCTGTTTTCAAGAAAATAATGCCTAACACTTTGGCCAAACAGTTGTCTTCAAATGTTATCCTCCATAAAGAACACTGTAGTCATTATGAATATATGATTAAACGACATTTGGAAAGATTACCTGTGGGTGTGTGAGATGTTTAACTTTTCTCATTTTAAGCCACCAGTACTGTGGTCATGTACTTGGACTTTAAAGGGCACCGCCTGACATTTGGTCTTTAGTGGATTTAACAGGCCGCTTGTAAGCTTAAAGGTTTTGCCTGGTTAAACTGGATTTTATCACAGAGGCTATTTGCAAGTTTATGCTCCGTCTCACAGAAATGTCAGTGTTTGCCTTTGCTCTGAACTGAGCATAGTAACTCAAGAACTGTCCCTGAGTGGCTCAGACAGGAGAGGATCCTTGGTTTTATTTGGGTCTATGTTCTTAACTGCCCACAAACAACCTGTGGAAACATTCATTTTCACTAAGGGTGTTATAGGCTTCTGGATGGCCTAGCAATAGCCTTTTGAGAAAGACCAAATTCTCATAACTCTCTGCCATATTGTAAACTGCCAGTGTCTTTTCCTTTATTTTTTTCCTGGAGGGAAAAAAAAACCACCCAGGTTTTGTTAATAAGCTTGCGAAATACATTTTCTCTGGATTTTGTAGAAATAACTATCTCATTTGATATGGGAAGTTGAACCTCAGCTGGGCTTGCACTACAGCTTGGCAGGCCTCTTGTTGACTCCCTCTGGAATTTCTTAGAACAGTTGTTCTAAATCCAAACTTTCCATTGCTCTCAAGTCCCCAGTGCTACCCCAGCTGTCTGTCCTCTCACAAATGACCTCACCACCTCCTTCACTGCAAAGGCTGTTGCCACGTAGGTTCCCTCATTCCCCAACTGAATCATGCACAGTGCTTTTGCTGTATTCTACCACAACTCCCCTGTCTCAAAGAAAGCCACATCTCACTTTTTCCTTGTCAATGCTATGTACTCTACTTGGACCCTTGATCCCATCCCCTCTCCACTCCTGAGAGAAACTGTTCTATCAGCTATTTTTAGTGGCTCCTTTCCCATGATCTATAAACACATTCAGGGCTCCTCTGAATTTGACCCAAGTTACCATCTTATTTCTCACCTTCCTTTCACAAGTCAAACTTCTCACAAATGTACTCAATGCTCACTGACTCCTTTCTCAGCATTAATTCACTCCCTAACCCCTTGCAATCCAGCTTCCACACCACCACTCTATTATACTCTATTGAAAGTGCTATCTTAAAAGTTAGCAATGACCTAATAACTGGCACATTAAATGACACTTCCTTAGAATTCATCCTGCTTGACCTAGCTGTAGCATTTACCAATGTTGATCACTTAATCCTTAAAAACTCTCTCCTTGGCTTCAGTGAAATTACCCTGATTGTTCTCCTATCTCTTTGACTACTTCTGCTTTGTCTCCTTTGTTAACTCTTTTTCCTCTATCCCTTAAATGTAAGCATTCCCCATATGTCCTTGTTCATGGCCCTCATCTTTTCTATTCTCTCTCTTTTGATGGACTTACCAACTCCACAGATTCAATTACCTTCTCTATGTAGATAGCAACCTAATCCCTATCATTCATTCATGGGTCCATCTAACAATTACTTACTGAATGCATAGCACATAAGTAGAGTGAGTATACAATTTATAATTCTAATTGGGTCATTTTGATTGTGAAAGGGGGCACTATTAATACTCACATCAGAGCAACAGGTTTAAACCCAGATTGTCTTGGGAAAATTGAGACATATGGTAATCCCAAGTATAAGGTATCCTGCCAGGTATTGTGAAGCTATAAAAGTAAATCATAAACACATTCTGTCATCGAAGAGCATTAAGTCTAATAGACTGATGAGACAGGAACATAAACAAACAGAATGCTATCAGAGAGTTATAAATATCCTGAGACAGGTCCAGATAAAATATACTAAGTTTTCAAGGTAAGAGGAGGTTTATTTTCACCATGAAAAATATCAGGAAAGGCTTCGTGAAAATAGCATTCGAGTGGCCCCTGGACATATGAATAAGGTGATGGGTGGAATTTTCAGGTGAAAAGAACAGTATTAGCAAGGCCCCATTCATGGTTCTTCAGTTCATGTTCTACAAAGGAGTGTCACATCTAAGGGGCACTGTTCACATTGTTGATATCCTGATTATTTGAAAATGTTCATATTTTAATAACTTTCCTGTTACTCCAAAGATGGATGACATGTGTTAATTACAAAAATTTTCTAGTAGATGGCAGGAAAATGCTATTTTCTAACAGTCAGTACATTGCAACAATTTTCTGACAGATGGAATTAAAGTGTTTTGAGGAAGAGACACCTTTACCTGCTTAACCCCATAAGGGCTAGTGATGATCCTGAGTATGTGCAAAGGCATAAAAGAGAAAATTATGAAGCATAAATAGGACAAAGAGAATATATCACTCTGACTAAAGCATGAGGTGCATGAGAAGACACACACACACACACACACACACACACACACACAGGAAAATTGAATTCAGACCAGATTGTGGAGAGCCATGAGTGTCAGCATTAAAAAAAATCAGACTCTAGTCAATAAGCATGGGTACAAATGGTTTCAAGAAATTTTCTTAAGAAAAGAAAAATAAAATAATCTCAAAAGGCAAGGACTGGAAGTGGGGAAACCAGTAAAAAGGTTATTGGCCTTCTGGTATAGGCCAACATTTCCCAAAGTAGCTCTGTAGAACCAACTCTGTCTTCTGGATTGTAATGACAACACCAGACAATAGGAGAGCGGAACTCCCTGTGTGACATACAAATGTTTCATATTTACATGCCTCAAATTAAATCCATTATATTTCCCCTCAAAACTATTTCCTCTGTAGGAGGAAGAGAAGAAATGTGTGATTTCTCCTTTTTAAGGAGACTTCCTGGAAGTATCACATAACATACCCCTTTTTATCTCATTAACCAGAACTTTGTCACGTGAACACATGCAAGGAAAACTGAGAAATCATGTTTTTTAGCTGAGTGACAATATGCCCAGCTGAAAAATCCAGTTTTTTATGAAGAAGGGTAATGGCAAGAGGAAGAGGAAGGAAGAGAAAGAGGAAGAGGGGAATGAGTATTGGGAGGTTGTCAGCAGTGTCTGCCACAGAGGGTGAATGAAATATCTGAGTTGAGTGGAAAAGCAAGGGAAAGGAAGAGGTGTCAAGGATGGCAAGATCTCCAGCCCAGGTGCTTGGGAGAAGAGTTTTTCTCTTATTTGTCACTGAACCTTTCCCCAATATCCTCCTGAGTAGATTTATGTATTTTAAACTACAGCTTTAAACTATTTCACCATTTGGAGCGACTCAGAAAACACTAATATAGTTCCACTAGCAAATTTCGTTATAGCTCCACATATAAATCAGAACCAGCAAAGAGCCATTTGGAGTCCTGGCTATGATAGACAGCATTAGCAGGAATCACAATCTATATCACCAGACCTTCAAACAGATGTTAGAATACAATAACCCTGTTTTATTTTTATTGTGCCTTGAAATTATATTTCCAAAGAGTTCAAATACATTATAGCTTCTTATAATTTTTCATTTAATATACATGATAGGCATATGAGCTACATAAGAGACAAATAATTTAATACTTATTTTATCGATAGGGTCAGGAATAAATTGATGCTCATGGTCATGAATATTCTCAGATGGTTTCAAGCACCAAGTCCTCCTCTAGGCTTTTTAGCAAGCAAGCTTGTTTCTCCCAAGCAAGTTGCTGACCTCCAGCTTCCCTTCTATTACCTCTCAAAAGGGGCCTGGGTGCACACTATTAGCCATGAATAGGACTGAGATTAAACCTAGATCCCTCAACATACCCAGTATACATCTACATAGGCAAAACACGATTATCTAAAACAGATTTTTATGTTTTCCCAAGAAGAATTCCCTATTTGTACAGACCAAGCACCCAAAAATATATCCAAAAGATGCTGCTGGACTGTTCAACAACCCAGACCAAGATGGAGAGACATCTTGGAAAAGGACCTTCTCTATCCCATACTTGATCAGCAGATATGGGAAGGAAGGACAATAGGGAATAAGAAAGGGACAAGGAATAAAAAAAATAGCTTATTTTTTTCTTTTGCTTTGCTTTGCTTAGCTTTGGGATTTTTAAAAAAATGTACTGGACCTAAACAATATCTTAATGAGGCACATCAGTATTTACAGTCCTTCGAACCCCATGTAACCTTTCTGTGCCTCTTCTGTTAATCTTGTTGGCCAAGATCACATACCAAATCAGTGACACAGTCATCATGAGGCCACAAGTTCCCAGTTTCATGTCTTAAATAAGCCAAGTACAGAAAAGAGGGAAAAACTGGGTCAGAGAAACAAAGCTGGCCTGAAAAAAAATTGTTTCGAAATAAAGCCAATTACACAAAGATATGACATTTCTCATCTAAACAGAAAAATAAGTTAGGGCTCTAACATCTTTCTTTTCCAATGGATTTATAGAGGCACTTTTCAATGCTGAGAAGGTCAAAATGATTGATCTAGCTGGCATCGTCGTCAATTCTTTTATCTGATGGAGCTCCATTTCTTATAAAATTTATGTAGAGTTAGGGAAACAAACAAGTTAAGTAATTGGCTAATACAACACAGCTATGTAAAAAGGGTGTATGTGCTAAGTAAATCCTGCTTAACAACAAAGACAGATTTTTTTAAATATTATTTATATCTGTCCTTTAGATTCCTGGTCATCTAAACTGTTTTTCACCAATTTCTTCTCTTGTTTTCTTAACTTTAGATTCCTAAATTTGTTCTCTGGCTGTGTGAGCTACCACTAACCCCATAATTCATGGTGCCTCATTCAAAATTATTATTTGAACCTTGGCTTTCTGGCCCAGATATCAATTCTGCTGGCTCCTTTGACTTGCGTTCTCTCTCTCTCTCTCTCTCTCTCTCTCTCTCTCTCTCCCTCCCTCCCTCCCTCCCTCTCTCCCTCCTTCTCTTTCTCCCCTCTTTCTCTAACACACACACACACACACACACACACACACACACACACACACACACAAAGGGGGAACTTAGGCAGATTAGGCAAGTTTCCAGTGCTTTCCATCAGGCACCTGGGGAATATGGAAAAAGTCCAATTTTTTCATACTTCTGAGACTAAAGCATTGTGAAGAAAAATGCAGTGATGGGACCAAGTAGCCTTACTCAATGCAAAACTGACTAAAGCCAAGGCACAGTTGCTGGAAGGACTATGAATATACCTATTTGACTCTGCTTCTCCACTCCCCAATTAACTTCTCTCAAATCTAGGGGACTCCAGCAAACTTCCAGGTTTTCTCCTATAGGTTTTCTCCTGGTTCAGAGACTAGGACTCACAACTGGCCTGGGGTGTGAGAGGAGGGACGACTGATAAATACTCTCAGGTTTTCCTTTAACCAAAGTGATTCCTCTCCACCAGCCAGAGAGCCCCTCTGGAGTGCTATACAGAATTCCCAGGTGTTTTATATCACGGGTATAACATCATTGCATGCCAGGACATGGAGAATGAAGGCATGCTGCCGATAAAACTATAACCCTGGAGGGTCACCTCTTTAGGAATGCCCCAGTACTCCAGGAAAAGGAAGTAGCCTGCATCTGGCTCATAAAGACCCTGCCTACCACTCCCCAGACCAGGCCCACCCCAACAACCCTAGACCAGGAACTTGAGTACTGGCCTCCCACACACAACTCAGGAGCTATGGACCAGAAGCAGAGTCAGAGAGCTTGCGCATCACAGAACTTGTCCAATACCCAGGTAACTCTGGGAAGCCTTGGCCTTGCTCACCCCAAGGGAGTGGTTTCCTTTCTCTCTAAGCACTTGTTCAGGGTCCCCACCATCACTATCCCCAGTGTTCCCCAATCAGTCATTTATGTTTGCTCTCATCACCCAGAACCTGGACTCTTGGCTCCACACCCCAATGTCAACACCCATACTTACTCCCTTCAATTTTGTTGATATGTTGGGCTCCCTGCAAGACTAAGTTTTGAATCTCATCCAGTTTTCAACTTTGCTTATTTTGTTTGTTCTTTCAAAATTGAAATTATTTAATTTTGATTACAAAAGAACTATATGCTCTGTGTGGATTTTTTTAAAGGGAGCCAATACAAAATGGTAAAAGATAAAATAAATTAGTCACAATTTAACCACCCAGATGATGCCCTTTTCAGCCTCAGGTAACAATTTCCTGATCAAGCCTTAAGGCAACTACCCGACCCATCCAAGTCGTGTCAGCCTGATACTCCCTGAAATTAGATTTGGTCCACTAGGCACAGAATGAAATCTGGAACTTTAGTCATGAACTGGGTGAGAATACTAGAAATGCTCTCTCTCATTGCATGCTGGCCACAAGGTGTATAGGTGAGTCCATCATCCTCATCAGTGTTTTAAGGCCTACAGCCATATTGGACACCTGGGGCAGACACAAGCAATATATTAAGGAAAGACTTCAAACAACTGACCTGGATCTCCTCAATCCTCCTGAGAGCAAGCACATTCAGACATCAATTTGAGACCCTTTAACAGACTTTGAGAGATTGAGATATGCGTGTGTATGTGTGGGTAGATGTAACTACACCCACCCCACACACACATACAAACACAATAGATATTTATATGTAAAGTGGTTTACTGCTCAACTCATTTCAGACTGCATGATTTTTAAAGAATTTCTCATGTTTCCAATTTGAATTTAATCTCTTCAAATAAATGTTTTGATTTTTAGAAGCAATTATTTGTCTATCACAAGATATTGAAACTTCAAAGTTTTCAAAACTCTATTCTTTTGAAAACCAGGACTATTTTAGTGTACCAAGATAGCAATCAATTTTAAGTCGCTTTCTTTACACTCCCTCCATCTACTCAAGTCTAAAAAAAGTTTTCAGTTTGTGATTCTAGAGTAAGGGAAGAGCTCCACCTTATGGTAATGTTTTAAAGTACACCAAATAAAATGCCACTGAGTATATAGTCTATACCAGTGGTCAGCAAACTCATTAGTCAACAGAGCCAAATATCAACAGCACAACGATTGAAATTTCTTTTGAGAGCCAAATTTTTTAAACTTAAATTATATAGGTAGGTACATTTTTATTAACTTAATTAGGGTACTCCTAAGCTGGCCTTTGCTAAAAACGTCCTCAATCTGATTGAGGTACATTCGCTGAGGTCGACGCCTTCCAACTCTCCCATCCACACTCGTCTTGTATACTTGTTTCAGATAGACAAGTGTGGATGGGAGAGTTGGAAGGGGTGGACCACAGCAAACGTACCTCAAAACAATGTACCTCCCCCGCGATGCGTATGCCACGGCCCACCTGCGCCTCGCCTCCCATCGCCCGACTGACCGACACCCCCCACTTCTTCTAATGCCAATTCTTCAAAATAGACTCGCCCAGGCCGAAAACCAACTTCTGCGCATGGGCCACGAAGTTTCAATCTCACTGTACGTGCACGCCCGCACGTGGTATTCTGTGGAAGAGCTACACTCAAGGGGCCAAAGAGCCGCATGTGGCTCGAGAGCCGCGGTTTGACGACCACTGATCTAGACGAGTCTCAACTGGGCTGACTGGGCACTTCAAGTCTCTGCCACATATCTGTTCCATGCCAGTAGGCTACCTCAGGAATGTCCTCATGGAGATGACAGAAACACAAGAAAGAGCAAGGCCTCTGGAGTTGTAGACTCAGAAGCACCATACTTGCACTTCTGCTTCATTCTATTACCCAAAGCCAGGCACATGGTCAAGTCCAGAGACAGAGGCAGAGGACACTTCAAAGTTAAATGCCCAAGGGGGTGGATGCAGAGAGGGTAAAAGATCATTCAACCCATCAGCAAGACCTATCAATTCTATCTTAGAAATGCTTTCCACACCTGTCCAATACTCCTTCTATCTTATTGCTACCACCACTTCATTTCCCCATGATCTCTCTTACCTATCACCACCTGACTGCTCTGTCCAAATCTTTCTTGTCCATTCCTTCTCAGACCATTCTCAATGCAGCAACGAGAATAAACTTAAAAAGAAAACCTGCTCTGACCACTCATTTAATTAAGTCTGCCAAATGGTTTCCTACTGTTCTCAGGATAAAGGTGAAAATCCTGACTAAGGCCTGAATTGTTTTCAATTTTCAATTGAGGGATTATTTTAAAGCAAATAGGTGAACCTGGTGAAAGGGAGAAAGAGAGTGAAGAGGGAGTGTGGGAAAGAGAGGCTTTGTAATGACTTCCATGTGAGGACAGCCTGGGACCCCTTTCTCCAACCTCATCTCCTTCCATCCTTTCTTTCACTTTATGGTTGGAACATATCATAATTCCCCAACTTGTACACTATTTCAAGCGTCTGGGGTCTTACTTGGACTGCTCTGTGTCCGAGTAGAGTTCTTTATCCCTCCTTTTGGTACGGAGTCAAAACCCTCTGCCTTTCTCCTTTCCTTCTTCTCGGGAAAAAGAAGAGAGGAGAAGAGCGCAGATTGGTTTGGCTCAGTGGATAGCGTGTTGGCCTGCGGACTGAAGGGTCTCAGGTTCGATTCCAGTCAAGGGAGAGGAGAAGGAGGAGGGAGAGGAGGAGGAGGTTTCACATCCATGAATTGAAAAAAAAATTTAATCCCCACAATTCTAAAAAGCAAAACTTTAACTTGTCACACGCTGAGCACTACACTGAATTCAATGAATAAAGCAATATAAAGGCATACCTTGCTATACCTATATGCAAATATAGGTTACATGCAAATAATATGTCATCTATAATAATAAAGGCATAACATGCTAATTAGACCAGGAAGCTGAACGACCTCCAGACATCCTTCCAGATGCCCTTCCAGACGATCTTCCGGATGAAGCCAGGGCTGCAAGAGAAGTCTGGGTCCTGGGTGCCAGAAGGAAGCCGGCACCAGCAGCGGGAGGAAGGAAGGCCTACACTTGCACGAATTTCATGCATCGGGCCTCTAGTTTTATATGAGACTTGAGCATTGGCAGATTTGGGTATTTGCGGGGGTTGTGAAACCAATCCCCGGTGGATACCGAGGGCAATGGTAGAGCATAATACAGTTGATGAGTGGGGACCACAGCCTGGCTCTTAAATTCGAAGGTTGTGATTACTGTGCTCCTGGGACCCTTGGCCAAACCTGCCCCTACAGGGCTAAGGAACCACGTAATTTACCACCTAAGAATAACAGTCATTAAGAAACTAGCCTCTCTTTCCCCCAATTGTCCAAGGACTCTGACTTTCCTAGGCCGTATCAGCTGTCTTCTCTACGCTCTCTACACAGAAAGGTTTTAAACTCCTAAAGATAAACATCTCCAAGAGGTTAAGGAAGTGACCTCAGTGGGAAGAAAGTAAAGTCCTCACTGGAAAATTTCAGTGCAGGATGGCTTTCTTTCAAAGAGGAAACTTAAAAAACAACCCACAAGAATACTAATAAACATCATAATAAAACATATGTTAAAATAAGGGTTGAGACTTAGCTGTAAAACTTCACTGAAGTCTAATCTGGAAAAAAAGACTTTGAAATAATAAACCTTGCTCCAAATTAGGAATGCCTGCAAATATAGTAATTTCTACCTAAGAGGCTTTGTGTCCAAACATGTCATTTGAGATCCCAGCAGACAAAGGAGAATGCCCTTGGAAACAAGGCCACCATTCATCCCACAGACCAGGGCATTGGATTTCCTCACTGGGCTCAATAACATTTTCAGCCACATTAGGCACCAGCTTCAAACCTGGTGGGAAGCAGATTTAAGTATCTCTTTTAGGAGAAAACAATGAGAATGATGTATTTCACAAAAGAAAGGAATCTTATCACTCTTGGACTGGCAGACCTGGAGCCTTAATTATTACATTTGCCAGTAGCTTGTACTCCTAGATGTTGAATTTTATAGACTCCTTTGGGCTGGCAAAACTTATCCCAAAAGGAGAAACACCTTAAGTTCTTGAATAGCATAGGAGAAAATGTTTATTCTATTTGTATTTATCTTTGTATTCCCAGGGATAAGACAATGAATGAATGATCCTGTAAACAGAAAAGCAGCCCCATGTTACTGATGCTAAAGAATAATACAGCCCTAGCCAGTTTTCTCAGTGGATAGAGCATTGGCCTGCAGACTGAAGGGTCCTGGGTTCGATACCAGCCAAGGGCATGTACCTCGGTTGCAGGTTCCTCCCTGGCCTGGGCCCTGGTCAGGGCACATGCAGGAGGTAACCAATTGATGTGTTTCTCTCTGTCTTTCCTCCTCTCTTAAAGAAACAAAAAGAAAAATACATCGCCTGGCTGGTGTGGCTGGTTGAGTGTTGACCTATGAACCAGGAGGTCATGGTACGATTCCCAGTCAGGGCACATGCCTGGGTTGCGGGTTCAATCCCCAGCAGGGGGCATGCAGGAGCTCATCATTGATGTTTCTTTCTCTCTCTTCTTCTTCCTTCCTCTCTGAAATCAATAATATATACTGTATGTATGTATATGTATATATATATATTTTTTTTAAATAATACATTTTAGAAAAACATCAATGACTCAAATTCAACAATTCATTTATTCATTCACTAACAAATTTATACTAATTGCCACCATGTGCCAAGTACCTGAGATACAGTGTTAGAGAGACCTGTAGTGAGAAATAGAAATCATGGCATTTGGGGTAGGGAGTGGGAGATTCTCAGGAGCTATAGAAGGGAGGAGAAGAGATGGAGCCCTGGCACAGGATAGAGGACAAAACAATGGATAAAATGATATCAGATCAGGGAACGGGGAAGAACTCTTGTAAAAAAAAATGACTAAGAAACTAAGGGTTGAGAAATGAATGGAAGAAGCTTTACTGTCAAGCAAGGATCCCCAATCCTAGTGCAGGTCTAGGGTCTAGAGCAGTGGTCGGCAAACTCATTAGTCAACAGAGCCAAATATCAACAGCACAACGACTGAAATTTCTTTTGAGAGCCAAATTTTTTAAACTTAAACTATATAGGTAGGTACATTGTTATTAACTTAATTAGGGTACTCCTAAGCTGGCCTTTGCTAAAAACGTCCTCAATCTGATTGAGGTACATTCGCTGAGGTCGACCCCTTCCAACTCTCCCATCCACACTTGTCTTGTATACTTGTTTCAGATAGACGAGTGTGGATGGGAGAGTTGGAAGGGGTGGACCACAGCGAAGGTACCTCAAAACAATGTACCTCCCCCGCGCTGTGTATCCCGCGGCCTGCCTGCGCCTCGTCTCCCATCGCCCAACTGACCAACACCCCCCACTTCTTCTAATGCCACTTCTTCAAAATAGACTCGCCCAGGCCGAAAACCGACTTCTGCGCATGGGCCACGAAGTTTCAATCGCACTGTACGTGCGTGCCCGCACGTGGTATTTTGTGGAAGAGCCACACTCAAGGGGCCAAAGAGCCACATGTGGCTCGAGAGCTGCGGTTTGCTGACCACTGGTCTATACCCAATTTTCTATCCTCCCTCTCTCTCACTCCACCTACAAGATTTTGAGAATTGTCCTCCTAGAAACTAATAAAGGAAAGGAGCCAGGCCGGTGTGGCTCAGTGGTTAAGCATCAACCTATGAACCTGTAAGTCAGGGTTTGATTCCTGGTCAGGGCACATGCCCAGGTTGCAGGCTCGACCCCCAGTGTGCAGTACGCAGGAGGCAGGCAATCAATGATTCTCTCTCATCATTGATGTTTCTATTTCCCTCTCTCTTCCTCTCTGAAATCAATAAAAACATTTTTAAAAAAGAAAAGGGACAAGCCCTGGCTGGAGTGGCTCAGTGTGTTGGAGCATTGTCCCATATACCAAAAGGTGGTGGGCTGAATTCCTGATCAGGGCACATACCCAGGTTTTGGGTTTGATCCATGGTTGGGGTGATTATGGAAGGCAACTGATCAGTGTTTCTCTCTCACATTGATGTTTCTCTCTCCATTCCTTTGTCTCTAAAAATCAATAAAAACATATCCTCGGATGAGGATTTAAAAATAAAAAAGAAAGAGAAAGTGAGAGAGGGAGAGAGAGGGAGGAAGGGAGGAAAGAGGAGGGAAGGGAAGGGAAGGGAAGGGAGGGAAGGGAAGGGAAGGGAAGGGAAGGGAAGGGAAGGGAAGGGAAGGGAAGGGAAGGGAAGGGAAAGGAAGGGAAAGGAAGGGAAAGGAAGGGAAAGGAAGGGAAAGGAAGGGAAAGGAAGGGAAGGGAGAACGATGACAAAAAATGCAGATCACATAATCCAACAGACTGCAAAATCTCTTCCATATATGTTCAAAATGCAAAAATGACCAAAGCTGAGTTAAGATGAAACAAAACCATCTTGGTTATTAGACTGGTATTTTGGACTACATTAAAAGCTACCCCTAAATCAGTAAAACAACAACTGGAACCTTTTGTACTTGATCCCAAACATAATAATACTAATAGATAACAATTATTGAGTAGTTATTATTTATCATATTAGGTGATACACATATACTAATTTAATACTTACACAACCCTATAAGGTGGGTAAGATTATCAACTTCATTTTACAGATGAACAAAGTGAGGCTTAGAGAAGTTATATAAATTGCTCAAAGCCATACAGCTAATAAGTGGAGCCAGGACTTGAAGCTCCTTAGTCCAGACACTGTACCTACCATGCCACCATGCTACCTCTCTTTGTAGTTCGAATTTGATATAGTCTCTCTCAAAATAAATAACTTGAGGCCATAGTCTTATGCACATTTTTTCTCAAAATAGGCAAAGGCAAGATAAGGCTCCTCTCATGGACATCACAGATTTGTAATTCTTTGGCTTACTTCCTATGTTCCTTCCCTACACTGGCAATAATTATGTTTGTGATTCTGACTATAATGTATTGTAGCAAAGTGCTACAGACTGAATATCTCTGCCCCTCTAAAATTTATACATTGAAACCTAATCCCTAATGTGACATGAAGGTGGGGCCTTCAGGAGGTACTTAAGTCATAATGGGGGAGGTCTCATGAATGGAATTTATGTCCTCCCTTGTACCTTCCACCATGTGAGGATCTAGCAAGAAGACAGCATTCGATGAATGAGGAAGCAGGCCCTCAGCAGACACTGGATCTGCTAGCACCTTGATCTTGGACTTCCCTGCCTCCGAACAGAGAAATAAATGTTTGTGTTTTAAGCCACCCAATCTATGGTATTTTGGCTATAGCAGCCTGAATGGACGATGACACTGAGACCCTAGATTCTGTGTTCCTTTGCTGTTTATTTGTGCCTTCTCCTAACCCACACTTTTTAAGGCCCTTCCAACATCATTCATTTAAAATCATGTTGAAAATTACACATTTAATGAACTAACAAGAAAAATAGAGACAGACTAATAGAGAACAAGCTGACAGCTGTTTGAAGGGGGAGCTGGGAGAAGGTAGGTGGAGGGATTGAGCAAAAAATAAAATAAAAAGAGAAAAAAAGTCATGGACAAAGACAACAGTATGGTGATTGCCAGTGGGGGAGGGAGAAAAAAAAGAAAATGACACATTTCTAAAAATCCACCAATGTTAATACAACTCAAATCAGAATTTTTCATAAATCATTTATTTCTAAAAAAAAATTGGTCTGGTACTATTTCTTCAAATGTATTGGGGTGACACTGATTAATAGGATCATATAAGTTTTAGGTATAGATTCTATGATACAAGATCTGTATATTACACTGTGCCCATCACCCAAAGTCAAATCTTCTTCCATCACCATATATGAGGCCCACACTATGTTTTCTTAAGTTGGTAAAATCTATAGGATTTTTTTTTTCAGTTTAAGCAAGCACTAGTTCTCATGGAAAACCTGAAATAGTATTTTTGTAGTACTTTCAACATTAATACCAAAGCCATCTTCCACTAAGGAAAAAACCATTTCTTATTCATTCATCCAACAAAAAATGTATATAGCTCTTACTACTACTAAGCTCTTGGAATACAATAATGATAACTGGGAAACATTGTTCCATGCCCTGATGAAACTTATGATTGTGACTATTATTAAAGATATAAAAGAGAGATGACTGTGACCCAGGGATGCCTTCTAGAGATATTTTTTAAATAATGTACTACCTTCGAACAAGAGTAACCAGCATATACATTCTCCAAGTAGATGACAAAACAAGTAAATTTTCAACATTTGTCTTTCCACAGACAGAAAGTAAAACGCATGAATATTCCAATAGGGGGGAAATAGGATTATATTGGACCCTATACTCAAAAATTATCAGATGACATTTTTCTGAGACTGCCAAAACAAGGAAATTAGAGCGGCTTGGGGCTACCCTGGAAGCCACCCTGCCATGAGCATCTTGCCTTTGGAAGTTGGAATTCCTTCCTAAGCTAGAGGCAATCTGGAAGTAGCTCAGTCTGACCCAAATAAGAACCTTGGTTAAATTCCTCCTTGCCTTTTTATGCCTGTGATCCTTGGGTACCACACAAATTGCTAACTCTGGCTAGACATCAACAAAGGAACAATTTTCTTGATGCCATTCCTCTCTTCCTCCATCCTCTTATCCAGTCTTACTATTCCTCTCTCCCAACATTTCCAAAGCACAGTCTGGAACTCTTATTCCATGGTGAGCAAAGTCCACTCCTGTCTCCTCTTCTTCCCTGAATACTCACTCCATTTCCTGTTGCTAATTGAAAGCTGGCTCTCTACCCTACATCATGTCCCATACAGCCATCCCAAGGCTGTTCTTTCTTCCCCAGCCTGCATACTTGCCTGAGAGATGGGGAGAGCTGTGTCACCATTCTCACTACTCATCCACTGCATTTTCTAAACCAGGCATCAGCAAACTTTTCCTTTAATGCAGTAAACATCTTAGGTGTTGTGGGTACAAACTGGCTCTATTGCAACTACCTGACTCTATTGTTGTAGCTTGAAAGCAGCCATAGATAGTATATAAAAGCATGGACATAGCTGTGTTCCAATAAAATTTACTTACAAAAACAGGCAGCAAGACCAGATTTGAACCACAGATAGTTTTCTGACCTCTACTCTAAGCTATTAATCTTTCACACTCATGCAAAAAAAAAGGAATAATCCCTTTTTATTTGAAAATCACACTAACCATATACCTCACCTTAACTCTCCTTGCTCCTGTCATGTACCCAGCTCTTGGTGCAGCCATGTTTATTGAGGTTCCTGGAATCTGGTTTATAGTTCATCTCTAGTCGCACCATCATGCATGATTTAGAAATCCATAAGGATGATCAATATACCTCCATGGCCTTGCACTGCCTTGAATTCCTCAACTCCAAAGACTTTCATCTCCATTCCATTTCAACAACCCACTCCTTTGGTAAATATTAGACCTTTCATAACTTCAAACAAATATCCCATTCTGACCACAACCTCTATGCTACAGACTTTCCAATTGTTCATTCCCCATAAATCTGCTCTTTGACCTCAGAATCCCTCCATTTTCTCCCAATTAGTTGGCCCCCACCTGGCCTCACTTTTCCCTACCCAGTCTGGGCACCATGGTCACTCTGCTCCCTTGCTAGCATCCTCAGTCTCCTTGCTCCCACTTCTTTCCATCATACCTCTTTGAATGTCAAAGCCATAATCCACTCCTGAATCAATTCCATTTCCAGACTTCTCTGATCCTTTTCCAAATAAATAAACATAGCTGGAGAAAAATGTACCACCAAATGAATTTGAGCCACTATAAACTAGAGATTTTAAATCTTAGCTGGGCCCTCATTTCCTCTAGTCTATCTGTTTTAATGGTCTTTGTTTAACTCCCTATCACATTTATCTTAGGCAAGACAACATGGTGCTTTAAAAGATTCTGGGCTTGGACAATAGTGTGGTGAAGGCCTGAGAGGGGCAGGTACGGAGTGGAGGGGATCAGTGAGGTAAAAAAAAAAGGCACATTTGTGATGCTTTGAACAATAAAGATAAATTTTAAAAATAATATAAGATTCAAGGCTTAAAAACCAGATAGATTTGGGTTTGAAATCTACTTTTACCATATACTAGCTGTATGGTCTTGAGCATGTTATCTTCTTTTTGTCTGTTTCCTCACGAGTAAAATGGGAATTCCTAATTTATATGTTAAATAAGATTATGTATGTAAAACAATTAACAAAGTGACTGACACCCAGCAGGTGCTCAATAAATGATAACTAATAATAAGAGCTCAAGTTCAGTGGCTTTCTATACCTTCTACTTCACTAAAACCATTAAGTGTTTCTTAGTCTGAGTTCCCCAAAAGGCAGTCAATGTGCTATTTGTTGAATCACATGAAATTCAGCCATTTTGACATACAGAAACAATACGGCTTAGCCTAATTCATTATTAGAGAGTGCAATCCCAGGGAGGGGGGCAGGATGGAGGGAAAGGGGAAAATTAAGGAATCTCATATCATAAAAGCCTAATATGCTAAGTGTCTGGTCGTCCGGTTGGCCGTTCAACCAATCAAAACATAATATGCTAATGATATGCTAAGGCCACTCAACAGCTCACTATGATGTGCACTGACCACCAGGGGGCAGACGCTACAACTGGTACATTAGCTTGCTGCTGGGGTCTGGCTGATTGGGACAGAGCAAGATGGGCTGGGCACGCCCTGGAGCCCTCCCACGGTCCCTCCCTGGCCCTGATCATGCACTGGTGGGGTCCCTCAGCCTGGCCTATGCCCTCTCGCAATCTGGAAACCCTCAGGGGATGTCAGAGAGCTGGTTTCAGCCAGATCCCACAGGCCAGGCCAAGGGACCCCAATGGTGCACGAATTCGTGCATCGGGCCTCTAGTGAGTCAATAAGAAGGTGTCTTGGTATCAAGCTTGAACTCAGGGGATCATTTTCAGACAGATTGTAAATACATGACTTGCATTTCAAATCAGTTGAGAGAAGGGGAAAGAGAGTTTAATTGCTAACACTGCTGTGCTACGTTTACTCCTCAGCATTTTCAGGCTACACAGTTCATGGGTGCCCCAGCTGGTCCCACTGTGTCTTGTCTCAATGTCCATAGGAAAGTGCCAGGGCAGGCAGTGAGAAGCTCAGGGTTTGCACTGTGTAAGTCCATCAGAGCAACTCAGAGAAGGGACTGGGGCAGAAGCAAGAGCCAAAGGCCCCTGAAACAATAAGGCCAAGAATATCTGAACTGGTAAGAAGTGGCTGGTAGAAAGTGTTCGTGCCTTGGATTTCCTCTCACTTTTGCAAACTTTACTGGAACTGTAATCCACTCTTTCTTTTGGTCAGAGGAAGGGATATGGCTCCTCTTATTTAGGGCTATTGTTTACCCCTCCAACTATGCTTCAATTTTAACCCTTACCACCTCCCCTAGGACCTTTACCTTTAACCTTTACTTCCCCCTCTACTGATCCCTTCCCCTCTACCTATATACCTGCTAAGGTCTTTCCTTTCCTTAAAATATCCTTGCTTTACTTTGCATAGGCTTTTAGCTATTTTCTTCTCTCTTTCCTTTCCAGCAAAACTCCTTTAATGAGTAATTCAGATTTCTCTCTCTACTTGCTCACCTCGGAACAACATGAACTGATCTCATCACTCTACTGAAACAACTCTGAAGAGGCCACCACTGACTTGCATATGGCCATATCCAATAGACATAATTCTAGCCATATCTATGTTGGTTTCCCTGCAGCATTTGGTCCTGATGACCACTCCCCTCCTTACTGAAACTCTTTCTCAGTTCAGTTACCATGGCACTTCTAATTCTTTTGCTATCCTCTTTTTTTCTTAGCCTCTATCCACACTCCTTGGAGGATATTATCCATTCCCTAGATTTCAAGTATTAGTATGGGTTGATGACTTATTTCCTGCCAGGCCTCTAATTCTGCACTCATCTTGGAAATATCAAAGCAAAATATATCCAGCTGCTTGTTGATCATATCCAAGGGGACCTTAAACTCAACATATTAAAACCTGAACTCATTATCTTCCCAACCTCCTCCATAAAACCTGTCTTCAGATAATACCTATTCACCCCATTATACTTTACGCCTTATTCAACTATTATTAACCACCTACTCAATCAAGCATGTCAAACTCGCAGATTGTTCCAGATTTTTGTTCTGGTCTCTCTGGCTTGCCATACCCCAGCACTTAACATTTGTTCCTGATCCCTTTAAATTCCTCTACTAGGTGAGAAGTGGGCACTGGGAACCAGGACTGTCTATATACAAAAAAGATCTTGGGCTCCTCCTGGTACCACTAATGTCTGCCAAGTAACTGGGCCATAGTAGGGTTATAGTCCAAAGGAGCACACCCTCCACACTGCCCAGCACAGGGCATAAGGGGATGTGCAGTGGGGCATGAGATGATGCGAGGGAGTACTGACCTGTTCAGTGTGGCTCCTTTCACAAGCTATACCTAGTACTGCCAGTCAGTAGTAGGCACTACATAAAATGTGTAGCCAGTAACTTTAATCTTACTCTTAGTTCAAAGTCTAAGGCCTGAACTTCCCAGCCTGACACACACCTTCTACCCCTCTCTCTCTTAAGTCTTTCATACAGAAACTTCAAATAGTCTCTCCATTTTCATTCTGGAACTGGATACATGAGTACCTGTTTTGTACACTGAAAGAAATCCAATGAGAATTTCACTTTCACAAAAAATTCCATTATTGTACTAAAAGCAAAGTGGCATAATACAAACTTTCAGAAGCAGGGGATACCTGTTGTTGGATCCCATGGTTTTGGGTCTTTCAGTTAAAATTCTACTACTGGTCTCAGCAATGTTCTGACCTAGCTGTCCTGGACCCAGTGGTTGACACTCAAGAACAAGTAAGTGAAAAGGGTGCCTAGGCAAGATTATGAAGTCCACTAAATATCAGACTGTGAACCACGGTCTTAAACTTTTAGGAAGTGGAGTTTCTGAGCAGAAATTGTGAAGTTCTAAGCAGAGAATGAAAACAAAAGTTTCTAAGCAAGAGGATGAAAACAAAATCCATGTTTTAGAATCTGGAAGAGTAGTAACAGTAATAGTAGTGACAATTTACAGAGGAAGAAGATTGGAAGCAAGGAAATCTGTTATAAGTCTATTTCAGGAATCCAGAAATAAGCACAGCCCAGTCAACCACACCTGCCTCATCTCTTCATACTTAATCCCTTGTCAGACACCACCTAAATGGAGAACCCTCAGCCAGCATTAGAGGACAGATGGCCATATTTGGAACAAGTTCTGAACATCACAATGACCAGTAATAAAATTGGTATCACTGCAGGTCACTTTGATGGTTTAAATTTTTAAAGGGAGAGTCTTTGCCACTTCAGCATAAATGTCTAGAGTGTCTCCTTTGCTTTGAGCACTAAAATTTGGGGCTACTTACTAAGAGACTGCCAATAATAGAGGATTACTATTTCCTAGATTGTCCCTGCCTTCCTTTGAAAATTGCCCTCCATTAGGTTCTCATTTTAGAATCAAATTAATGCACAAGATTTAAAAATAAAATTTCTAAATGCTCTCACAGCTTTCACAAGCAGCCCTGAAAGAGGGTGTACAAAATTCTGAGCGCCCAATTCCAAAGGGGGAGGGAAGGGGTTTCCACAGCACCAAGCAATTTTCTGGCATCAGCTAAGTGTCCTAAAATTTAACCAAGTTCTGACACTACCTAGAGACAGCATCAGATCCCACAGTTTAAGCATTCAGTCTCACAGGGCTGTCTACCTCCCACTTCAAATGCCAATCAGAAGTCCAGATTGTTACCTATGTTTCTGACCAACAGTCTATAGATTGGAAGTTTCCAGGACACCCTCCTTGGACTTCAGTGCCAGTTGCAAGTCCAGCTTGTTAATTGTGCTTCTGACCAACTGGCTATAAATTAGGGATTCCAACAGCCCCCTCCTTGGATTTGCTTAATTTGCTACATCAGCTCACAGAACTCAGAGAAACATTTTACATATTATATTACTGGTTTATTATAAAAGGTATAACTCAGGAACAGCCAGATGGAAGAGATACTGTCATGAGCGAGGGAACATATCTGAAATGAGTCACTCATACATGTTTGTGTTTTTCCACAATGCCAGGTTTTATTAGGAAAGACCTTCCCAATAAGCCAATATAGTCACATGAAGCATAACACACAGAGAGGCGGAGCCCAGAAGTGTGCAGAGCGATGTTGTCCCAACATGCCAAGGTTGTGGGTTTGATTCCCGGTCAGGGAACATACAAAGATCAATCAATGAATGTATCAAGTGGAACAACAGATCTCTCTCTCTCTCTCTCTCTCTCTCTCTCTCTCAAATAAAAAATTAAATTAAAACAAGAAGAAGTGAGTGGAGTGAGCAGCCAGTGCAAAGTCCCAGTCACTGGCAGTGTCCACAGGTAGAGAAGCGAGAATTGCTCTCAAGCCAGTGGCCGCAGTGGTGGCATGGATCCAGTAAAGTGGAAATCCAGCAGGGCTCCAAGTATGACCCATGGTACAGCCAAGCTCGAGCACTGGGTGGTCAGAGCTCTGAGTTCTTATAACCCACAAGGGGTGGAGGTCCCACTCATCAATGTCCATATGGAATCCTTATCCAAGGGTCCAGGCTTGTGATTTGGGGCATTCTGGGCCCCTCCTAAATGCACCCATTACCTCAGTCTTGACATAGCACTTGACTGACAGTTACTCGATATTGTATTGTCAAAGGTGTCTAAAAAGTCTGTTCTTCTCTTGCTCTACATAGATACATTAAGACAAGGAATGGGAAAGTGCACAGAGCTTCCATGCTCTCCCCAGGCATGCCACTCTCCCCTGTATCTCCACATGTTCACCAGCCCAGAAGGTCCATGAACCCTGTTTTTTGGCTTTCTATGGAGGCTTCATCACTTAAGTAATCTATACTAACAAAAGGGTAATATGCTAATTAGACTGGAAGTCTTCTGTACATCCTTCCAGACAAAGCCATGGTGGCGGGGGCCGAGGCAGAGGCGGTTAGGGGCAATCAGGCTGGCAGGGGAGAGCAGTTAGGGGCAATCAGGTTGGCAGGGGAGGGCAGTTAGGGGTGACCAGGCAGGCAGGGGAGGGCAGTTAGTGGTGCCCAGGCCAGCAGGGGAGGTCAGTTAAGGGCAATCAGGTTGGCAGGGGAGGGCAGTTAGGGGCAACCAGGCCAGCAGTGGTTAGGGGTGATCAGGCTGGCAGGAGAGAAGTTAGGGGCATCAGGCTGGCAGGCAGAGTGGTTAGGGGCAATCAGGCAGGGAGGCAGGCAAGCGGTTAGGAGCCAGCGGTCCTGGATTATGAGAGGGATGTCCGACTGCCAGTAGGATCAGGCCTAAACTAACAGTCACACATCCCTCGAGGGGTCCTGGATTGGAGAGGGTGCAGGCTGGGCTGAGGGACTGCCTCCTGTGCACGAATTTCGTGCACTGGGCCTCTAGTTAATTAAATAAAACATTGGCCATTTGTGACTGAGTCAACCTCCAGTTGCTCTTCCTTCCCCAGAGGTCAGGATGGGACTGAAAGTTCCAAACACCTTATCACATGGTTGGTTCCTCTGGCAAAGAACATCCTTAGGTGCTTTCTAAAAGTCACCTCATTAATGAAGACACATTATCACTGTCATCATTTAGGACATTTCAGGAGTCTTAGGAACTATGTGTCAGAAACTAGGACTAAGATTGAATATATGTTTCTTAGAATAAATCACAATATCACAGGGTGTTAATAAGTTATACCTGTAAATCTAACAAAAACTAATATGAAAACATTAGTAACTAGAGTCCCGGTGCACAAAATTTGTGCATAGGTAGGGTCCCTAGGCCTGACCGGCAATCAGGGCCGATCTGTGGGGCAACCAGGTGATCAGGGGGCATCCGCTGGCACCCGCCTTGGCCAGCCTGGCACCACCCGCTCGCCGGCATCACCCCACACCTCCACCGCTGGTCGCCTCCCTCTGTGGCATGACTGGTGGGGCAATCGGGGGGCCTCCGCTCACACCCACCTTGGCTGGCCTCGGGCCTGCAGGTTGGGGGAAGCTCCTGTAATGAGTGTCTGCCTGCTAGTGGTCAGTGCACATCATAGTAACCGGTCATTCCACTGGTCGTTCCACCGTTTGGTTGATTTGGATGTTAGGCTTTTATTATATAGGATGATCTTTAGCCAATCAACTCCAGCTTTATTTAGGCATATGAGGAAAAAATTTTTACTCATTTACCCTTATATGTAACTGACTTCTCATTTGATCCTACTACAAATGGTTCATAGCTATTGTAACCAAAATATAAAACGTAGGGAGAAAAAATGGCGGCCGAATAGGCAGATGTGTCCTGAGACTTACCTCAGAGCAGATGGAAGGAGCATTTAAATCGAATAACGTCCACCCAAACCTGGCGAAGTAGACACAGCTGGTGAGACAATTCACAGCCAGGAAGGGCAGAGGATGCCTAGAGAATGATAGGATTGGGGATCTAGGCTGGAGAAAGTCGCGAGACCACCGAGACAAGAGGGTCGGAAGGAAGCTGCATGGCACCAAGTCCGTGTCCCTTGGGGAAAGGCATACCATCCAACAGTGAAAGGGAAGTCCACAGGGCTGCTGGTGGCAGGTGATTCTAGATCTAAGTCCATAGCCCCTCGAGGCTGAGCCTGAGCCATGCAGTGCCAGGGAAAGAAAAACTAGCAGTCGTGTGGTTGTTTTGCCTCTGTTTGGTCTTTGCTGTTATTCGCTAAACCTAGTTCATAGGACCTTTCAAATACAAACACTCACCCGTGGCTGAGGTGCAGGTGGAAGTGCAGACTTGTGGACTCTGGAGAGAGGCTGTGGAGGAGAGCAGGTCATGGAGAGGTGACCAGGAATCTGGCACTGGGACATTCCTGATCCTCCAGAAATAAGCAGCTATTTTTCTACTGAATAGCCTACCCCTAACAGCAGCCTCAAGGAAGTTAATACCGCCACACTGAGACTACACCCTGAGTAGTACAAAGGACACAAAAAATCTGAATAGCCACAAAGAGCCCTCCCGGACTGGGTTTAAGAGAGACCGTTCAGTCCCGAAAAGCGATACAGCACTCTTCCTACCTATAGCCCTGCCAGAAACAGCTACTTGAGAGATTAAGATTGACAGGAGGCAGACAGGCTAAGTGGGCATATTTGTCCTGCCTACTTGCAATCAAGGATATGGAGATAGACACAAAGAGAGGAGCAGTGGATTGCTTGGACTTCAACACAGTGCTGACTATCTAACAGGAAACTGAGAAGTGGCAGACAGAAGAGTTGGATCTTAAACCAGCCCCCATGGGGCATTAAAACTTGGATGAAACAAATGACACTTCACTTTTTTTATTTTATTGTATTTTTAATCTTTTATTTAATTTTTTTATTTTCTCTGTGTTTTTTGTTTTTTTATTTTTTGCATTGTTTCTTCTTCATCCTATTTTTATTGTTATTTTATTTTATCTTTTTTAATTTTTTAATTTTTTTTCTTTCTTTTATTCCTATAAACTCATTCTCTTTCTACCTCTTCCATACTGAATGAAGGTCCTCCCCCTATTCACTCAATTCCTTAACCTTACTTTCTGTATATAAGCTCTGCCTCTACAAAGTCTGCCCCCCCCTTTTTTATAGGTGTTTGTGTTTTGCATTTTTTGGTTTACCTGTTTGTTCTGTGGTGTTTCCTCCCCATATACTTTTTTCTCTTTCTCTTTCTTCTTTTTCTTTTCTCTGTTATCTCTTTTTTCTTCTCTCTATATCATTTTTGCTCTCTCCAATCTCTCCTAATTCTCTTTTCTCTGGTGGTCACTTATATTGGAGTTATTGATGTCATGAGTACATTCGTGTTTTGTTACCTTTGTGTTATCTTCTCGAGTTGTATTTTGTGCTGTTTGGTCAATGTGGTAGATAGTGAGCCATATAACCAGACACCCTGAGTGGAAACTCCATCCACGAATGGGACAATAACACTCAAGACCCGAGAATCGAAGATGGCGGCATAGGTAAACACCGGAGTTTGCTGCCTCGAACAACCACTTCAAAAATACAACTAAAAGTCGGAGCGGACATCAACCAGAACCACGGGAAGGCTGGCTGAGGAGAGTCTCTTCAACTAGAAGCAAAAACAACAGCATTCCGACGCTCAGCGGAGGCGCAGTGTGGAAAATTTAAAGGTACGGCGGTGCAGTGTTGAGGGTGCGCGCGCAAAGCGGGCTGGCGGCTGAGGGCGCGATTGTCGTTTTCAATCAGGAGCGAGTCTCATACTCTGGGCTACAGATCCAGGCGAGTCTCTAGGGACCCAGACTCAAACGGGAGAAGCGGGACTGTCTGGCTACGGCCCCTCCGAGGTTTGCAGCGGTTGTGGGGACAGAGAGGCAGAGCCCCGGGAGACGGACTGAGAGCGGCCATAGCTGCTCCCTCCCCCCGCCCTGTTGAGCCCGCCTCGCCCAGGCCCTGCACACGGCCATTTGCCGATTGCCTCAGGCAAAGGCTGGAATAGCGCCTCCCCAGAAGACAGACGTTTTCCACAGCTGATTCCTACAGCCAGTCGGCCTGGTGGTCAAACCCCTCTAGTGTTAACTACAACAATTAAGGCTTGGCTAGAACAAGACTGCGCACAGAGACCACAGGGGGGTGCACCAAGAAAGCATATAAGATGCGGAGACAAAATAACACTCAAGACCCAATTACCCCAAGAGAATCCAAATATCCCAAGAAGAAGGCATCCCTAGATTGCCTAGCCCAGAAGACCAGACAGATTGCACCACTGGGTCCCACAAAACATCTAGACCAGCCGTGGGCAAACTACGGTCCGCGGGCCAGATCCGGCCCGTTTGAAATGAATAAAACTAAAAAAAAAAAAAAACCGTACCCTTTTATGTAATGATGTTTACTTTGAATTTATATTAGTTCACACAAACACTCCATCCATGCTTTTGTTCCGGCCCTCCGGTCCAGTTTAAGAACCCATTGTGGCCCTCGAGTCAAAAAGTTTGCCCACCCCTGATCTAGACAAACAAAAAAGCTAGGTGGCATAGCAGTTTGATCTAATACGTAGAAACAATCACAAAGGAACACGAAAATTGAGGAGACAAAGAAACAACCCTCATTCAAAAGAAAAGGAGGAATCACCAGAAAAGGAAATAAATGAAATAGAAGCATGCAATTTGTCAGAGAAAGAATTCAGGGCAATGGTTAAAAGAACACTGAAAAGGATGGAAGACAAATTCAACAATATCTGTAAGAATCAAGAGGAAATGAAGAAGAATAAAGAGGAATTGAAGAATGACATCACTGCAATAAAGAAATCAATGGAAGGTTTCAACAGTAGACTAGAAGAAGCTGAGGACCGCATCAGTGAGTTAGAAGATAAGGTAGAAAAAAACCCACCCAAGCACAGCAGCAACTTGAAAGAAAACTTAAAAAGCAGGAGGAGAACCTAATGGAGCTTTAGGGCAACACAAAACAAAACAACATCCACATAATAGGGGTGCCAGACGAATAGGAAGTGGAGCAAGAGATAGAAAACCTGTTTGAAGAAATAATGACAGAAAACTTCCCTGATGTTGGGGAGAAAAATTCTACACAAGCCCAAGAAGAATACAGAGTCCCAAACAAGATGAACCCAAAAAGACCAACACCAAGACACATCATAATTAAATTGGCAAACATCAACAACAAAGTAAGAATTTTAAAGGCTGCCAGAGAGAGACAGAAAGTTACCTACATGGGATCTCCCATTAGACTATCAACTGATTTCTCAACAGAAACACATCAACAGACCAGAAGGGAATGGAATGAAATATACAAAGTGATGCAAAGCAAGGGACTGAATCCAAGAATACTATACCCAGCAAGGCTATCATTCAAAATTGAAGGGGAAATCCGGAGCTTCACAGACAAAAAAGGGCTAAGGGAGTTTATTAATACCAAGCCAGCAATGCAAGAAATGCTAAAGGGACTGCTATAAAAAGAAGAAATAGAAAGGGAAGAAGGAATACAGGCATAAAGAATAAAAATGGCTACAAACAAGTACTTATCAATAATAAACTTAAACGTAAATGGATTAAATGCTCCCATCAAGAGACATAGGGAAACTGAATGGATAAGAAAACATGACGCATATATATGCTGTCTAAAAGAGACCCACCTCAGAACAAAGAACTCACACAGACTGATAGTGAAGGGATGGAAAAAATTTTTCAGGCAAATAGAAATTAGAAAAAAGCTGGGATAGCAATACTTAATCTAACAAAATAGACCTCAAAGTGAAGGCCATAAAAAGAGATAATGAGGGCCACTTCATAATACTAAAGGGAGCAATTCAACAAGAAGATATAACTCTGGTAAACATACTAGCATATGCACCCAATACAAAAGCACCCAGATACATAAAAAAAAATTCTGGAAGATATTAAGGAAGACATTGACAGCAGTAAAATCACATTAGGGGACTTTAGTACCCCATGGACACCACTGGATAAATCCTCTAAACAAAAAATCAGCAAAGAAACAGCAATCCTAAATGACTCATTAGATCAGAAGGACCTAAT
Source organism: Myotis lucifugus (assembly GCF_000147115.1). NCBI lineage: Eukaryota > Metazoa > Chordata > Mammalia > Chiroptera > Vespertilionidae > Myotis > Myotis lucifugus. The sequence goes on along the minus strand of NW_005871050.1, from coordinate 18,437,454 downwards.
TAACATCTTCAGAACAGTTCACCCAAAAGCTACAGAATATACATTCTTCTCAAGTGCACATGGGACATTTTCAAAGATAGAACCACATATTAGGACACAGGCAAAGTCTCTTCAAATTTAAGAAGATAAAAACCATATGAAGCATCTTCTCAGATCACAATGACATAAAATTAGAAAGCAACTACAATAAAAACAATGAAAAAAATCAAACACTTGGAGGATAAATAGCATGATATAAAACAATGATTGGGTTACCAAAGAGATCAAAGCATCCTGAAAATGAATGACAATGAAAACACAACAAACCTATGGGGCACAGTGAAAGCAATACTTAGACGGAAGTTCATAGCTCTGCAGGCCTACCTCAAAAAACAAGAAAAAAATGGTAATAAATTATCTAAACCTACAACTTAAAGAATTAGAAAGAGAGCAATAAGAAAAGTCCAAAGTAAGCAGAAGGAAGGAAATTATAAAGATCAGAGCAGAAATAAACAACAGAGAGACCAAAAAAACAATACAAAAGATCGATAAAACCAAAAGCTGGTTCTTTGAAAGGATAAACAAGATTGATGAGCCCTGACCGGTTTGGCTCAGTGGATAGAGTGTTGACCTGCGGACTGAAGGGTCCCAGGTTCGATTCCGGTCAAGTGCATGTACCTAGGTTTCAGGCACATCCCCAGTGAGAGGTGTGCAGGAGGCAGCTGATCAATGTTTCTCTCTCATTGATGTTTCTAATTCTCTATCAGTCTCCCTTCCTCTCTGTAAAAAATCAATAAAAATATTTTTTAAAAACCCACAAGATTGATGAACCTCTAACTAGGCTCACAAACAAAGAGAGAGAAAGGACTCAAATAAACAAAATCAGAAATGAAAGAGGTGAAGTAACAAGTGACCCCAAAGACATAGAAAGAATTATAAAAAAATATTACGAACAACTCTACTCCAACAAACTGGACAACCTAGATGAAATGGACATATTCCAAGAAAAATACAAGCTTCCAAAACTCAATCAGAAAGAATAAAAACACCTGAATAGGCCGATAACTACTGATGAAATTGAAACAGAAATCAAAAAACTTCCAGCAAACAAAAGCCCTGGACCAGATGGCTTCACATGGGAGTTTTACCAAACATTCAAAGAACTAAAATCTATCCTTCTCAGAATATTCCAGAAAATTCAATAGGAAGGCACACTTCCAAGATCTTTATAGGAAGCCAGCATTACCCTAAACCCAAAACCAGATAAAGACACTACAAAGAGCCCTAGCCCATCTTGTTCAGTGGATAGAGCATTGGCCTGTGGACTAAAGGGTCTCAGGTTTGATTCCAGTCAAGGGCACATGCCCAGGTTGTGAGCTCAATCCCCAGTGTGGGGCTTGCAGGAAGCAGCCGATCAATAATTCTCTCTCATCCTTGATATTTCTATCTCTCCCTCTCCCTTCCTCTCTAAAATCAATAAAAACATATTTTAAAAAGACACTACAAAGAAAGAAAATTACAGGCCAATATCTCTGATGAACATAGATGCCAAAATCCTCAACAAAATTCTAGCAAATCGGATCCAGCATTACATTAGAAAGATCATACACCATTACCAAGTGAAATTTATTCCAGGGATGCAAGGCTGGTACAATATTCACAAATCATTAAGTGTGATACATCACATAAACAAATTAAGAGATAAAAAATATATAGTCATATCAATTGATGCAGAAAAGGCATTTGACAAAATCCAATGCCCTTTCTTGATAAAAACCCTCAGCAAAGTGGGAATAGAGGGATCATACCTCTACATAATAAAAGCCTTATATGACAAACTTATAGCCAACATCATTCTCAATGGATAAAAACTAAAACCATTTCCCCTAAGAACAGAAAGAAAACAGGGATGCCCACTTTCACCACTCCTGTTCGATATAGTACTGAAAGTGCTAGCCATAGCGACCAGACAAAAAGAAGAAATAAAAGGCATCCAAATTGGAAAAGAAGAAGTAAAACTGTCATTATTCGCAGATGACATGATATTGTACATAGAAAACCCTAGAAACTCCATCAAAAAACTACTAGAACTAATAAATGAATTCGGCAATGTAGCAGGATACAAAATTAAAACCCAGAAATCTATGGCGTTTTTATACACCAATAGAATACGGTACATACATACTGTATGTTTCCAACTATATGACATCTTGGAAAGACAAAACTATGGAGACAGTAAAAATATCAGTGATTGCCAGGGGTTATGGGAAGGGAGAGATAAGTAGGCAGAGCACAAATGATTTTTAGGGTAATGAAACTACTCTGTAAGATACTATAGTGGTAGATACATGTCATTATACATTTGCTCAAACCCATAGAATGCAGAACATCAAGGATGAATCCTAATGTAAACTATGGACTTTGGGTAATTATGATGTGTCATTGTAGGCTTATTAGTTTTAACAAAAAAGCCCCCATCCTTAGGTGCTTTCCAAAAGTCACCTAATTCACATAACAAAACCCATGTTTATCACTCTCAACACTAAAGAAATTCCAAAGGGAAATTCCAAGATTTTGGGGAGCTGTGAATGAAGAATTCTGGATGAAGACTATCTGAATGACTAAATATATATGTCTACTTAAGAAATGTCCAGCCCGGCTGGCATGACTCAGTGGTTGAGTGTCGACCTATGAACCAAGAGGTCACGGTTCGATTCCTGGTCAGGGCACATGCCCAGGTTTCAGGCTGGATCCTCAGTGTGGGGCGTGCTGGAGGCAGTCAATCAATGATTCTCTCTCATCATTGATGTTTCTATCTCTCCCTATCCTTTCCTCTCTGAAATCAATAAAAATATATATATTTTTAAATGAAATGTCGAAACCTGTTGATGTTTTTTATAAGAGTTTATTTGAGCCAAATTGACAACATATGCCACGGAACAAGATTTCAAATGCTCTAGAGAATAACAGTTTTGCAGCCTTTTTTATGCATTTAAAATTAAGGAGGGGATGTAAGAAAGATTGGAGGAAGCAAGGTGAGGATTGGATAACAGCACAGTTAACAAGATTATATACGCTCTTGAGGGTTAATACCCCATCCCAGGGGTATTACTTCTGGTATTTCAAAGGTATGTTAAACTAAATGCACAAGAACAAGACGGGGCTAACTTCAAACCTTTCACTAAAGGAGTTATAAGCCTGGGGCCTGACTACCCACCATGACCTGCCCTGTTAGTAACGTAAGATCAGATCATCCTGTGAGGTTATTTTCCATAGAGCCCCTCCCCCCGTTTTTGTCTACATGTATTTCTTATAAATCACAATATTGCAGGTGTCTAAATGGTAAACACAAAATTGGTGATAGCAGTTCTTGCATGTGTTTGAAATAATTCATACTTTTAAAAATGAGTTTAAAAAGAGAGATGAGCAAGGCATAACATATCATATATACATATATATATCCTATATAATAAGAGGGATATGCTAATTAGTCATGACCAGTATGCAAATTGACCATCACTCCAACACAATAATGAGAGGGATATGCTCATTAGCCCTGATATGCTAATTAGTCATGACCAGTATGCAAATTGACCATCACTCCAACACACAAGATGGCCGCCCCCATGTGGTCAAAGATGGCCAGCAGGGGAGGGCAGTTGGGGGCAACCAGGCCTGCAGGGGAGAGCAGTTGGGGGCGACCAGGCCTGCAGGGGAGGGCAGTTGGGGGTAACCAGGCCGGCAGGGGGGAAGTTGGGGGCGATCGGGCCGGCAGGGGAACAGTTAGGCGTCGATCAGGCTGGCAGGGGAGGGGTTAGGGGCTGATCAGGCTGGCAGGCAGAAGCAGTTAGGGCAGTGGTCGGCAAACCGCGGCTCGTGAGCCACATGCGGCTCTTTGGCCCCTTGAGTGTGGCTCTTCCACAAAATACCACGTGCGGGCGCGCACGTACAGTGTGATTGAAACTTTGTGGCCCTTCGTGGCCCATGCACAGAAGTCGGTATTTTGTGGAAGAGCCACATTCAAGGGGCCAAAGAGCCGCATGTGGCTCGTGAGCCGCAGTTTGCCAACCACTGGGTTAGGGGCAATCAGGCAGGCGAGCAGTTTGGAGCCAGCAGTCCTGGATTGTGAGAAGGATGTCCGACTGCCCGTTTAGGCCCGATCCCTGTGGGGTCCCAGATTGGAGAGGATGCAGGCTGGGCTGAGGGACACCCCACCCCCAGTGCATGAATTTCATGCACCAGGCCTCTACCTCTAGTGTATATATATATATATTACTTTATATGAATAATTAAAATAATATAAATGTTAGAATAAGCATGCAAAAAATTCTGGAAATTATAAACCTCTTTTTTTTAAATCCTCACCTGAGGACATGTTTTATTAATTTCACAATGAGAGAGAGAAACATCAATTGGCTGCCTCCTATACATACCCTACTGGGAATCGAGCCTGAATCCAGGGCATGTGCCCTAACTGGGAATTGAACCCAACACCTTTCAATGAACAAGATAATGCCCAACCAACAGAACCACACTGTCCAGGACTATACCTAAATCTTTAGTGATGGTCTGGAAACAGTGCAAGTACCCTTCAGTAGATAAGTGGATAAAAAAACTATGCAGCTGTAAAAAGAAGGATCTCTTAACCTTTGAGACAACATGGAGGGACCTGGTGAGACAACATGGAGTGAAATAAGCCTGTAAGAGAAAGACAAGTATCACATAATCTCATTATATGTGGAATCTAATGAACAAAATAAACTGACAAAATAGATCCAGAGATAAGGAAGCATGCAGCAGACTGAGTATTCTCAGGGGAAAGCTGGGAGCAGAAAGAGATTAACCAAAGAACTTATATGCATAACCCATGGATACAGACAATAGTGGGGTGAATGCCTGGGTTAAGGGCAGGGGTGAAGAGGAGGGGGGCCAATGGAGGGAAACGTACCAACTCACACCTGCCAGAATGGCTACCATCAACAAATCAGCAAACAACAAGTGCTGGTAAAGATGTGGAGAAAAAGGAACCCTAGGACACTGCTAGCGGGAATGCAGACTAGTACAGCCACTGTGGAAAACAGTGTGGAGTTTCCTAAAAAAACTAAAAACGGAACTGCCATTTGACATAGTAATACCACTTTTAGGAACATGTCCTAAGAATCCTGAAACACCCATCAGAAAGAATATATGTACCTCTATGTTCATAGCAGCATTATTTACAACAGCTAAAATCTGGAAACAGCCCAAGTGTCCATCAATAGATAAATGAATAAAAAAGCTGTGGTACATTTACACCATGGAATATTATGCACCTGCAAAGAAGAAGGATCTATTTATTACCCTTTGAGACAGCATGGAGGGACCTAGAGATATTATGCTGAGTGAAATAAGCCAGTCAGAGAAAGACAAATATCACATAATCTCACTTATATGTGGAATATAATAAACACAATAAACTAATGAATAAAATAGAACCAGAGGCATGGAAACATGGAACAAACTGACAAATCTCAGTGGGAAGGCAGGGGTGGAAAGAGATTAACCAAAGAACGTATATGCATATATGCATTGCCCATGAACACAGGCAATAGCAGCCGTGGGCAAACTACGGCCCGCGGGCCGAATCCGGCCCGTTTGAAATGAATAAAACTAAAAAAAAAAAAAGACCGTACCCTTTTATGTAATGATGTTTACTTTGAATTTATATTAGTTCATACAAACACTCCATCCATGCTTTTGTTCCGGCCCTCCGGTCCAGTTTAAGAACCCATTGTGGCCCTCGAGTCAAAAAGTTTGCCCACCCCTGGGCAATAGTGTGGTGAAGACCTGGGGTGCTATTTTTTATTTTGTTTTGTTTCACAATAAACATGCATTACTATGGTAGGCAACAAAAATATATTATTTTAAGTAGGGACAATAAAAAAGAAATCGAGGATGTACACTTTAGTCTTTATTAGAAAACATCAATGCGCCCAGCTGATGTGGCTCAGTGGCTGAGTGTCAACCTATGAAACAGGAGGTCATGGTTCGATTCCAGGTCAGGGCACATGCCTGACTGGCAGGCTCAGTCCCCAGTGTGGGACATGCAAGAGGCAGCTGATCAATGATTCTCATCATTGATGTTTCTATCTCTCTATCCCTCTCTCTTCCTCTCTGAAATCAATAAAAATATATTTTTCAAAAAGAAAATCTCAATGCAACAACAGTTAAAACAAAAGGAAAAGAACACACTAAAATTTAGTGTTAGAGTACATTATGTCAAAATGCTGGGCAGAGCTTCTAACAAATCAATGCAAAATGTAGTTATTTTCGTGTATTCTCGCTCAGCATTTCCATTATTGCAACAGGCAAACTGAAAGAATAAGATATTATCATTTTGATTAAAGGGATGCCTATACGATCCTATGGCAGCTGGTCTTAAAGATTAGGTCATTCTTAGGCCATAATGCTGGGCAATGGGCAATGCATATATGCATATATGCATATACGTTCTTTGGTTAATCTCTTGGCTTCGTTGGATAATGCTGGCTTCATTTATTTGAAGTAGAAGGCTGATCTAGGTAGTTTACAGTGACAACAAAACTGTAAGATTGCTGGCATGGTAACTGGAAAAAAAAACCAACAAAATGTGCTGAGAGACTGGAACAGTCCTCTTGCCTGTGTCTAACGCCAGTGGCAGATATCATGTATTGCTCATTGGATTGCAAGTATATTTACATTTATTTTAATATAAACATTATATATTTGCAGGTATAAAAACTTTACTGTAGATCATGAATGACTTTAGGAGAGCATGCATGTTGTGTGTGATGTCTAATTTCAAACAGAAATCATAGTTCTGAGATGTAATTGTTCTATGTGAACATATTTTGAATAGAAATATATTGTAAATAACAGAAACATAGGATAAGTACACTTTCAGTGTTATGTGGCCACATCATTGTGAGCATGCTTTATAAAATGTACCCATGAGTGAGTTCATTATTGTTAATGGAAAAGGAGAACTGCCATAATCATAATTCATAATCCTATTGTTGAGATAGAAATAAATCATATGGTACCTCTTAGAAGATCAAAAAATAAAAGAAAAAAAGGACTTGCATCAAACAATGCATGGCAAATACATAGATTTTTCCAACATGGGTAGTGCATTACTCATTAAATTTCTTTTAAAGTCTAATGGCCAAAGTCTAAAAGATAATTTTAGATTAGTATTTCCCAAAAATGTATATAAAAATTACCCAAAATGTACCCCTACAAAAGATAGGACAGAATAGGGTCTACCATGGACCTCTAAACAACTTCTTGATTCACCTGGAGTAAATGTAGTCTCTGCCAACATGATCCACCTCTGCAGGAACTGCCTCCAAGTTAAAAACTGTATGCCAGGCCAGTGTTGCTCAGTGGTTGAGCGTTGACCCATGCACCTTGAGGTCACTTGTTGGATTCCTGGTCAGGGCACATGCCCAGGTTTCCAGATCAATCTCCAATAGGGGAAGGCAGGAGGCAGCTGATCAATGTTTATGCGTCTCTCTCATTAATGTTTCTAACTGTCTCTCCCTTCCTCTCTCTACAAATCAATTATAAAAATAATAATAATAAAAAACCTATTGTGGTCCTGGCAAGTGTGTCTCAATGGATGGAGCATCAGCCCATGCACCAAAGAAGGGTCTTGGGTTTGATCCCAGGTTCTGGGCACCTGCCTGGGTTGCAGGCTCGATCCAAGGCCCCGGTTGGGGTGTGTGTGGGAGGCAACCAATCAAAATGTCTCTCTTATATCTATATTTCTCTCTCTCTCTTTTCCCCTCCCAGCCTCCCTTCCACTCTCTCAAAAAATCAATGGGAAAATTATCCTCGGGTGAGAATTAACAACAAGAAAAAACTACTGTGAAATTTGGCAGCATTTGTTAAAATTATAAATGTTTATAACCCCTGACTATAGCTTTTCAAATTCTAGGAAATCATTCTAGAGAATCCCATGAGCACAAAGATGAATGCAATAGATATTTACTGTAGTACTAGAGGCCCGATGCATGAAATTCATGCATGGGTAGGGTCCCTAGGCCTGGCCGGCGATCAGGGCCAATCTGTGGGGAGACTGGCAGGATGATTGTGGGAGGGGGACATTCCCGCTGGCACCTGCCTTGGCAAGCCTGGTGCCACCCGCTTGCCTGCCCCACTCCCCGCCACCACAGGTCGCCTCCCTCTGTGGGGCAACCGGCGGGGGAATTGGGGGCCCCCACTGGCACCCACCTTGGCTGGCCTGGGGCCTGCAGGCTGGGGGCAGCTCCTGCATTGAGCATCTTCACCCTGGTGGTCAGTGCACATCACAGCAACCGGTTGTTCTGCCATTTGGCCAATTAACATATTAGGCTTTTATTATATAGGATTGTTTGTGGTGTTTTGGCAGCAACTAAAGGTTGGTAACAATTTAAATGTTCATCAATAGGGAGGTATTTAAATAAATCATAGTATATGTACACAACAGTTGCTATAAATCTATACTAATAAAAGGGTAATATGTAAATTGGGCATGACGCCCTAACAGTCATGACTGGATATGCTAATTAGTCATGAGCAGTATGCAAATTGACCATCACTCCAACACAATAAGAGAGGAGTATGCTAATTAGCCCTGTTATGCTAATTAGTCACAACCAGTATGCAAATTGACCATCACTCCAACACAATACGAGAGGGATATGCTAATTAGCCCTGATATGCTAATTAGTCACGACCGGTATGCAAATTGACCATCACTCCAACACACAAGATGGCCGCCAAAAGATGCCCTGTAGGGGAGGGCAGTTGTGGGCGATTGGGCCGGCAGGGGAGGGCATTTGGGGGTGATCGGGCCAGCAGGGGAGGGCATTTGGGGGCAATCAGGCCAGCAGGGGAACAGTTAGGTGTCAATCAGGCTGGCAGGCAGAAGCGGTTAGGGGCATTCAGGCAGGCAGGCAGGCGAACGGTTGGGAGCCAGCAGTTCTGGATTGTGAGAGGGATGTCCGACTGCCCGTTTAGGCCCGATCCCAGTGGGCAGTCGGACACCCCTTGAGGGGTCCCAGATTGGAGAGGGTGCAGGCTGGGCTGAGGGACAGTGCCCCCCCAGTGCACGAATTTCATGCACCGGGCCTCTAGTCTATATATAAAAGCCTGTGACCGTTCGACCGGTAGCTATGACACGCACTGACCACCAGGGGGCAGATGCTCAACACACAGGCATGGAAACATGGAACAGACTGATGAATCTCAGAGGAAAGGGGGAGGGGCGAAATCAGGAAGAAATTAACCAAAGATCTTATATGCATACTAGAGGCCTGGTGCACGTACTGGTGGGGTCCCTCGGCCTGGTCTGCAGGGATTGGGCTGAAACCGGCAGTCTGACATCCTCCAAAGGGTCCTGGATTGTGAGAGGGCTTAGGCCAGGCCGAGGGACCCCACTGGTGCACAAATCCATGCACCATAGAAAGATGTGCATGACATATTAACAGAAAAGAATATGCTGTAATATTTTAATGTTGAATATGATTCCTTTTCCATTGTTAATATCGTTATGTAAGGAAGAAAAATTCGAGGAGTAAGCTGTAAATACACTGTTGACCTGTTGATTGTGGCAATTATGGAAGACTTCACTTTTCAGTTCATGTATTTCTGTAGCATTTGAATCTTGTATAGTGTATATATGTTAGTTTTGTAATAAACAAAAAAAATCATTTAAAATTTAGACCTAATTGAATGATCAGACTGGGATTTTGCATACACACAAACACACACACACACACACACACACACACACACACATACACACAAACTCCTTTGAGCATTTTGACTGAGTGTAACTGAACAAAAATATATATAGAAACAGACTAGGCTATACAAGTTTGATTTTTTTTCTTTAACATGGTGTTATGAACTAAATTGTATCCTGTCAAAACTCTTATTTTGAAGCCCTAATCCCCAATACTTCAGTATGTGACTGTATTTGGAGACAAGGTCATTAAAGAGCTATTTAAATTAAAATGAGGTCATTAGGGTAGGTCATAATCTAATGTGACTGGTTTCATAATAAGAGGATATTAAGACACAGACACACAGCCATTTAGACAGCACCAACCATATGATAGGACACAGTAAGAAGACAGCCATCTCCAAGCTAAAGAGATGCCTGAGGGAAAAAAACAACTCTACTTACATCTTGATCTTGGACTTCTAGTTCAGATTTGTGAGAAAATAAATTTCTGTTGTTTAAAATGCCACCCAGTCGTGGTATTTTGTTATGATAGCCCTAGCTGACTAATGCAGATGGTATACTGAAAAGGGACATTATATAAACAACTTTAGATCTACATTTTAAAACTTATATCCGAGCCGGTTTGGCTCAGTGGATAGAGTGTCAGCCCTCGGACTGAAGGGTCCTGGCTTCAATTTTGGTCAAGGACAAATACCTTGGTTACAGGCTCAATCCCCGGTCTTGGTCTGGGCACACGCAGGAGGCAGCCAGTCGATGTGTCTCTCTCACCTCAATGTTTCTCACTCTCTGTCTCTCCCCTTCCCTTCCACTCTTTCTAAAAAATCAAAGGAAAAAATATCCTCGGATAAGGATTAACAACAACAAAAATAAAGAATAAATGTTCTTAAAAAAATAACTTTGCCCTGGCTGGTGGGGCTCAGTTGGTTGGGTGTCATCCCATGCACCAGAAGGTTGCTGATTCGATTCCCGGTCGGGGCACATGCCGTTGTTGCAGGCTGGATCCTGAGTATGGGACATGCGATCCATGTTCTGCTCTTACATTGGTGTTTCTCTCTCTCTCTCCCTTCCTTTCTCTCTAAAGAGCAATAGAAATATTTTTTTAAATAAAGAAAAGAAAAGAAAAAAATTATAACATGGATGACCCTTGAAAATGTATGCTAAGTAAATGAAGCTAGTCACAGAAGACCACATATTGTATAATTCCATTTATATGAAATGTCCAAAATAGGCAGGTCTATACAGACATAAAGAGATTAGTGGTTGGCTAAGCCTGGGTGCCTTGAAGGAAAATTAGGCTGCTAATGGCTATAAGGTTTATTCTAATGGTATAGAATGGCTATAAGGTTTATTCTAATGGCATAGAATGTGTCCTAAAAAGTGTGGTGCTGACTGTACATCTCTGTGAACATACTAAAACCATTCACTTTAAATGGGAAATTGTATATTTGTGAATTATATCGCATGAAAGCTGTTTTTTTTAAACTCATTTTGTAGAAATAAAGAAAATCACAAAATTGAAAATAGAGAAGTAAACCTAAAGAGATGAAATCAAAAGAATTATTATACAATAATTTACTAAACTCTATACAAATAAATTTGAAAACCTGGTTATGTCCTAGGAAAATGTGAATCAACAAAATTAACCCAAGAAGATGAAAATAAACAATCAATTACTATTATAGAAATTGAAAACGTCAAAGAGTGCCTCCCACAATGTATGAGACCCAGAAATTTCAGATAAATGTAACCAAATCTTAAAGTACTGAATAACTCCAATGTATTTCACCTGTTTCATAGCACAGAGAAAAATTCTAATCATCTCCTTCAAATTTCACAGCTATAGCTCAATCTCATTTATGAATATCAATGCAAAAATCCTATACAAACTATAAACAAATACGATTAGAAAGCCCATTGAAAGAATATAACACACTAATGACGAAGTGGTTTTATTTATGGAAGAAAATTTTTTTAACATTAGAAATCCATTAAAATAATTCACTATATTAACAGATCAAGGAAAAATAATATGGTTTTCACAGATGCTGAAAAGTTATTTGACAAAATTCAATATCCATTGCTGATTTAAAATACCCTTAAATAAATTAGGGATAAGATATATACTTGCTTCACATTATGGTATTTAAAACAGCTTAATACTGATGCATAAACAGACAGACCAACATAGCAACGGAACAGAATACAGTCCAGAAATAGAGCTAAATATATATAGGACTTTGGTGTAGGAATAAAAGCCATATTTCAAATCAGTGGAGGAAATGGTTGTATTCAACAAATGGTGTAGCGACAACTGGTTAGACATACACTAGATCCCTACCACATTCTTTGCACCAAAATAAATTCCAGATGGGATTAGTTTTTAAGAAACTAAAACATATTAGAAAAAAATCAGCTGGATGTTTATTACCTTGGGATAAGAAAGGTCTGTTTAAAAAAAGATAATATTAAAAAGCCCATAAGGAAAAATTTGTTATATTTGACTACATTAAAAATTAAAATGTTCTGCCCTAGCTGGTTTTGCTTGGTGGTTAGAGCATCGGCCTGTGGACTGAAGTGTCCCAAGTCCAATTCCTGTCAAGGGCACATGCCCGGGTTGCAGGCTCGGTTCCCCATGGGGTGCATGCAGGAGGCAGCTGATCAATGATTCTGACCATTGATGTTTCTATCTTTCTCTCCCTCTCCCTTCCTCTCTGAAATCAATAAAAATATGTTTTTTAAAATTAAAATTTCTACAATGAATAATGCTCCTTACTTGAGAATAATTCTAGATAGATCACAGTTTAAACTTTTTTCTAATCATATAAAATAACGTGTGAAGCCCTAGCTGGTTTGGCTCAGTGGATAGAGCGTCAGCCTGCAGACTAAAGGGTCCCAGGTTCAATTCTGGTCAAGGGCACATGCCCGGGTTGCAGGCTCGATCCCCAGTGTGGGGTATGCAGGAGGCAGCCAATCAGTGATTCTCTCTCATCATTGATGTTTCTATCTATCCCTCTTCCTTCCTCTCTAAAATCAATAAAAGTACATTTTAAAAAATAAATAAATAATGTGGGAATTCCCAACGTGAGAAAAGAATTTCTAAACAGGGCATAAAATCCAGAAGCCATAAAGAAAATATTGACAAACTTGAATGCATAAAAATTTTTAAGTCTGCATGGAAAAAACACTGCAAGCAAAGTCAAAAGACAAGACATCTGTAATACTATCAATAATAAAATATATATATATTTTTAAAAGACAAGTCATAGCACTAGTTTCCTTAACAGATAATAAAACTCCTACAAATCAAAAAAGAAAATGACCAATAGAAAAATAGGCAAAGGATATGAACAAACAATTCACAAAAAAGAAAACTGCTTTTAGCATGTCAAAGTTACTGAAACTCACTCCTAATGAAAGAGATGCTCATTTACAATGAGATACCATTTTCACCTATAAAATTTTCAAAGGTCTAAAAGTTTGGTAACACTATGTTTGATGAGGGTTTGGGAAAACAGGCACCCTCTTACATTTCTGATAGGAATGTAAACTGGTACAACTATATGGAGGTAATTTAGCAATATATATCAAGATTTAAAATAATTGACCCAGCAATTATATTTCAGATAATTTATCCTACTGTTAAACTCCCACATTTGTAAAATGACACATGTATAGGAGTATTTATTACAGTATTGTTTGTAATAGCAAGGGTTGGAAACAACTGAATGCCCATCATATAGGAGACAGTTTAAATCAGGGGTCCTCAAACTTTTTAAACAGGGGGCCAGTTCACTGTCCCTCAGACTGTTGGAGGGCTGGACTATAGTTTAAAAAAAAACTATGAACAAATTCCTATGCACACTGCACATATCTTATTTTGAAGTAAAAAAACAAAACGGGAACAAATACAATATTTGTATTTGCATGTGGCCCGCGGGCCGTAGTTTGAGGACCCCTGGTTTAAATAAATAAAAGATCTATGTGATTATACAAGTGGTCTCTGGAATTTATATGAAAAAGGTAACAGGCTATTTCTGAGGAAGAAAACTGTAGGACTGGTGATCAGTGATTAGAAAGATTTACCTTTCATTATATTCCTTTTCAGTACTAGAGGTTTTTTTTACTATACAGTATAAGTGATTTACCTATTTTTATTTATTTTTTAAAAATATATTTTTATTTATTTCAGAGAAGAAGGGAGAGAGAGAGAAACATCAATGATGAGATATAATCATTGATTGGCTGCCTCCTGCATGCCCCACACACTGGGGATCGAGTCCGCCACCCAGGCATGTGCCCTGACTCAGAATCGAACTGTGGCCTCCTGGTTCATAGGTCAACACTCAACCACTGAGCCATTTAAAAATGTACCTATTTTTAAAAATTTGTTTACTTAACAAACATGTTGAAATTGATACTGCCAAACTCTATCAGCTTTCCAAATATCAACTCAGGTATTTTTCACACCCTATGATATAGGCACCACTGTTATATCCATTTCACAAATGAACCCCTGGCACACCTGGCACCTTATGATTTCTGTGGGCCCTGGGCACTTTGGTCATTGTGGGACCCTTCCACCATAAAAAATACTGAAAGTGAGCCCTGACTGGTTTGGCTCAGTGGCTAGAGCGTCGGCCTGCGGACTGAAGGGTCCCAGGTTCGATTCCAGTCAAGGGCATGTACCTTGGTTGTGGTCACATCCCCAGTAGGGGGTGTGCTGGAGGCAGCTGATAGATGTTTCTCTCTCATCTATGTTTCTAACTCTCTATCCCTCTCCTTTCCTCTCTGTAAAAATATATTTAAAAATATATATATATATATTGAAAATGATATTTTATAACTGGTTTGGCACATAAAGATTAATACAATCCAAGATGGATTCATTATTACATATTAATTAGATTTATAGTCGTTTTCTTCTGATTTTAAAAGAAATTAAACTTAAAACATTTTCATGTGCTCCTAAAAATATAACAGGTCCTAGGCACTGTGCCTACTGTGACTAATGGATAAGTCAACATGTAGGCACAGAGAAGTTAAGTAACTTGCCCAAGGTCACACAGCTGAGAATTTAACCCAGATAGTGTGATTTCAGAATCTGTGCTTTGAATCTGTAAACTAGATATATAAAGCAAATCACAGGGGAAATAACATGGTTATATATGTGCTAACATGTAATTACCTACAAGATAAATTAAGTGAAAAAGTCAGCAGGGAAAATAGTGAACATATTATGTGTTTTTAAAAAAGGTTTGTACACCCACACACACACACGCTATCTCTCGAAGAATGTGGATTTTTTAATGTCAGGAGAAAGGGCTTGAGGAACTGGGGGCCTGTGAGATTACTTTTCATTTTATGTTCCTTTGCATTATTGGATTTGTTTTTTACCATGAGAATATATGAACAGATAAGGATACTGAGACTCAAACAGGTTTAAGTAACTTGCCAACTGTTACACAGGTAGTAAAGGAACCAATCGCATAAAAGTATGAATGACTATTCAGCCAATCAGTAATAAATTGCCTTTCCTAACTATAGACTTTCCAATGTATCCTTATTAAATTCCATCATTTCAACCCATAGGACCAGTCGGCCAGGCTCTTTTTGTATCTTGATTCTGGATCCACTGCCTTCATCTTTATGACCCACTTAAATCTAGCAAGCAGGCTTTCATGTTTCCATCCAACCGATTGATAAAAAATAAGCTACCAATCCAATTGATTGTGCCATCTATTATTTCACTTGCACCCCCCAATTTCCCCTTGCACATAGGATATCTGAAGATCCAAATGTCACAGAATTTTTAATGCAGTGTCCACAGCATTCCCTTGCTCACTAAGCTGCTCTGAAACCCCCTTTACAGTAGATATTTAAAATTAATGTACAATTGGTTTCTGTACTATGTTCCAGAGGCTTCTGAAGTTTACAACCTGGCCAATTCCCCAGGACTCAAACATAAACTGTGTCAGAAAGACTATGATTTCCACTCCCCAATTTTTCATAACACATTTGAACAGGACATTTTAAAAAGCAGACATAAACAGCCGTTTCCCCACAGGAATGAACCCACTGCCACCCAAAATAACCCAGACAACTGAACAGCAGCTGGCAAAGGATAGATGTCGCTAGCCTTTGGGGGGAGGGAGCCAAATGCATGCCACAGGCAATTGTGGAAGAAGCATCAATCTTTGTCAACCTCTTGCTCTATTTCTAGCTACATCACACACACTACAGTCAAAGTGTTGGTAAAAGAACATATTTTCTGGTTTCCCTGTAATTATACACTATGGTATTGAATGTTTACATAGATAACCTAACAACACAATTGCTAAGTTTCTGAAAAGTTTACTGTAGGGCAGAATTTAGTGAACAAATAATTCTCTTTTTTTCATTGACTTGCCCTACCAAATTGGAGCCACATTGCCCTACAAAGAGTTTTGTCCCCTGGTTATTAAAAAAAATTATACTTACAAATGCAGAAAATTTTTCAATTCCATATTTTAGAGGGGAAAATGTGATTAACACTAAAATAATAATAAATAACATGTTTTACTAAAAATGTCACAGAATAGAATGACTAAAAGCAAAACAGCAGAAGTTAGAGATTTTGGTAATTAATAAGATTACTTAGGTCACATTGCTGCATATATTATTCTACTATGAAAGCTCAGTTTTGCATGATTTCTAATATTTTTCCATTTTAGATTTACCATCCCCTCTTCATCAGATGGAGTCTGTATGGTCTGTTAAAGAATTTGTTTTGTTAGGAGAAGATAATGTAGGGGTCCAGAATGAGTCTCCTCAGAATGTGCCACCCTGGCATGCAGATTATTTTGAGCTGAAAACAATTAAAATCCAACCAACTCAAATAAGGGTTTGCAGCTGTTCTTACCTGCCCCTTACCTGCTTAAAGGAATTCAGATGGAAAAACCTGCTCCAAGAAGGTAACCTTTGCAAACTGACCTTAGCACATATGAACTAAGTGTGGCAGACAGGGAGAAGCCAAGCAATGTCTGTTAGACTCGCCTCTGTCTCTGCACTGTTCCAGAATGGCCCAGCAAGAATTTGTTTACCACATCGTTGCTCTTTCTCATCTACCTGTGAATTGCCTACTTTCTCTTTGAAGTCCATGATCCCTGACTCCCTCTGCTTAAGTCCAGAATGGCATATAAGCCTCAACAGCCAGATGTATCCCCAGGTCTTATATTCTTGTGGCACCCCAGTGTGTAGGCATATAATAAACTTCATCATTTTTTCCTGCTAATCTGTCTCATGCAAATTTGATTATTAGTCCAACCAGAAGAATTTAGTAAGGTAGGAGGAAAATTATTTTTCCGCCCCCACAATAACAATGCATAAAGTAAGTCTGTTTAGATATGCAGTTGACTGGCAGCTAATTAATGTCCAAAAAATGATTAGTAAATTAGGTTGTGACTATACTATTCCCAACCTAATGGTTAAAATGATGGCGCTGTTCTGATTAAGGAATGTTATTATATCAAGAGTGTAGGAAGTGTTTTATAGGTATTACCACACTTAAGGCTGACAACAACTCTACGAGGAAGAAAGCCTTATTATTTTATAGAAGAAACTGAGACACAGAGGAGCTAAGTAATTTAACAAAGATCACATAGCCAATAGTGGTAGAATCTAATATGAAGCCGGACTAATCCCAGAGCCTGAACTCGGTCACTAGATTGGGAAAAGAATTTGGCATTTCTGTTGATGACAGAGGGGGGAAGTAGATATAACAGTGGCAACTTCATTTTTCTTAAGTGAGATTTCTGTTTGTATCTTACTAAATGAATTTCTTGTTTATGGAGTTTCTCTAAACCATACCTAAAGTAATAATGTGGTTATTATTTAGCAGGACAGGAATAAAGGGAAGACTAGATAATACACACATGCCATTTAGACTAGATAATACACACATGCCATTTATACAGCTTTGCTAAGTTAACACTCTCCAAGTCTTTTCCCAGCTGATCAATGGCGGGTGGGGGTGGGGGTGGGGGTGGGGACTGGACAAAAACAGTTTCAATGCATGCCCAGTAAAGTCTCAGACCTGGAAGCAAGTCAGTGGCCAGAATAGGCATGGCCACTTCAAGGACATGAAACCTGAATATTTAAACTCCTAGAAAAAGGGAACTCCCTCTCTTGGCTCTTGGTTCCCTGGCTCACTTATTGTTTGTGCCTAAGTCCTGTTACAGGGGCCACATTCCCCTGCATTCGCCCACGAGGCTCATGGCCATGTGGGCTCCACACAATGGACTACATCAGCAGTTGCCAACCTTTCGGACCTCATGGAGCACCAGTAGTCCGTGGACCACCGGTTGGCAACTGCTGGACTAATGGACTTTAGCCTGATGCTGAACTGAGCCCAGCTGCAATATGGAACAAAAGCTCTGGACACTAGCCCTCCTTTTGGCTCTGCTGGACCTCCATCTGCACCTTCTTTAGGACTGGTTTAAGGGACATGGGACGCTACAACCTAAGGAATGTAACTCCAGGCAAATAAAGCCTTTTACCACATATCATACTCCTGTGAAAATATTAGAAAACTAGGGGCCTGGTGCATGAAATTCATGCACTTGGCGGGGGGGGGGGTCCCTCAGCCCAGCCTGCCCCCTCTCACATACTAGGAGCCCTCGGGGGATGTCCTACTGATGGTTTAGGCCCGCTCACTGCTCCCCTTGGGGATAGGGCCTAAGCCGCAGTCTGGCCTCCCTTTGTGGGAGGTGAACGGGCTGATCAGGGGAAGGCACCAGCCCCATCACCACGCTGCTGCAGCCACTGCCAGTCACCGCAGCCACCAAGGTGTTTTCATCAACACGGACTCCAGTCCCTTCAACATGAAAAAATGACAACTTTCTTTAGGCATTTTAAAGATGTGTCTTTCATAGGATATGACATTTCTTTATTATTTTTTTATCATCACCTGAGGATTTGTTTCCATTGATTTTTAGAGAATGTGGAAGAGAAAGGGAAAGAGAGAAACATCAAAGTGAGAGGAACACTTTGATTGGTTGCCTCCTGCATGAGCCCTGACCTGGGCCCCAGCCAGGGAGGAGCCTGCAACCTAGGTACATGCCCTTGGTCAGAATTGAACCCAGACCCTGCGGTGGGCAGGCCGAGGCATTATCCACTGAGCCAAACCAGCTAGGGCAGGATATGACATTTCTTAGCCCTCCAGCAGCAGACCTTCATTTTTTTCTCCAGGAGTGAGGTGGAAAAACCCTACATCACCTTCTTAGATTCTTATTACCCAAGTTACTAAGAATATTACCAGTGGCATACAGGGAGCTTAGCCAATGAGCGGTCAGAAAAGGTGTTTCCTCTGCAGTTCACACCAATCCCCAGCTCGGCCCCTGCCCAGGCCTAAGGCCTCTGGCCCAGCGTTAGGCCTGGGCAGGGGACCCCCAGCCCGCTCCAATCACCGTCTCCACCCCTGCCCAGGCCTCTGGCCTCTGGCCAGGGTGTTAGGCCTGGATAGGGGACTCCCAGCCCGCTCCCATCGCAGGCTCTGCCCCTGCCCAGGCCTCAGGCCTCTGACTGGGGTGCTAGGCCTGGGCAGGGGACCCCCAGCCTGCTCCAATCGCCTGCCCAGGCCTCAGGCCTCTGGCCGGGGTGTTAGGCCTGGACAGGGGACCCCCAGCCCCGTGTGATCGCCGGCTCCGCCCCTGCCCAGGCCTCAGGCCTCTGGCCGGGGCGTTAGGCCTGGGCAGGGGACCCCCAGCCCGCTCCAATCGCAGGCTCCACCCCTGCCCAGGCCAGAGGGGTGTTAGGCCTGGGCAGGGGACCCCCAGCCCGCTCCAATCACCTGCCGAGGCCTCAGGCCTCTGGCCGAGCCTTAGGCCTGGGCAGGAGCCCCCTGGATCAGGCCCTTCCTGGGCTGCTCAGGGCCCACACAGGGCCTACCTCGGAGTGACCTGGGTGCCCTATGATGTTTCCCGGACCCAGGCCACTGATGCCTAGTATGCAAATTAAGCTCCATCTTATTTTGGTTAATTTGCATATTCACTCCTGACTGGCTGGTGGGCGTGGCTGGTGGGTGTGGCGGAGGTATGGTCAATTTGCATGTTTCTCTTTTATTAGGTTAGATTAAAGATATCATTAAGAGCCCCACTCCCACGAGCGACAAAAGTCCATTTCTCCAGTAACACTACTACCCGCTTAGACTAGACTCTGTCAGTATTCTATGTAACTGTAAATGGCTTTTAATTAGATTACAACTGAACTCCACCACCATCACCAAAATACTGTAGCTTTAATGATTCCTTTAAAATAAGTGATAAGAGTACATTCCTATAGACAAGGACTAGGAAGAAAAATGGGAAAAATTGTTTTCCTTAAACTGAACTGAGAGTTTTGCCAGGAAAGGCCTGGAGGTACACTTACTTGGAGCACATTAGTCTGGTGCAACTCTTTTTGCGTATAAATTATTAAAAATTCTCACAGAGCTAAGAATAACAATCCTCATTCTATACCATATTCAATAAACACAATTCTAACTAAATGTTAATACACCTAATACTGATATTTCAGATTATTGCTTTTTAGTTGTCATATTAGAAAATATGGATTCTTTGTGTATATATGTTTTTATTGATTTCAGAGAGAAAAGGGGAGGGAGAGAGATAGAAACATCAGTGATGAGAGAAAATCACCTGTCAGGTGCCTCCTGCATGCCCCCCACTGGGGATAAAGCCTGCAACCTGGGAATGTGCCCTGACTTGGAATTGAACCATGAATTCTTGGTTCATGGGTCAATGCTCAACCACTGAGCCACACCAGCTGGGCAAAATAGGGATTCTGAAACAATTATCCTGACTCTTTTTTGACTTATGTGCTAAAATAGTCAATTGGGCTGCTTCTTACCTCTGAATTACACACAGGTTCTTACCCCCTCCTTCCCTTTTTCAAAATCATCTCTAGAAGGTTTCTCAAAGTTCCTCTTGAATGACAACTGATTATCACAAAGTCAGTCCTACATATTTTCCCCTAAACTATATGCAAATTACCTATTTTTCACTCTCACTTCAAAAGAAACAAATTCCCACCCCTCTTCACATCCCAAATCAATTACTGCTTTTATGATCTTTCTCTTGATTTAGGGGTGGTAAAAATTATTTCTAGTATTGGTCATGGTCTTCCAGAGAATAGCAAGGCTATAATTCATGCTTTACTGAAATTGGTAAATCAGGCAAGTGAAAAACAGCAGAAGCCCATAATTTAAATTCTCTTTGGGTTCTTAATCTAAGTCTCTGACATTTAAATTGGGATCAGTAATATATGGTTACAATGAAACAAGGAAGCAAGTCTATATAAATTACTATAAAATCTAATGCCCAGAAACTTATAAATTAAGAAATGAGACTAAAACTCTACTCTTAACCCTTAGTGTTGTACCTGAATACTACAGTACATACCATGCTAAATAAGTGTATATTTTGTTTTCATTTACATTACCTGTTACATAAAGTAAGGCCTTTTGATCTAAAGTAAAAGGCAATAATTTTCAGCTGACAAGTTGGCAAGTTATTCCTTTGAAAACATATATTTTTTCAATGAATAAAATGCCAGGAAGCATTTTATGTCATCAAATATATATTCCATTTATTCTAAGTATAGTAGTAATAGGAATTATATCCTTTTTCTCTTTGTTGTGATTAAAGTCTAGATTCTTTGGTTTCCCATCCTCTCCTTTCCCCCTTTGATGCCTGTTTTCTAAAAAACATGGGTAAATTAAAATTGCATGATACTGAAATATTGCTTATAAACAAAAGAATTACCAGACTATTTCAGATGTTGCTGAGGTAAGTAGTCTTTGATTATATGTCTCCAAATTACATACGAAGGCTGTCCCATTAGAGTTAAAATCAACATTTCTAAATCCTTTCATTCTCTCACTGGGGTCCTCCTCTTCTAGTTCCTACCTAGTATCTCTTCCACCCAGTCCAGTTCCATCTTCCTTAAATGCTGACTGGCAAATGGAGACAGGAAAAGGAAAGGGATGCTACTTAAGAGATATGGGGGAACTGACATTCCTTGAACACTTTTTTGTGCCAGGCAGTTGGCCAAGCATTTTACACATCATCTTACTTAATTCTATAATAGCCCTACAAAACTGAAGCTGTTATCCTCATTAGACAGATAATGAAACTAAAGCTAAAATACCTTTAAAAAATGTGCCAAACACTTGGACAGCTGGCAAATGTCAGAAAGAAAACAAGGGAAATTTTTTTTAAAAACTGAAAGGAAGGTTAACCCTGCTCAACCTACTCCCTACCACCTATCTCCAACCCTCAACCCTAGAGCTCATCTTTATGGGACCAGTTGCCTCTAGCCTAATATTTTCAAAGTCTTCAACTGTAACTCTTGATGTTATCTTAGATTTAACTCTTCAATGCTACCTACAATAAAATCATACATACAGTCTCAAACACAAATGAAGGGATGGAAAAATTTTTGGACTTCCATTTCTAGAAATATGGAGGACTAGATCTCCTAAAAAATCTCTTGCTACAAAATAAATAGAAGTTCTGTGGATCTGTTTTTACTTTTTTGATGTATAAGATAACTCAGCCAGCAAGAGAGAAGAGGAAATCTTCAGAGGTCAAAAACAAAAAAAAAAGAAACTGACAGAACAGTAAGCAGATGTTAATACTTCAACAGCCCTGGGGGTTTTGCACTTGTCAGTAATCAATATTCAAAGAGATATAGCAGAGAAATTTTCAGAATTTATGAAACTTATAAATCCTCAAATTCAGATAGCACAAAGCATAAACAGGATTAAAAAGAGAAATTCCAAATTGAAAAAAAAACTCAGATTTTTCCTTCCTATGTAGGATAAACCTCAATTCAGACTACTTTCTATGTCAGGGAAAACCCAGTTCTTCCCTCCTGTGTTTCTCCTTTACTTTTACATAGACACCATACTCAGAGAACCCTTCATATCTGACACCTCTGTTCACCAAATATGTAGAGGTTTTGTGCCACACTGAGCAATTCTCGATGACACAAGCTAGGTGTCCTATATTTTAATTCAATTCTAATGCTATCTACCAGGCAACAGTGTCAGATCCCACAGGTTAAGGCTCAGTCCCACAAAACTACAACCCCTACACTTCAGATGCCAATCATAAGTAGTAAATCCCTAGGTTACTCACAACTTCTGTCTGATTAGGCTACAAATCAGAAGTTCCCATGACCCTCTCCTCAAATTAGATTAATTTGCAAGAGTGGCTCACAGAACTTAGGAAGCACGTTTATCAGTTTTTAAAGGATATGATAAAGAATGCTGATAAGCCCTAGTCGGTTTGGCTCAGTGGATAGAGTGTCAGCCCATGGACTGAAGGGTCCTAGGTTTGATTCCGGTCAAGGGCACATGCGTTGGTGGCAGGTTCCTGGCCCTGGTTGGGGTGCATGAAGGAGGCAACCAATCGACGTGTCTCTCTCACATTGATGTTACTCTCTGTCTTTCCCTCTCACTTCCACTCTCTCTAAAAATCAATGATCAATGGAAAAATATCCTTGGGTGAATATTAACCACACACACACACACGCACACACCCACACCCCCCACACACACACAAAAAAAAACACCACAAAAAAACAAGACTGATGAACAGGCAAAAATAATGGCTGAAAATTTCTCAAAGTTGGCACAAGACATACGATTTAAGAAGTGAGGGAACCAAAAAGAAGATAAATTCAAAATTCTACACCAAGATACATGATAGCCAAATTTCTGAAAACAAATGACAAAAAAAATCTTGAAAGCAGCAAGAGAGAAATGACACCTTGCCTATAGGGATAACACTATTTGAATGACATTGGATTTCTCATCTGAAACTATGCAGGCCAGAGGGAAGTAGCATGATGTATTTCACATGCTGAAAGTAAAGTGAAAATATCCTTCAGGAATAAAGGGGGAATCAAGACATTCTCAGATAAAAGCTAACTAAGAGAATTTGTCACCAGCTGCATTAAAAGAATAGCTTTTAATAAAAACCTTCCCTAAAAGAATGGGTTAATGAAGCTCTCTAAGTATAAAAAGGAATCATTTTAAAAAGGAATCTTGGAACATCAGAAAGTAAGAAAGAATGTGGTAATCATAAATACTGATAAATAGCACATCTCCTCTTGACTCTTCCAAATTATGTTGGACAATGGAAGCAAAAATCATAAGGCTATCTAATGTAGTTCTAAATGTATGTAGAAGAAATGTCTAGGACAAATCCTATCTAATAATAGACAAAGATGGTAATTGACCATACCTTCACTACACCTCCCATTGGCTAATCAGCATGATATGCACATTAACCGCTAACAAAGATGGCGGCTAATTTGCATACTGCAGGCAGGGCGGGTCAGCGCCATCCCACCTGCCCCACCGCCATCCGGGCCTGCTATTTGCCACCCAGGGCGGTGGGGCGGGACAGCGCCATCCCACCTGCCCTGCCGCCATCCGGGCCTGCTATCTGCGACCCGGGGTGGCAGGCGTCCCGTGTGCAACCCGACCCGGGGTGGCCGGGCGGGGCAGCAGCGATCTGCCGGCCCGCCCGAGCATCCCGTGTGTGACCCGACCCAGGTGTTTCAAGTGTATAATTCTATAATATATCATCTGTATGTTGTATTATGTGATCACCAACCAAAGTCTAGTCTCTTTTATCACCATATATTTGACCTCCCTTTACCCACTTCATTCTCTCCCTAACCCCCTCCCTCTCTAGTAACCACCATACTGTTATCTGTATCTATGAGGGGTTTTTCTTTTTAACAAATTCACTTTAAATATAATACTATAGTTAGGTTGAAAGTAGAAGATGGAAAATGTTATATGATACAAACAAGAGTGGCTATAATAATGCCAGAATATATATAGAGAAAATATGTATGCTAATATACATTAGCAATATATACATATCCTATATAATAAAAGCGTAGTGTGCAAATTGTCCCTTTGACTGGGAGGTCTTCTGGGAGTTTGACCAGGGGACAGGGCCAGCCGGGGGAAGAAAGGGTGTACCCGGCCAGCTGCTGCCAGCCGCTAGGGACCCTACCAGTGCACAAATTCCATGCACTGGGCCTCTAGTTATATATAATAGATCATTTTATTATTTACATATTATTAAATTAAATAGATATTAATATATAAATAATTATACAAATAAAGACAAAGTATAGTATAAAATATATTTCAGAGCCAAAAGACTGAACTGAGAAAGAGGATGTTATATAGTGATAAAAGGGCCAATCCATTAAACTACAGCAATCTTAAATGTGTATGCACTAAAATAGAGCTGTAAAATATGTAAAGCAAAAAAACTGAACTACAAGAGCAAATAGACAAATCCACAATTATAGCTGGAGACTTCAACACCCCTCTCCCAGTAATTGACAGAACTAGACAGAAAAGCAGCAAGGATAGAGAAGAGAAGAACTCAACTACACTATCAACCAATGGTATCTAATTAACATTATAGAATACTCCACCCAACAGTGAAATATATACATTCTTTTAACTTACCCATGGAAAACATATCAAATAGTCCCTATCCCAGGCCATAAAGCAAACCTTAACCAATATAAAAGGATTGAAATAATATAGAGATGTTCTCTGACCACAGTGGAATCAAACTAGAACTCAATAACCAAAAGATAAGAAAATTTCCGAATACTTGGAAACTAAGCAACACACTTCTAAACAATTCATGGATCAAAATGGAAGTTTCAGGGGAAATAAAAATATATTGATGTTGAAATGAATGAAATGAAAACAGGACATATCAAAATCTGTGAGACAAAGCTAAAGCAGTGATGAGCAGAAAATTTATAGCACTAATTGCATACAAAAGAAAAAATGAAAAGTCTAAAATAAATAATCCAAGTTCCACTTTAAGTACCTAGCAAAAGAACAAAACAAAGCCAAAACAAGTAGAAGGAAAGATATAATAACGATAGAAGAAATCAATGCAATCGAAAACAGAAAAAAATATAAATGAAACAAAGCTGGTTTTCTCTAGAAAAGATAAAAAATTTGACAAACCTTGCCCTGACCAGTGTGGGTCGGTTGGTTGGGCATCATCCTGTACACTGAAAGGTTACTGGTTCGATTTCCATTCAGGGTACATGCTGGGTTGCCAGCGCAATCCTCGATAGGGGGTGAGCAGGAGGCAACTGATAGATGTTTCACTCACACATTGATGTTCCTTTCTCTAAAAATCAATAAAACTTTTTAAAAACAAATTTTGACAAATCTCTAGTAAGACTGACGAATGAAAAAGAGAAAAGACACACATTACATGACATACTCTGTGGACATAAAAAAAATAACAATGCATGAACAACTCTACACATAAATTTATCAATTTAGATGAAATGAACCAATTCCTCAAAAAAACACAAATTAACACAATTAACCCAATATGAAATAGATCATTTGAATAGCACTGGTATAGGGAAATTTAATTAGCAATTTAAAAGACTTCAATTTAAAAAAGAGAAATTTCCAGATCCAAATGATCACTGGACTATTGTACCAAACATTTAAAGAAGAATTAACACAAATTCTACAAAATCTCAAATCATCGTATTGCCATGATATAAAAATTATAGTACAAAAAGAGAAAACTATAAGGATGTCACTCCAAGTTGTTCTGCAGCTGGTAATAAGAGAGAGACACTGCCACTAGTTTCAAGAGTGTTTCTGACAATGGTATCCAGAACCAGGCTTCCACCCTCTTTGTGACCACAAAGCCAGCTGTAAAGAAGTACAACTTGGCCCGGCTGCTGTGGGTCAGCAGTTGAGTGTCCACCTATGAACCAGGAGGCCATAGTTCAATTCCCGGTCAAGGGCACATGCCTAGGTTGCGGGCTCAATCCCCAGTAGGGGGCGTGCAGGAGGCAGCCAATCAATGATTCTCTCATCATTGATATTTCCCTCTCTCTCCCTCTTCCTTCCTCTCTGAAATCAATTAAAAATATTTTTTTAAAAAAAGGAAGTACAGCCCTGACCAGTTTGGCTCAGTGGCTAGAGCATCGGCCTGTGGACTGAAGAGTCCCAAGTTCGATTCTGGTCAAGGGCATGTACCTTGGTTGCGGGCACATCCCCAGTAGGGGGTGTGCAGGAGGCATCTGATCGATGTTTCTCTCTCATCGATGTTTCTAACTCTCTATCCCTCTCCCTTCCTCTCTGTAAAAAATCAATAAAATATATATTTTAAAAAAGGAAGTACAACCTGTGCAGTCACACAGATCCTCCACTCAGAAGGGTCCCTGCTTAATTTACTGCTCTGCTATTGCCATCTTGAAAGTCTTAATAATTTTACCTTTGAATTTATCCTATATAATAAAAGGCTAATATGCAAATTTTCCCCTTGACCAGGAGTTCAACTGGGAGTTTGACCAGGGGGCGGGGCCAGCCACATATGCACGAATTCGTGCACCGGGCCTCTAGTGTTTTATAAGTGAAGTTCAATGGGACAATGGATCATGCTGTGTGAGCAGAGAAGACATGTGGAAGAAAATAAAAGCTTTACATTTTGTTACTTTTAACAACAAATATTTCTTGCTTTTGAAAAAAGCATTATTTTGCACTGGGCCTGGCCAATTAGGTAGCCAGTCCTGCATGACCACTATTTTCCCTGAAAGACACATCAGTAACTGGCTCAACTCTGCCAATCAGATACTCTAGCTCTGCTTTAAGAAACCTAGAACTTTATACCTTTTGTGCTTTCGCCCCTCAATTTCACAAAAAAACATTTATCAAAGGGAAATTAGAAAATATGCTTAATCAAAAAGGACAATATATAAAAATCCTTGCTAATCCCAAGACCCAGAAATAATCACTCTTAATATTTTGGCATATGTCCTCTTTATATGCACATGTACTCATTTTTGTAAAAATCACATTTTTCGTAATCTGCTCTTTTACTATATTAATATATTTTTTAAAATTTTCATGTCAATAAATATATGCATTATTTTTATTTTCAAAAGGAAATAAATTTATTGATTTTTCTAATTAGAAAATATTAATTCATAAAAAGTGAAAATTGTACTTAATAGCACCATCCACCAATAATCATGGCTAATAATATCATACAGATACTTTGAGACTTTCATATATACATATATATATACATATATATACATATATACATATATGTTATGTATTATATATACATATTTAAACAAAATGTGATCATACTATGTACAGTCATATAATATTTTGTATTTTCCTATAGAATATGGATATATATCCATGTGAACATAGATCACTATAGATTTTTACCTAAATTAGATTATCCTATACATAATATTCTCCATCCTGATTTTATCTCCTAACAATATCACTCAGATGTGTTTTCCATTCCAATATATAGAGATTTCTCTTAGTCTCTGTAATGACTGAAGACATTAAAATAAAAGTTATTAATATTCATTATATAGGTATATTATAATATAACCATTACTCAGATGATAAACATTTAGGCCATTTCTAGTTTTTCAAATTTTAAAACAATATTATGATGACCATTTGTGTGTGTGTGTGTGTGTGTGTGTGTATGAGTATGCATCTTTGAACTCCTGTCCAATTATTTCTTTAGAATAAAAATCTAGATGTGTAGGATTAAAGAATATGAACATATTCTTTCAGTTCATATTGAGCAAATATGTGTAGCTACTTTATTTTTTTCTATCTAAAGTTTCCCAAAAACCCTCTGAATGATACAGGAGGCATGCAGACATAAACTTGCCAATTAAATATACCTGTAACTTTATTTATTTTTCTATTATAGTTAACTTTCAATATTATTTTGTATTGGTTTCAGTTGTAGAGCATAGTGATTAGACTTTACAAAATGTTGCCCTCAATATTTCCAGTCCCCAGTTGGCACCTTACACATTATTGACTATACTCTCTATGCTGTACTTTACATCCTCGTGACTATTTTGTAACTGTCAATTTGTACTTCTCAATGTCTTCACCTCTTTCACCCAGTCCAACCTCCGCCTCCCTCTGGCAAGCACCAATCAGCTCTCTATGTAACATACCTTTAACTTTTGAAGTTTAAAAAGACAAACATTTTTCTTTCAAATAATCTCCTTTGAATAAATGTTGAGACTTTCAAGATTTCTCTCTCTCTTCCTCCCCAAGATTTCCTTATGGCAGTATCCTAGCCATTGATTTGATTTTTCTTTGGGTCTCTGCTGGTCTTTCATTCCACATTGTCTCTGGATACCATCAGAAGCCCATGGGGTTGGTGCTGGTATCTTTATCTAGTCTGATATTTGAGACTAATGATGTCTACCTTCTTGGTTTTATCATGTGGCACCCCCACCACAGCTTATTGCTATGGGAGATCCTACACAAGCATAACTACTGTCCCTATGATTCATCTCTAAAGATTGGTCACTCAAAGTCTCTGCTTAAGGTCATCTCATGCCAGTGTAATTTGGGGAGTAAGCTGGCCCATGCCCCATTAACTTTCCAGAACCTTCTCCAGGTCCCAGCTATGCCATTCTTAGTGCCATGATAAACTAGGGGATAATTTTTCCTTAATCTAACTCATGCCATCATGCTATTTTTAACCTCAAATCTGGGTGGCATCCTGTTAGACATGATACTTCTCTAGAGGAGTTTACCATTTTCCCAGTTTCTACTTCGGGATGCAAAGAATTGTCTCTGCTGCTCTAAGAATCTCCCAAACTTATTTAGGACTCCCCCTTCTTCTCCAGAGGTAGCCCTTCTAGGAACTAAAAATGGCTACATTTTATCTCTTCTTCCTATCTGGACAAGATAAAATATTCCTTCTAATGGTGGCATTCACTCTCTATTCCCCAGCGACTTAATAATGAGAAGCTATCAGATTACCAAAAAGGAAACACATTGAGAGGTATTTCAAAAAATATCTATGTCACATACATTTGAAAGCCTTAATACTATTATGGAATTACTCTACCAAATATATACAGTTCCAATTTAAACTCCCACTTGCAGTTTATGAGATGTCATTCCCCATAGTCTTTCAGCAATGGCCATTGAAATTGGCCAACCTGTTATGCAAAATCTTGTTATCTCAATCTTTTGGCATGCATTTCTTTGAGTACTAATGAGGTTGACAGGTTTTTTTTTAAATATATATTTACATGTTCTTTGGTGAATTTCCTGTTCATGATCCATTATTCTGCTCTTTTTATATTTTTCTTGATTTATGAGTTTGTTACATAATAAGAATATTAACCCAAGTTTGTCATTGCCTTTTAATTTTATTTATTCATTTTTGCTTTTCAGGATTTTAAAAATTCTTACAAAATCAAATCTATCTTATTTTTTCCTTTTATGTTTTGTTTTTGTCTTCATGCTTACAAGAACCTTCTACACACTGATTATATGAATCTGTATCTACATTTTATTTTGTACTCCATGTTTTAATGTTTTCATTTACGTATGTAATACATTTCAAATTCATTTTGGTGCAACATGTAAAGTAAGGCTCTTTATTTCCCAAATGATTAACAAGTTGTAATCATGTCCTGTTGCTCTTTGTAAAGAATAAAATAGCCCAGCTGGCTTGGCTAAGTTGTTGAGCATTGACCTATGAACCAGGAGGTCAGGGTTCAATTCCCAGTCAGGACACAAGTCTGGGTTGAGGGCTTGATCCCCAGCGTGGGGCATGCAGGAGGCAGCTGATCAATGATTCTCTCTCATCATTGATGTTTCTAACTCCCTCTCCCTCTCCCTTCCTCTCTGAAATCAATACAAATATATTTTTAATAAAGAATAAAAATAGCCTCAGGTAGTGTTGCTCAGTAGCTAGAGTGCCAGACTGCACACCGAAGAGTTTAGGATTTGATTCCTTGTCAATGACATGTCCCTGAGTTGCAGGTTGATCCCGGGCCCTGGTCAAGGCACATGCAAGAGGCAACCAATTGATGTGTCCCTGGCTGCAGCCACAACATGTCAGCAATTTAAATACCTGTTTACCTCTCTCTTTATCTTTGTCTATATTACCCCAACAAACTCCTAAGTTATTAAAAATAAACTCTAATTCTATGGAGAGAGCCAATTTTTATTTTTCCATCACCATTTATTCCCTCTATGCCCTCTTCCACCTCCACCCAACCACCCCCGAAATCACGACTTTTTAACATGGCATGCAAGACCATCCATGCTCCATCCTTCTCTATAATCTAACTAGAAGCCCGGTGTATGAAAATTCATGCACTCAGGGTGGGTCCCTCAGCCCGGCCTGCACCCTCTCACAATCTGGGACCCCTCGGGTAGGGTCCCTAGGCCTGGCCTGAAATCAGGGCCTATCGGGGCTTTCCTTCCCCCAGCTGCAGGCAGCTGGCCCCACCCCCACCGCTGCCACTGCTTGCCATCTGTGCAGCGCTGCCCCCGCTCCTCTGCCACCGGTGGTCTCCCTCTGCAGGTGACAGGCTAGGGTGTGATGGCTTGGCTGGCCTGGCCTCCCTCTTTCTTTGCTGGGGGGTGGGGCCAGCGCTGTGAGGGACCATCTGCCTACCTGATCTCCCCTAACCGCTGGCCTGCCTACCTGATCACCCCTAACTGCTGGTCTGCCTACCTGATTACCCCTAACCACTCTGCCTGCCTGCCTGATTGCTCCTAACTGCTTGCTTGGGGGCGGGGCCAGCCCGGGCCAAGGGCCATCTGCCTACCTGATCTCCCCTAACTGCTGGCCTGCCTACCTGATCGCCCTTAACCACTTGCCTGCCTACCTGATCACCTCTAACCATTCTGCCTGCCTGCCTGCCTGCCTGATTGCCCCTAACCACTTGCTTGGGGGCGGGGCCAGCCCTCGAGGGGCCGTGGTGGTCTGGTCTCTGGTTGTTTCGGTCGTAACGCTCTGGCCTTTTATTAATATAGGATTCCTCACCACTCTCTGCCTAAAAATGCCTCAGCCACCCCCCACCACCCTTCATCCTACCTAAATCCCCACATAATTCTTTATTTTTTTGGTTTTCTCCTCATTTTTTTTCTTTTTTTGCTCAATCTCTCCACATCCCCCCATCCAGCACCACCACCCCTCCCAGACAGCTGTCAGCCTGCTCTCTATCTATGACTCTCTCTAATTTGCTTGTTAGTTTCTTTTGTTCATTAGATTCCACATATGAATGAAGTCATATGGTACTTGCCTTTCTCTGACTGGCTTATTTCACTTAGCATAATGCTCTCCAAATCCTCACCTCAGGTATCATCATCTCCAGAAAATTCTTCCTTGTACCATCTCCCCAAAGACTGGGTTAAGAATCTTTCATACATCCTCCTACAGTATATAATGCAAAGTTCTACTAGTTCTTAGTTCATTGCATTATAATTATATTTTTGTGTGCTGGTGAACTCACTTGATCATAGCTCCCTCTTAAAGGGAGAGGCTCTGTCTTATCTCACTGTGTACCCTCAAGGTCTAACCATATATGGCACACAATAATAAATACTTGCTGAATAAATTAGCAAATAAATGAACTGTGTTCTATCCTTTGATTGCTAAATCAATCCCCCCACCCCAATCCAATAATGAAGAAGCACCTTAGAGTATGGAGAAAATCTGCTACAAACCCAGTCATAAACACATTTTGAGAAATTTCTAAAATTTGACTAAGACTGTTTAGCATTGTGCATATATAACTTCTATACAAAAATATTTGCCAAATGGATATCATCATTGAGTGAACTGACTGTTCTAATAAAGAATAACTTGCCCACTGATGTGGCTCAGTGGTTTAGTGTCAACCTATGAACCAAGAGGTCACAGTTTGATTCCTGGTTGCACATGCCCAAGTTGCGGGCTGGATCCCCAGTAGGGCGTGTGCAGGAAGCAGCCAATCAATGATTCTCATGATTGATGTCTCTATCTCTCCCTTCCTCTCTCTGAAATAAATTTTAAAAAATTTTTAAAGAACAACTTATACTTTATATAATTTCTTATTGTGATTATCTGCTTATGTATCTGTGTCTCCCATGAGACTAAGAGCTTCTGAAAGCTCCACACCCATTACAAAGCTTGACACATAATAAGCACTCAGCAAAAGCTTCTTGAATGAATATATAGGGTG
>NW_005871050.1:18401682-18404156 GCF_000147115.1 Myotis lucifugus | reverse complement strand
GGGGTGGGGCCGGGCAAACCAAACTTCCCGCCATCTTCCTCCTCTTGACAGGCCCCCCCTTCCCAATTTGCCCAAATGGGGCCAGGGCTGGGGGGACCCCCACCCCATGCACGAAATCGGTGCACTGGGCCTCTAGTAAATAATAATACAAGAATAAACTCTGTTTCATGTACTCATAACTGTAAACCTACTTTTGCCCTATATAAGACAAACATTCATGCTGTTTCCTTTATCAGAAATTCCTCTTCTCCCTCTCCTTTTCCATCTAAAAAAATTTACTTGTCCTTCAGAGTTCAGCTCAAGTGTCAGCCCTTTCTGACTCAGCATAAAGCAGAAATAGTCACTTCCTCCTTTGGGCTACAGTAGTTCATTATACATATCGTTCTCGTAGCCTCTATTATGTATACTGTTACTGAATGTACTTAGTTAAATTTAAACACCATCACCCACTACTTGTGAACTCCTCAAGAGCAAGAACTTTATCTTATTTACATTTGTATCTTCATGTACTCTACCTAAAAATTGCAGGCCCTAAACAATAGCTTGTTAAATTAGATTGAAAGAGGGGTATCAGTATGAATAGAAAGGAGATATATATGTATTATGACAAGTATTTTTCTAAAAACTAATAAATACAACTGGGATAAAATATATCAATAAATTAAAGGATTAATATACTTAAAGAATAGAGTTCCTTCAAATTAATAAGAAAAAAGAATCCAAAGAGAAAATAGGCAAACATGCCATTCAAAGATAAGTACACATTTCCAATAAGACATTTTAAATGTTCAGCCTAATAATCAAAACACGCAAATATAAACAATTATTATTTTTTTTTATTTTTCATTTTTCGCTAAAAGTATTACAAAGGGTATTACATAAGTGTCCTTTCCTCCCCACCACCCTTGACAAGCAAATATAAACAATGAAATCTTTTCTTTTACTATCAGGTTGGCAAAAATGAAAATGATCAAGTACTTGTTAATACCCAACACTACTGCTGAGGGTGCGGAAAAATGGACTCTCTTAAATGCTATTGGTGAGAATGACTGTAAATTGCTTTAGACTTTTCAGAAGGCAAATTACTATTAAAGCTCTATAATAAATTTTATAAAAATATTAATTATATATTATGTTACAATTTTACATGTGTATACCCAATCATCTAGCAACTGCATAGTGTACCTTACATATCATATTTATTTCATTCACACCAGCCATCCAAACCTCTCATTTATTATAATTATATCTCTTACTCTTCTAAGATAACCAAATCTCTCACCTTACCCTCCTAAATTCTTCTACTGTGTCCTCTGGAACTCCATTTTTATCAGCATTAAACTTTGCTATATCCTTAGCCTCTTCCCTAAATGTCCCCTTCACCTTCTTGTTCTCATCAAAACCTCACACTTCCCTAAACACACTGTTTTCCCTGAAGCCCTCACAAATGAAGGCTGTGTCTCTTCCACATAAGGCACACCACTAGACTTGGAGGTAAATTGCTGTCCTTGTTGCCCATTGTCCTATCAGCCAATTTCTAACTCATTCCTCCTTAAAAGTCACCAGCTACACACCTTGTTGCTGACATCTAGCCCTCGGTCACTTAATACTTTGCCATCAGTCTTATATTCTGCTCTCCAAAACTATTGCTGTCATTCTTGATGACTTTGATATTCACATGGATGATCATTGAACTCCTCTAGTCAATCATCCAATGATGTTTTTCTCCAGGCTACTTTAGCTGCCTACTTTTACAGCATAACTTAAACTTTTTAGTTACCATAACTGAGCCACATATCAATGTCACACTGAAAACTCAAAGATAATACAGCAATGCCTTTAAAATTCTGAAGAAAAATTATTTCCAAACTAAATTCTATATTCAGGCAAACTATTAATCAAGTGAATGAATAGATCAAAGACATTTTAAACTGGCAAGATTTCAAATAACCCCTGATGCCTGGATCAGTTGAGGATTCTCATCCCCCTCTCCCTCCAACACAAAGACACACAAGTGTTATGACCATTCTTGAGAGCTGAAAGTTGACTATGGTGAGCGTAAAAAATAGAGGGCAGCCCATTTCCTCTGGTCATATTTCTACAGAATGTTCAAAACCAAGTCCACACTTCTACAGCTTTGACAAATACCCTGACAACTGTGAGCACTGTTTCTCAGGACAAGTGACTTACTGGTTAGCTTGCTCTCCAAAATATTTTTTATCAAAAGAAAAAGCCCTGATTTTAGAGTTTGTCAATTTTCATGATGTAACTATTCCTATTATGATGAATTTCAAGCTGGCAGGAAAGGATCAATTTCCTAAAAATGTAATCATTAGCCAACACAGCTGTGTGACACAAAAGCACTCACTTTTGACTTTACACATAAACTTTCTCAGAAGGCATTCATATAAACTTAAGGCACAGGCTCTGCCCCTGAGACTCTTCCTCCTAGAGTCTTCATTTAATAACTAGTG
>NW_005871050.1:18399416-18400093 GCF_000147115.1 Myotis lucifugus | reverse complement strand
CTGCACTATTCATTATGTTTACTCTTGTGGAAGAATATGACTAAGGAGCAGCTGGAGGAAGACAAACAATTATAAAATTTAACTTCTATATTGTTTGAATGCTATAAGCATGTTTTCTTATACAGTGGGGCCTTGACTTACGAGTGCCCGACTAACGAGTTTTTCGAGATATGAGCTGTCTCTCGGCCAATTTTGTGCTTTGAGTTGCGAGCTAAAATTCTGGTTTACGAGCCAGCTTCAGATACCCCATCGCTAGCTGGCGCAGCGAACGTCACAGTGAACGCCACATCAGTCCAGCATCACGTGTCTCACTTGTTCACTTTAAGATTTGACATACGAGTAATTTGAGTTACGAGCTCCGTCACGGAACGAATTAAACTCGTAAGTCAAGGCCCCACTGTATATTTCGTATATATTTCTAATATAAAAATGCTAATGTTTGCATAGCTAGTAAGGAAATTTTTAAAAATATATATTTAATAACATTTTTAATATGTTTTATTGATTTTTTACAGAGAGGAAGGGAGAGGGAAAGAGTTAGAAACATCGATGAGAGAGAAACATTGATTACCTGCCTCCTGCACACTCCCTACTGGGGATGTGCCCACAACCAAGGTACATGCCCTTGACCAGAATAGAACCTGGGACCCTTCAGTCCGCAGGCCGACGCTCTATCC
>NW_005871050.1:18396969-18397950 GCF_000147115.1 Myotis lucifugus | reverse complement strand
ATAATTCCCTTCCTCCTCTTTTTATCCTGTTGAGCAGCTCATTCTTCAATTATTAAGCTATTGTGGTTTCCTTCTCTTTCCAGGCCACAGTAGTCACTCAGGTGCCACGTGAGCATTAGGATTTTTTCAAAGCTCTCCAGGTAATTCTGATGTGTAGCCAAGGTTGAGAACCACTGCTACCATATATCTCTAACACTATACTGTATTTCAACCAGTTTGTAACATATCTGTCCTCCTTTCTAAACTGTAAGGTAATTGAGGGAATAAACCACGTTTTATTCAATTTTGCAATCCTTGTATAAGTGGAGAAAACATGAATGAATGAGTCAATAAACCCTACCAGTAATATAAAAATACAAGTTTCCATTAACATTTTCTTTTTTTTTTAAATATATTTTATTGATTTTTTTACAGAGAGGAAGGGAGAGAGATAGGGAGTTAGAAACATCGATGAGAGAGAAACATTGATCAGCTGCCTCCTGCACATCTACTGGGGATGTGCCTGCAACCCAGGTACATGCCCTTGACCGGAATCGAACCTGGGACCTTTCAGTCCGCAAGCCGACGGTCTATCCACTGAGCCAAACCGGTTTCGGCTCCATTTAACATTTTCATCATAGCATAATTATATATAGTTTCTTTTATAAAAATATGATGTAGCATTACCTTATAAGAACATAAGACTTTGTCTTTCTGATTTTAGACTGATATTGTCACCAATAATATAAAAACTGATTTGTCCTCACTTGAAAATTTACCTCACTCTGCTCAAAGATATACTTCCTGTAGTAATTTTTATAAAACCATTATAAGTGAATTAATAAGTCTCTTCAAAAGTTATTTTAAAATTTCAGCTAGTCCTATTTTGTGGGGATAAATTTACTATTGGCATGCAGCAACATTTCAGAGCCTGGTAGTAGACCACAAAAAGTTCATGAACTACCTAAAATGTTATTTTTTTTAGATAGAACTTGATCCTGG
>NW_005871050.1:18395163-18395964 GCF_000147115.1 Myotis lucifugus | reverse complement strand
AATAAAATAGGTCAATTTCAAGTCCTCTTGAGTCTCCCTGAATACAATGAATAAAAAATTTAGGCTCAAGTTGGGACCCCTGCTGCATAGATGTGCTGCTACATAGTAATGCTGAAATATTAATACAATAATATTTTGACCAAACCAGGATTCTGAAGATACATTTCATGATCCCATGAGCTGAGTTGAGGCACTTTTAAGAATTGTAGTATGTGCTTATTGTCACTAGAGGGCTGTCAGGTAAGTAAAAAAGGAAGAAACAAAATTTCAAACTTCAGAGATTCCACTTATTCCCATAGTTCCTATCATTGTGATGAGTACAAATCTAAACTTTCGATCACTTGCCTTAAATACTTTTCAAATGTCCAGTTCTGTATATTCAAGTGCATCCTAGTGATTTCTTCCTGATTTTCCATCCCCTCACATTTAACCATACACTAAAATCAAACACATGCCTCCCCAAACTGACTTCCCTTTCTGACTTCTGTTTCTGCCAATGATTTTATGCTCCTACTCACTCAAACAAAAAACTCCACAGTCCTTTTCCCATGTGTCCCCTCCCTCAGTGCTCTTAGCTAATTTTACCTCCTGAATATTTCTTACATCCATTTCTATTCCTTTATCCCCACTGCCATGGTCTTGGTTTAGACAAAGGACTACTCACCTGGATTTCTGTAATAACCTCCTAAGGGATCTCTCTAACTCAGCTTGGAGTCCTCTACTCTTTCCGTAACACTGCCACCAGAATGAATTTTTAAAACAAAAAAATCTGATCATGATCATTGCAATTCCCTGCTTAAA
>NW_005871050.1:18348522-18394215 GCF_000147115.1 Myotis lucifugus | reverse complement strand
GGCTAGAGGAGGTCAACGGGGATAAAAAGGGGACATGTGTAATACTTTCAACAATAAAGAATTATTTTTTGAAGTTGTTTTGCTTAAAGTCACAGAAGTTATTGATGACCTTAAATAAGGTTTTCCTGTACCAGCTCTATTAAGCTTCTTTCTATCCCTGACTCTGATCATCCCATATGCCTTCTGTCTCTTCTCTTCTCTCTCTCTTTTCAAAATATATTTTATAGATTTTAGAGAGAGAGGAAGGGAGAAAAAGAAGGAGAGAGAAGCATCAATGTGAGAGAGAAACATCTATAGGTTGCCTCCCATATGCAACCCACACCCGGACTGGGGACCGAACCCAGCAACCTTTCAGTGCAAGGGATGGTGCTCAACCAACTGAGCCACACTGGCCAGGAGTCTGAGTCTGAGTCAGTCTCTCTCTCTCTCTCTCTCTCTCTCTCTCTCTCTCTCTCTCTCTCTCTCTCGTAGGGCTGCATTTCTTACCTCCTTCTAGTTTAATACACATCTTCAAAAGTGCACTTGCTCTAAGTGTCAAGAATTAATTGATTTCTATATTAAGCTGTATTTCCTTCCAATATGTTCTGCAAAGAGCTGACTGCCTACTGTACTGGTTAATTGGAATTGGCAATACTGTCTGTAAATGTCTAATCTGGTGGTTCCAAAAGGAGAGCCAGTAGGGAGGGAAGTAGATATATGAAGATTAACTGGGGAGCTTTTTTCAATTGATATGGGCCCAGAATACTTGAGATTTTGGCAAGACCCAAGTTTGTGGATGGAATGGGGAATTCAGGATGAGAAATACTGGCCTAACCAGCATGCTGCATCTGTGTTCTCTGGAACAGTTGGATTCTCTTATTTTTTAAATCAGCATTCTTCAAGGTGAGACCATGGGAGGTGCATTTTAATTACATTTTGTTCGGGAAAGCCATTCATGGTTTTGAGGTTTTGAGTGTAAGCTGAAAACAAATTATCCCATTTCTCTCAGTACACAGGTCCATAACACAACTCTTCCTCTCTAACATCATAAACATCGTCCACTACCATCCCATTCCTCACCACTGGGGAAGCATCAACTCAGAGTGTTACTACTTAATCACTTCTTGCCTTCTAACCTTTGATCTACAGAATGACTTTTGGATTTACAATGGGCATTCTCAGAGATTGATAGTGTTCAGAGTCTTTCCCAGGACTGGTGTGAAATATGGCTTGAACTTTGAATTTCCCACATATTGTATATGTCCAGGAGAAATGGGTTTCTGTCACTAGCCTCATTGATTTTCATTCCTCAACCAAAATGATGGATGATGAATAGCTGTCCACTAACCAATATATACTCAAAGCAGGAAGGCTCAGTTTCCACTCAAAGAAATCAATGACTCCTTCTTAGATAAAGGTATGGCTCCTCAGTAATAAAGTAGTTCTGTTCCAAGCAGATTGAATCTCCACACTTCCTAGGTAGACTAGATACCCTTGTACACTTCTAAAATAAAAGTCTCACCTTCCACTCAAACAATGCTTGATCCACTTTCTGCAAATCTCTAGTCCAGAAAGTATCCTCTTCAGGACATAGTTATGGCACACTACCTAATCCAGGACCTCAAACATCCTTATTTTTTTTCAAAGATACTATAAATCTGGTAACAACATATCCACTGCTACAACTATGTAATGGCTTAATCAATATAAACCCAAAGGCAGAGCTTCTGTATAGTCAGTTTTACATTTTTGCCTAAAAGACTGCTTCTGTGACAACTCTACCATAACTTAATCCACCTATCCAAATCCCTATATTTCTGTAGAATAGAATTTAATTTAGGTAATATGGCAGAAGAGATAGCTGAAGAAATCTTCAGTATAGCACATCTTCAAATGATAGTTAAATATGATAGATAGAATATATCATTTTAAATGCAAGACTGATGGTGAGATGATGGCAAAATATCAGCACTAATCCAGAAAAAAAGGGAAGCTGTGAAAGTGGTATTTACCTTGGGATAGCTGCTGGTTTATGGTAAGCCTATAAAGTAGTTTTAATGAATCAATCAAATACAAGGGACAAAAGAGACAAATCCTGGGGCAAGGTTAAAAGTTGTATCAGAAACACACCATCCCTCTCCTTCTCTGCTGAAAGTCGGTTCCTCAAAGGGTGATGCTCTTAATGGATAAACAGTTTGGGGGGGGGATCCACCACCGAGAGGCAGATGGTAGAGATGGGGGCTTGTTGAGTTTGCCTCTGGGTAGAATAGAAAAAAAAGAGAAGGGAAATTCCCTTTTAAATGTCATAACGCTAAATCTCTACTCAGACAGGTCTGCGGTCACAATTCAGGTCATCTGTATAAACAAAAGACCTCATACCATAAATGTAGCTTAGCATAGTTTTAGCTTGACAATAGTCCCTGGTGATTAGTAGAAGTAAGTGCAACTGTCCCCTGGAAGAATTCACTTTAAACCCAGGTCTCGAAGAATCTCCAGAGAGAAAGTTTCTATGAATATGTGTTCACAAATAAATCTCCTAACACACACAAGGGAAAATATGAAAGACAGGTTAAGACATTTGGAGGATATAATGAGAAAGACCAACGTGCATCTAATGGGAATAAGAGAGAAACAATATCTAATAGATAATGGTGAATCTTCCAAAATTAGTGAAATATATAAATCCTCAGATTCAGGCCACATTTAGTTAGCATCTGTCTACTAAACTTAGTAGGCTAATGACAACCCTTCATTTCCCCTCATCAGAATCCTGGATTGACCACAATCAGGGTACTAAGTCATGTAATCCTCAAGAGGAACAAAAAAATTATGGGTGCAATTGCTTGAATACACCTCGGGGTTTGTTTTCAGGATACCAGATCTGAAATTATGTATAGTCAGCCTAGCCAGTGGTCGGCACACTCTTTAGTCAACAAAGCCAAATATCAACAGTACAACGATTGAAATTTCTTTTGAGAGCCAAATTTTTTAAACTTAAACTATATAGGTAGGTACATTGTTAATAACTTAATTAGGGTACTCCTAAGGCTTAGGAAGAGCCACACTCAAGGGGCCAAAGAGCCGCACGTGGCTCTCGAGCCGCAGTTTACCAACCACGGGCCTAGACCATTCCTTCAGTCTGAAGGTATATCTGGTAGATGAGCTTTGTTAATTCTGACTCTTAGCTTGGACATTCTGCAAACTCCAAAAGCAAAACCAGAGATAAAAATATGCATTTTGGTGCAGTATACTGATAAAAGCACGCATTTAAGGGCCAGATTCACCTAAGTTCAAATTCTGACCCTGCTACTGTGCCTCAGCACCTACCTATAAAATAGTGGGGGAAGGTCTGAGAATTGAATGATTGAGATAACATAAAATACCAGCCAGATTATCATATAGAATAAAATAATTATTCCCATTTCATTCCCCATCCCTCTTTTTAGGTCATGACTTTTAGACTTTTGCCCAAGACTTGAGGCCAGATCCAACTTGTTTTTAAATGTTGTCTACTCTTGACAAAATGGTCATTTTGGTTGTCAAACTTTGTTAGAAATTTTGAAAAATTAAAATTATGTCTACTATTTCTCAACTTCAAGATGTATATGGTCAAACCAGAATTAGATATAAGAATTGGATATTGACCAACTAGAACAGCCAGCCAAGGTGGACAGAGCAACTGAAGTAGGTAAAAAGATCTGGCATGGCTAGCTAGATTTCAAGTCTCTAATTCAGCACTAGCCAGGGAATATAGGAAGACTGTGGTCAAGGCAGGCTGAAGAAAGCTGGTTTTCAGAAGTTTAGCCTTCAAAGATGAGATACATAGGCAAAAGTCATAAACAAGAAATTAGTGATTTAGTTATTGAGAAGCTGGGCAATGACTATTGGGGGCCCAATCCCCAAATGATCTGGTCACTCGTGTCAGGTGTAGAATACTAGAGCTACAAGTCAGAGCTCAAATCAAGAGTCTAAATGACAGGGATGAAAAACTCAACCCAGAAGGAATAAGCCATATCATTGTTAACCCATTACATAGCACAATGCCTGGAACATAGTAAGTACATAGTAAGTCCTTAATAAACATCTAATGAATGAATGAATGAATGAATGAATGATAGATAGATAGGTAGGTAGATAGATAGATAGAGCAATCACAGTGAAGCCAGATAATAATACTGGAAGGTCAGTAGCAAGATTAACATT
The DNA here is from genome assembly GCF_000147115.1 of Myotis lucifugus. NCBI lineage: Eukaryota > Metazoa > Chordata > Mammalia > Chiroptera > Vespertilionidae > Myotis > Myotis lucifugus. The sequence goes on along the minus strand of NW_005871050.1, from coordinate 18,390,033 downwards.
GAAACTAATCCCTAATTCTAAAGGCAATGGTTCACCCAATGGTAAAAGACTACAGAAGCAGAGGATCAGACAATCCCTAACATCGAATGATTCTGGAGGATTATTTTGCAAATGGGGTTGAATTTTGAGTGAAGTGTATGTATAATGTATGTGAAGCAAGATACTTCTTTCATATTTTAAATGCATGTTAGGTTATTTTTTCTGAATTCACTGTTTTTCTCTTCTTTTACATTACACCTTAATGTTCACTCCAGTGCTACATTCCCAAGTGCATTCAAGGACTTCAGAAAGCAAACATCACCTGTTTATATATGCACATTTGTTTGACCATGACCTACCTAGATCCATGGCTCTTAACTGGCAGAGGGAGGATAGGGATATTTACCCCTGTAGTAGTTTTTATTGCTTTATAACATATCGCCACAAAGTTAGTAGCTTTAAAAAATACTGATTTCTTAGCTCACAGTTCTGTAAATTAGAAGTCTGAATACAGAGCTGGGCTCTGCTCAGGGTTTCACAAGGCTGAAATGAAGGTGCTGGCCAGGCTGCATTCTCATGTGGAGCTAAGGGTCCTTTTTCCAGTTCATTTGGGTTTTGGGCAGAATTCAGTTCCCTGCAGGGATAGGACAGAGGCTTCTATTTCCTTAGTATCAGCAAGGAGCTATTTTCAGTTCCTAGAGGCTATATTCCACACCTAATAGTAGATGATAGTTTTCTTTTAGGCAAGCCAGAGTGCATTCTTCTACCCCAGCACCCAGAGAAAACTGTGCTTTTAAAGGGCCCAGGTGATTAGGTCAGATCCACCAGATAATCTCTCTATCTTAAAGTCAACTGAGTTGGGACTTTAATTACAACTGCAAAATCCCTTCACAGCAGCACCTAGATTAGCTGTTGAATAACTAGGAGAAAGTGAACTAGGATATCTTGGGGTCCATCTGAAAGTTCTGCCTCCAACAACCCCCAATGTTGAGATATACCCATTTAAAAAATACTATAAAAATGAAGGAAAAAAAGAGAAATAACCAATTGCTTTAGCTTTTTTGTTGTAATATTCAGATACTTCACCCATTAACATGGCTCGTTTGCTACAAGCTAGTAAAACTAGAGCAAACTCTAGGGAGATAGCAGAAAAATAAAATAAAATAAACTGTGACTTTAGGCTTGAAGGGAACCAAAGTTTGCCATCCTGAAGCTGCCTTTTGGGATATTGATTTTAAGCCTGTTACTGAGAAACAGAAGACTCAGAATGAAACTTTGGCCCTCCCCCTTTCTTGTCCAAGAGGTTCAGATAGCAAAATCTGCTTCAGGAAGGGAATTTTAGGATGCTGCCTTAGCCTAATTTGAATTAAGTATGGTATTATAGGAAGGCTCCAGGCAGGGCCTGTTAGCTAGATACCCACTGTGTCCCTTTGTTTCAGAGTTGCCAAGCAAGAATTTGCCTGCTTTGTTTGTTTAGTTCTTCCTCAACTACCTGTAAATCACCCATTCTCACTGTTGAAATCTCAGTCCCCATCCTCTCCCCTTTTCTTCTTTGTGCAAAATGTCATATATACCCAATGTTGCCTCACTGCCTTTGGAATTTTCATGCATATGTGAATTCACATGCTCATGTATTAAAATTTTATTTTCTGCTGTTAATCTGTCTCTGTTAATTTGATTAATAGCCCAGCTAGAAGAAAGGTGAGAGGAAGAGTATTCTTTTCTTTTTTTTTTTTTAGCCCCCTACAGGCTCAAATACTGACCAATAAATGCCACCTGTGAAACTTTGGGCAAGTAACCTAACTCTTCTAAACCTCAGTTTCCCCACCTCTAAAATGGGGATAATAATATTATTTTCCTCATATAGTATAGAGTAAGTGAAATAATATATGAAAAGTACTTAATACAGTGCCGAGCTCTAATTTAATGATAGCAATTATTTTATTAATATTAAGTGACATAAGAAATGTGAAACTATCTCAGAAAGTATAGTTATATAATGTAACATGTCACTAGGTACACATAGAGAACATACCATTAGACAGATTCCCTATACATAGGTACACATGTTTAGTATGTATGCATTTGTCATCTACACACATATATATACTTTCTTTTCATCTTTATTGTTGAGAGTATTACAGATGTTGCCCTTTTTTTCTACCATTACCCCCCTTTACCCAGTTCCTACCCCACCCCAGGCCTTCACCACTCTATTGTCTGTGTCCATAGGTAAGATCTTTGGTTAATCTCTTCCCGCCCCACCCTCCCCACTTCCCTCTGAGATTCATCAGTCTGTTCCATGCTTCCATGCCTCTGATTCCATTTTATTCACCTGTTTAGTTTATTTTGTTCATTACATTTCTTGTTCATTTATTTTGATTTTTAGATTCAATTGTTGATATTTATTTGTTGCCATTTTATTGTTCATATTTCTTCTTCTTCTTCTTCTTCTCCTCCTCCTCCTCCTCCTCCTTTCCTCTTCTTCCTCTTCCTCTACTTAAATAATACCCTCCAACATCTATACTAATAAAAGGGTAATATGCTAATTAGACCAGACATCTTCCGGATGACCTTCTGGACGTCCTTCCAGACAAAGCCACGGTGGCAGGGCCGAGGCAGAGGTGGTTAGGGGTGATCAGGCCGGCAGGGGAGAATAGGTAGGGTGTGATCAGGCCAGCAGGGGAGAGAAGTTAGGGGGGATCAGGTTGGTAGGGAAGAGCAGTTGGGGGGATCAGGCTGGCAGGGAAGAGCAGTTAGGGGCAATCTGGTAGGCTGGCAGAGGCAATTAGGTGCAATCAGGCAGGCAGGGGAGCAGTTAGGAGCATCAAGCAGGCAGGTAGGTGAGTGGTTAGGAGCCAGAGGTCCCGGATTGTGAGAGGGATGTCTGACTGCTGGTTTAGGCCCGATCCCTGAATTGGCAGTCGGACATCCCCCGAGTGGTCCCGGATTGGAGAGAGTGCAGGTCGGGCTGAGGGACCTCCTCCCTCCCCTGCACCCCCCCCCTGCACAAATTTCATGCACCAGGCCTCTAGTTTCATATAATATTGGTTTGTTGGTGATGAAGTCCTTTAGCTTTTTCTTGTTTGTGAACCTTTTTATCTGACCCTCAATTCTAAATGAGACCTTTGCTGGGTAGAGTAATCTTGGTTGTAGGTCCTTACTAGTTATCACTTTGAATATTTCTTGCCACTTCCTTCTGGCCTGCAAAGTTTCTGTTTAAAAATTAGCTGACAGTCATATGGGCGCTCCCTTGTAGGTTACTAACTGCTTTTCCCTTGCTGCTTTTAAGATTATATCTTTGTCTTTAACCCTTAGCATTTTAATTATGATGTGTCTTGGTTTGGGCCTCTCTGGGTTCCTCTTATTTGGGACTCTGCGCTTCCTGGACTTGTAAGTCTATTTCTTTCACCAGGTAAGGGAAGTTTTCTGTCATTATTTCTTCAAATAGGTTTTCAATATCTTGCTCTCTCTCTTCTCCTTCTGGCATCCCCATAATGCAAATGTTGGTACACTTGAAGTTGTCCCAGATGCTTATACTTTCTTCATATTTTTTTATTATTCTTATTTTTCTCTTCTGATTGGGTGTTTTTGCTTCCTCATATTCTAAATCGTTGATTTGATTCTTGGAATCCTCTACTCTACTGTTGAATCCCTGTAAATTGTTCTTTATTTCAGTTAGTGTATCTTTCATTTCTAACTGGTCTTGTCATGTCCTGACTTTCTCACTAAGATCCTTGGAAGTCTCATGAAGATCCTTGAGTAACCCTTATAACCATGGTTTTGAACTTTGTTTCTAATAGTTTGCTTGCTTCCATTTCTTTCATTTGTGATGTTTCTTTGTCTTCTCATTTTAGCTGTTTCCCTGTGTTTAGCTTTATGTATTAGGTAGAGCTACTATGTCTCCTGGAATTGGTAGAGTGGCCTTGTGTAGTAAGTGTCCTGTAGGGCCCAGTGGCTCAGCCTCCCCAGTCACCTGATCTGGGCACCCTAGATGTACCCCTGTGTGGGCTGTGTGCACAGTTTTGTAGTTGAGCCTTGACTGCTATTGTTGTCTCTTGGAGGAGTTGACCTCCAGGTCAATTGGCTGGGAGGACCAGCTATGACTACAGTGGGAGAGCTGCTGTGCAGGATTTGAGGCCCAGTTGTGAAGCAAGGAAGACTGGTGCTAGTGCCAGGTTTTGGACCTTTTGTTGCTAGGTTTGGGGCACGCTGTCACCAGTTACAGCTTGTTTGAGAGACTTTAGCAAAACCTGAGCCAGGACAGGCCATTCATTTGGAAAAGCTGCTGCATACCACTTGTGTGGGGCTGCAAATTGGATGGGGCAGGTGGAGGGGAGCTATGGGGGGAAAAAAGGAACAACTGTAATAATCTGAACAATAAAGATTTAATTAAAAAACAAAAAGAAAAAAATCACTGCACTGATTTGCTCAATAAAATCCACTGGGCCCTAGCCGGTTTGGCTCAGTAGATAGAGCATTGGCCTGGGCCCTCATGGGGCTCATGCAGGAGGCAACCAATCAATGTGTTTCTCTTACATCAATGATTCTCTCTGTCTTTCCCTCTCTCTTCCAATCTCTCTAAAAACCAATGGAAAAATATCCTCAGGTCAGGATTAAAAAATAAAATAAAATAAAATAAAAACTCACTGGGTTTATGGGGGAAATGGGACTAACAGTACATCTAAAAACTTTGTGACACACACACACAAAGATACAAACCTAATAAAAATGGTAGCAGAGTCTTACACATGTTAAATGGTTAAGCAATATATAAAGACTACAATAGATACAGCACTGTATTTTGAAAAAAACCCTGAAAGTTGCTTGTAGAAATGGGTATCAGAGTGGGTTATGCTTGTGAGTTATTGCAAAGCAATGGAAGAAAGGTTATCTGAAATCAGAGGGAAAGAACTGAGGTAGCTAGATGTTTGATGTATAGACATGGGGAGGGGCGTGCGTATTTTGTGTATTCCTAAATGACTTAATTCAGCTGGGTGTAATTTTCTGCTTTCACCTAGTGTTCCTGACTAACAAAATTGCACGTAAACAAGTGTAAAATTTACCTCATTCTCAAATTGTTCTCTAATATTTTAATCACAAAAGGAACAGGCAAATGTTATATCAGTGTGTATTTGATTTGCAAGTGAATAAATTCCCTTTTTAATTGTTTAAGATAATTCCAGTTGGCTTTCTTCCAGAGTCCTGAACAGTAATATATGGCTACTTAATATTCCATCACACAACAGTAACACATTTTAAATTCCAGGGTGGCCTTTCTGTGTCTCTTAACACATATGTAGACTATCTTTCTCTAACTGTCAGTTCTTGTGTGCTCAGAAATTAAAATTTCATTTCAATATTAACATAAACAAACCATCATTAAGAAGGTGAGGTTCATTTGAAAAAGATATGAAGATTCCAAAGCCAAACAGAAATGATTTACTATCATAATCCGTAACATAGCTGACCTTTCAAATGGTTTTGATGGTTGATGATTGTAGACATTTTTCTGGGCCCTGGCAAATTTTGGCCAGTTTCAAAATGATTTTTTCATTAATTATGATACTTCAAAATCCATAAAAACTCTCACAGAGATTTCAATATTAAATCTTTTCATGTCAATATTGTATCTCAGATCATCTAACCCCATACATTAAAAGCCCACATGCATTACAGTGTTGTCAGTGATGTTCTGAGTGATTACCCATGCGTTGGAGCAAAACTGGCCGCAAGGATACTGCCAGTTTGTATTCTTTCCAATAGGAGAGAGCAAACACACCACAAAGTTGTTCCATACTCCAGCTTCTGGAACTCCTAAGGAGAGTTTATGCTATGCAAATAAGGAAGTATATAAAGTTTCCTCAAACCCACCTTAGTCTTAGACCTGTGTAGTTTTTTAAATCATTGTGAACAAGCCAGGTAGGAAAAGGCATTATCCTCATTATTATCTGTAAGTATGATTCTGTTTTGAAACTGATTCAAATATGAGTACTTTCAGTTCTGGGGTACCCTAGAAAATACTATCCTATGGATCAAGGGTTGGCAACATTCTTCTGTAAAGAGCTAGAGAGAAATTATTTTAGGCTTCGTGGGGCACCCATAAACAAATAGGCCTTGCTGTGTTCCAATAAAACTTTATAAAAACAGACAGCACTAAAGATTTGTCCAGCGTTCCATAATTTGCCAACCCCTTCTTTGGACCAATAGTTTTCACTTTCTTTTTTATTAATAAAGCCTTGGGAGTAGTCTATGGAGGCTTAGAGATGGCCAAGTAGGCAGTGATTTGAACTATCACTGCTTCAACTAGAGAAGTTTTTATTTTTATAACATATGGACTTTTGCATGAAATAGGTTTGATTAAAGGGTTTCATTTCTAAAATGGAGAAAAGTTTCAAAACCACTGCCTTAGACTAAACCTAAAACCTGCTGCTTTAAACACTCAAGAACAGATTTCGCAAGCAAAACAAACACATCTTTTCAGACCTTTAAAAAAGATGATAATCATGTTATTAACCACTGTTATCCCAATAAATTTAATTTTTTTAAAAAAGGATGATAGGTGGTATGTATAGGTTTTAATGTTCCCAGAAAAATTCACTTTCTCATACCACTAAAAAAACATTTAATAAACAACTTTAATAGCTCTAAAAATATTATCAGCTTATTATTTCTATTCTCTTTTGACTTTTTTCTAAGTACAATGTTTAAGGTACCTTAAGAGGTCCAAGAGAGGTGTTATGGTATAGTGAAAAAAGCACCAAATTAGGACTCCATGTTTGTCTTCATTCCTAGATTGTGAGCTCCTGGAGACAAGAATTAAGTTGTCTTCTTCATTGTTGAATTGTCCTCAGCACCTAGAACAGTACATGATAACAAACTTTAAAGTTTAAAGCAAATATAAATTTAATATTAGATAACTAGGAAGATAATAAATTCAGGTAGGTTATTTATTTATATCTCTCCATAATTCATAAGAAAAAATCATCTTTTCTAGTGATCAACAAAATAATAAGTTAGTACTTTAAGATACATTCTTGTACCTGGGAAATTAACCTGTTTAAAAACTAACAATTACTGGAGTGTGACCAAAGTCATTTCCTTACAATGGTTTAGAAATCCCTTTCCTACAATTCTGAAATACAAAAAGCTCTGGAAACCAAAAATTTTTATTTTGTATTTTTTTAGTAACTTATTTAACAGTCAAATTGATCTAACCTACACTTATTTGCCAGTATCTGACCTAAACTGAATGAGGCTATTTACTGATATTTATTTACCCAGTATGAATAATTGTATGGTTTGCTGCAAGAAATATTACCATATTTAAATATGCAGTGTTTTCCCTGAACTCCCTGGCGTGTTACATTACACAGTACCTGGCATTTGGTTTTACACAAGTCTGCCAGACAATGCCAGATCTTTTCCTGGTTGCTTTACAAGAGGAATCTACAGTCCTATTTGGGCCGTTCTGTGGCCATGCCCCTGTCCCAAGCCAATCTTTTCTGCAGCCATCCTTAGCAATACTTGAGGCTGCCCAAACAGCTCAGAGAGCTCTCCTGCCATGCCAATGGGAAAAATAAAAATAAATATACTTCACGATCATATAGAAAGTCAATGTAATCACTTTGATTGTCAATGATCTGTTGTTTAAGAAAGAACATATTAGTCTTTTATAAAGTACTTATTTTCATCACTTGATATTGGGCAGTCAAGAATCAGAATATAGTTACTTGCTCTTAGCCTTGCAAGGATATCTGCTCAGTATATAGCATTTACCATTTGACTGATGCACATCTTGGACAGTATATAAGAATTTCTTTCACATTAGGTGTGGGCAGCAACAGATATTTATAGAGAAAAAAATAACGGGAGGCCATAACTGGCTCAGCTCCAACAACAAATGCATCATTACTCCATGGAACTGGTACACTCCCCACATTTCTCATGGACCCCACCCTGTTGCCCACAGGACCATATCTAGGGATCTCAATTAGAGATATTGTAAGTAAATAGTGCACGCCATTCTAGTAACGCTAGAGGTGGTGGACCTGCCTATGCCCTAGGGTGGGCTATTCAGGGTTTGGATAAATTAAGACGATGTAAATGCAAATGCAAACCACAATGCCAACGTTTCCTATTTCCTCTTAAGAAAAAAAAAAATCACCCCTCTGAAAACGCCTCACTCAGGAACTGTAGAGTTAGTGGGTAAAAGGTTCTCTGAACCACCACCTACGTCGGGGAGCGCTCCCTCAAAGCCGGGGTACCACGCCGCTCCTGCGCAGGTTCTAGACTCCTCCCTTTGGAGCTCTGCCCCACCCTTCTAGGCTACTTCCGGCCCTCACTGAACGCCCTCAACGCGCTTGCGCCGTTTTGATAGGCTTCTGGGGCCGAAGAAATCCGAGCACTGCCCCTCTGGAACCGCCCCCGCCCCCTCTTCGCCCCGCCCACGCTTTACCGGCCCCCGCCCGAAATCTCGCGAGGGTAGGTGCGCGTCCGTATTTTGCGGACAACTAGCTCTCACAGCTGCTGTAATTGCTGCTGCGGGAGAAACCGGAGCGGCTGTAGTCGGCGCGCCCGCCCTCCCCCTTTGACGAGAGACACCGCCTCTTCTCTCGCTCTGGTTATACACCTATTGCGGGGAGCGGCGGCTGCAACAGTCCCTGGACCCAACGCCGTCTCATCTCTTCAGACGGCCGCTTTGCCGGTCATTCCCGCAGCCCCGCTTCTGACGGCGCCCCCCTGCTCCTAACCGGTTCCTCACTTCAGAACGTCCGTTCACTCCTCATCCTCGCGCAGGACTCACCTCCCACGGTCTTGCCGAGGTGGAGGAAGACGAGGAGACGAGAGTCACCCTCCTAGGCGGCGTCGGCCCCCTCACCCGCGGGTGTGTCCTATAAATGGCGTCGGAAAGCGACACCGAAGAATTCTTTGATGCCCCAGAAGATGTGCACCTAGGGGGTGGCTACCCTGTAGGGTAAGTAGCTATGGCCCAGAAGCCGGGCGTCACGGTCACCCGGCTTCCCCTGTGCCGTCCCCCTTCACCCCTCGCTGGTCCCGCTGTGTCCGCCACCGCTGCTCCTGTCTCCGGCACTTCAGTGAGTCTAGGATGGGGGATCGCCCACCTCGGGCAAACCCCTTTCCCTGGTGAGAGGCCTCTGGGGCTCCAAGAGAACCCCTTTTTCGTCTTGCCCAGCTTTCTGCGAGGTGGGACAGCTCACGTGCCTGAAAGCCGGAAAGCCGGCGATTTGTGTTTGTGAGGTTCAGAGCTTACCTTTGAAACATCCGTCTGGCCTTGAATTTCCATAGATTAAAGGATCAATAACAGAAGAAATTACATTTCCCGTTTTTTCCTTTCTTTTGCCGCTAACTTACCTATTTTAGAGGTAGCTGTAACTCGCCCGATTTACCATCCTCTTTTCCTTGCACAGAAAGAAAAGGAGTGGCGAAAAGGGTTGGGTGTTTACTTAGGAAAGTCCTCTAGCTGATGTACTCTAGATCAACAGTGTTTTATTAAAATGCCACCTTACCGTGAGGCAAAGGAAATTGAAGGTCCTTTACCATTAGGGAGAATGCAGTCTTAAAAGGTAGCCGCACATAAATGTATACAACCGACTACAGAGATACAAACAAGTGCTGAGTAATCTGGTGGTTGAAAGGAGACCCACAGCTTTGTGCTTTTTAATCTAATTCTGCAAGATGTTTTAGTGGTGATTAATATGGGAGATTCTGAGTAGGAAGTATAGTAGTTGGAATGCTTCCCTTGACTAGGACTTTTATTTACCCACTCCTCCACTATTCAAAGTTGGGATAATATTTATAGAGATTTTGCCAAACTCTTCTATGGACTCGTGTGGGACTAGAGGCAGTAAAATATATATGTTCATGGTGTAAGAACTTGAGAATTGGTAAAATTTGTATGTTAATGTAAGGCACTAATATGGTCAACTGCCATCAATTTTCAAGCTTACTCCTTGGAAGAAAGACCTTGTTTGATGCAAGCAAAGTTATCCTTACATTCTAGAAGTCGTTTTAAAACCTAATATATAATGTATTACCAAAAAAATTACAGCAATAAAGTCAAAGAATGTACATAGATAAATCCTGATGTGTGTGTTTCCAAAAACCTTCTTCATACCTTCTTCATATCACTACGAGGGGATTTGGGGGGTGGGAATGGCCAATCTTGAGATTTCACTGTTTCTCCTTCAAATTCAGTATCTGAAACAAGTTCATAGCTAAATGATAGAGGATAGAAAATACATTTGGATTTCCAAATACATTGGATCCCCTTGAAGTTAAATTTTATTTTTGTGGTTTCCCCCTCAAAGTAATGAACTTTCAGTTCAGTTTAAATGAAGCCTAATTCTTTAATACTTATGTATGTGTGGAGTGGGGAGGGAAATAACAATTGATGTATAGGATTGTAATCAATTTAGAACTGTGTGAATAGTGGTTCTTTTCTAATGAATAAAACATTTAATTTCGAAGGACAGTCATATCAGCAGCTGTGTAAACTGCCAAGTCTAGCACCTGGCACAGAGAAAAAACTCAAATGTTTATTCCTTTCTCCTTCCTTTCTTGGAATTAGCAAAATTAACATCATACAGTGCTTACTTTGGGAGGAAGTATGCAAAACTTGGAGCTATTTAACTTGTCTAAATTGATGAGTCATTTTGATAGAATTGATAGAGTCATTTCTTCCCTCATGGGACAATATAGCTTCTCAAGCTCTTTGATCCTTTGATACTAGGTGAAAAGTAAAAACTTCTCTCTTGGGACCCAGTGTTCTAATTTTAACTCTAACCTGCCCAAATGTTTAGCCTGTTGAGCCCTATGGATAAAACTACTATGTCAGTCTCAATTTCATGGCTTCATCCTGTAATAGTCAGGGGATTTGGAAGAGAATTAGACTCACCTGGAGAACTGCATCTGAAAAGAACTAACAGTACTGCCAGGATAGCAAAGGTTGGCATAATTAACATATCCTCTATCCTTTGTGACAAGTTTTGTCATTTGCATAAGGTACTGTGAGGAGACCTAGAAATGCAGTGAGAAATCTTGATCTGTGAAAACAGATGGGGTCACTAGATACCTGGTCATCAGAGTATCTTCTGTCCTTTGATGTGAACCAAAGTAGCACAACATACAAACTAAGAGGTTAACAGACTGAGTTTGGGCACTTGAAAAAATGTTTCTTGCACCTTGGCCAGTGTGGCTTGTTGTTTGAGCATTGCCCTGTACCCAGAAGGTCAGGGGTTCGATTCCTGGTCAGGGCACATACCCAGGTTGGGGGTTCAATCCCCTGTCCTGGTGTGCATATGCAAGGCAACCTATCAATGTTTCTCTCTCACATTGACATTTCTCCCTCTCCCTTCCTCTCTAAATCAAGAAAAACATATCCTCAGGTGAGGATTTTAAAAAATAAAAAATATATGCTTCTTGCTATTGTATGTTCTAGAGTACACAGACCATTTCACCAAATTTGTAGTAAACTGAGTGGGCAGTTGAGAGTTATTTCATTTTTGTTAATTAGTGGAATCCAAATACATAATCCATTTCCTAGTACTGTTTTTTTTCTATTCCCCTCCAGTGGCATTTTCAGCTTTATTCTACACTTTGAAAGCAAATTTAATAAGTTAAAAATCAGTCCAGTTTTTTATAGGGAGACTTTTTATTTCAATGCAGCCTACTTTTCCACAGTGGCAGATCATCTCCACTTGATCAGCTTTGCAATATATACCACATTTATAATGCTTTATTTTGGTTGATACTTTAGGTCAGGTTTTCTTATTCTTATCTCCATTTTTATATATGAGGAACCTTAGGCCCTTAGGCTCAAAGAAGTTAATGAATTGGCTTAGGAGGCAACACTTGTGACAGAGCTGGAATTTAAAACCAATTCTCCAGACTCCTACTTTAGTATATATTTTCCAATGCATCATAGCAGCCTCACACTGTGTGTGTGTGTGTATGTGTGTGTGTGTGTGTGTGTGTGTTTGATAGAATTCTGAAGTAAAATGCTTTAGGACCTACTTGCTGAATTGAACTGATGCATCTATTTAAAACCAGCAGCCCAAACTTTTCAGTTCTCTTGACTAGCGGTTCCCACTTTCTCTTTCAGGAATGTGTGTTTTGTTTTGTCAGATAGGAATTTTATAAGATCATGGTGTGCTACAGCTAGAAGGGACATCTAGTTAAACCCCATATAAAATGTTATGAAAACCAAAGCCCAGAGAGGGAAAGTGACTTGTCCAAGGTGCCACAGCAAATCAGTAACAGAGTTAGGACTATAATCCAGATTAGTTTCAATTAGTTTCAGTCTAGTATTGTTTTTTCTGCTACCATGCTGTCTTTTGATAAAGCAGGAAGGGGAGGAGGAAGTGTGGTATAGCAGAAAAAAAAGCCCTGGACTATGAGTCATTTCATTTCCTCATCTTTAAATTGAGGAGATTCTGAGAACCCTCCCAACTGTAAAAGTCTGTCATATTGAGGTTTAATAGTGTGCTTTTATTGATAAACTTTTGTTCTTAGGAAATCTTTCTATGATTTTATTTTAGTTTTTAAGTGAACAAACTTGATGCTATTGGGATATGATGCAAAACCTGTAGATTTCAAATTAAAGATTTACTGGGTAAATTCTATATGAGATGAATGTTCCTGCTAATTTGTGGATTATACATATGCATACTAAAGGCTGGCACTGAGAACATGCTATAAAAATAAATGTGACATTTTGAGCATTCTTTATTTAAAATTCTTTTTTCATGGCAACCAAAATATTTTGAGGTGTTGGAAGGAATGATAGAATGGTAACATTTTTAGAGTAGGGAGACTGGGAGATCATTTAATCCAGGCCTCCCATTTAACTGGAAGAAATCTAGGCTCAGAGAAGGGAAGTGACACATTGCTGATTAGTGGCGGACTGGGAACTAGAACTCCAGTCTCCTGGTTGCTCATTTATTCCATGTTGCCTTGTCTGTGGAAGGAGGGAAAGTATTGCTTGCTGAGTATCCCTGCTGTAGGTTTTTGGCATTTACCCTATTAGCAGGGCTCTTGAGATGGTTTACTCTCATCTACTGAGATTGTTTTTTCATATCTTGCTGTCAGAAGACATTGTTCTAGGATCTTGAATTTTGCCCACTAATTTTCTCCAGGATGAACAAAGATTACAGAATAGCTGATCTAGGAACAGTGGTGGTTACTTATTTCATTTTATTTTTAGCAATCTAGTTAGTGTCAACTGCAGTCTATCTTTGTAGATTAGAGTAATAGTGAAATCTTGATTTTCAAACCATAAGAACTGAGATCAAACTGTCCTGAAAAATTTATTCTAAAAAACAAAAAGTTGCACAGCTTCCTTTGATGAAAACAGCTTCTCACTTTACTTGGGCATCATAAACATTTCTCTCTGAGTTGAAAATTGATACAAGTTTTAATAAATATTTGTGGATAAGGGTTATTTGTGGAAAGATTCCTAAAAAATGGCTGTTCCTGAGTTTATATTTAATCATAGATTATATTTTATTGCTGTTGGCTATGTGGATTGATAGGAATATATTTGTAAATGCTGTTTTATCACACCCAGGTAATATCATATTGAAGTGAGAAAACCTACATGTTAATTAGTAAATTCAAGTTCTAATTTAGTGGTCTCCAATTGTCAATTGGCCACTGATAGAGATAGGACAATGGTAGTAGTATTGTGGTTTGGGGGCTAACTTTGAATCTGTACAAACTTCTATAAACTGAAAACTTTATTCTGTTCTTGTGATAATCTGCATAAAGTGGGGTAGATAAAATTTGATATTTAAAATGTTAAAAACCTAGATAGATTTAGGATATCTACAGTTCAGTAGTGATCCTACAGAACAGAAAATAATTTCCAGTTGTTGGTATTTGAGGCTTATTTTGTAACATATACATTACACAAAACTCTGTGTGTTCTCTTCAGTCCATTGTTTTAACTTTGACAAAGTCAGGTGAATTTGCCAGGGAAGCCCCTTGATGAGGCTGTTTGTTGCCTCATACTCTGCCTGCAATTCTACTAATTACTTCCTGGGGTAGTATGGGTGGAGGAAGTGGGTGATCTTAAGGGTGGTGGTGAGGGATTGAGGTGAAGGTGGTGAAGGTAGCCCTACAGACTGTGTAGAGAGCAGGTTATAAGGCTGCTCCCTGGGGCATTGATAACTGAAATATGGCAAATAACACCATTTAGTACTATTTTAGATATGTAGCTACACAGTGAATTAAATAAACCTTTCTGTAAGAGATTAATAATTAATAGCCCAAAGAAATACTTCAAACAAAATTTAAAGCAATAAAAACTGCAGGTACTTTATGATGTCTTTCTGATGTTTAACTGGAATTGATAATCAACTTACATTTCTATTTTCTACCCAGAGCTAAGCTAATTTCTACCAACTTTCATAAGGTCTGTTCCCCTCTAGATGTTGGATGTTATTCTGTTAACCAGCTAAACCTTTAATTGGGTGCTTTCCTTACTCTTCAGAGCAGAGCCCTATTCATTTTCTTATTTCAAATTGAGCAGTCTTTGTGTTAGTCTGTCATTTCATGATTCAAATTTGAGGAAAAAGCACATAAGACATAATGTGGGCCTCATACCTGATGGCAACCCTAATGTTTTTCCCCAGTCAGTATACAAATTTATCTTGGTTACTATAGCTACCAGCCTATCAGTTATTCTTCTAGCTCTTTTGCCTTCTCTCAGATATTAGGATTACCATATAATCAGGTTCTGCTACAGCTCTTCAGGTCTTAGCATTTTATTACCAGCTACAGCTGTCTGGCAATTTACAGTTTGGCATTCCATCAGGGTCAGTTGGTTTTAGGTCCATAAACCCTTTTTGTCTCCAAACATTTTAAACATACAGAATTTAACAAGGACACATTTAGGCAACAATTTCCTCATACTAATTTTCTCAGTTCCATTGTTAGTCCTTGTCTTGAAGATTGAATGCATTGCATCACTCGGATTCAATGGCTGCCCCTTTGTAATATCAAGGAGAATAAATTTAAAGATCAAAGAGAGACCATTTAAGAAATACATGTGCAGATGTGATTTAGACTCCAGATCATCACTAACTACCTGAAGTGACTTAAAAGCACCTTGATTCATCAACAACCACCTAATAAGTAATATGGCTTCCAACAAAAATTATTTCTGTAGGTTATAGAAAGAATGTTTGGCCTTTAGATTTATTCATTCGAATTTGGGAAAACTCTAGAAATTGAAGAGGAAAGGTTATCTTTCTTTTGAAGCCTTTGAATAAACAGGAAAAGAAAAATAAAGACTGAATAGTTATATAGGTCTTTATTATAAGTCTTTCTATTTAATTAACAAATACATATTTTATCAAAACTTCAGAATTCATATAATTAAATTAGTTTTAAATTATAAGTATTTAGTTGTCTTCCTAAAACTAAGGCTATTGAAGAAATAAGATATATTAGTTTATATATCAGTGTTTATGTTAGTGTTTGTTTTGGGTGCTCATGCTTGCTAATATTATATGTTGTAGCAATAACTTGTAAATATGCACAGTTAATCTCTTGGTTTAACTGAATTGGAGGTGGTTAATCTGTTAATAATTTAGTAGATTTCATTATCCATATTCTTACATAACAATAAGTAATGTTTTTTTTAATCAGAATTTTAGTCTTAAGACATTGTCTGTGCTTTTCAAAAAGTGTTTATATTTCTGAATTAGAAAAGTATGTGGTAAGCTTGTAACTTCATAAATGATTAAATTAAATTCCTGCCTTGAATTTGTATTGAAATTGTGATTTGAATGGTTTCATTGTAAGACTAGTGTATCCTATTCAAGACAGTGGTTAAATTCTGATAATGCCCCAATGAGAACTTTATTTTAATTGCACAAATAGTCTTAAAAGCAGAAAAAGTTTTACTTTTTCCACAGGGCCCTAATCCTTAAAATTTTAAAGAGGAAGCGGGGGGGGGGGGATAAACTGTTTTAAGAAAAGAAAGGCCAAGAGTGAAGCATAAAATTTTTGGTAACTTCTAACAGAAAACTTTAACAATATTTTCCAATAGGCATCCTGTAACAGTGCAAGCCATACCTGTATAAGACCTACTTGACCACTACTAATCGTAATAGATTATTCCAGTACCAACACATTGAACCACGGACATTCTTATGAACCACAGGTCAAGCTTTCTCAAGAACCAATAAATAGAATGTAGAGCTTTATTCAAACTCACTTTCTCAGAAGTAGACATCCTGTTTACTAAGTAGGCAAAGAGAAGGGGTGGGAGTGCTCTTTCTGTCATTGCTTTTGAATTGGAAAGACTAGCCATGGATGACTTAATATCCATAGTCCTCTTTTAAATTTGTTCCTGAAAGTTTTTTATTTAAATTGAAAGACTGAGGGAATCATCTTTCTGGTTATTAGCAGTAGCATTAACAATTTGGATGTGTTTTTAAAAACTATTTTAAAATATGCTTATCTACCCATATCAAATTGATATGGCAGATGGTTTGAACATTTTCCCCAGCCCCATTTCCACCCCATTCACCTTCAGCTTTCTCCTTCCTATCTAATCAATGTCATTAGTACAGAGATTTTTCTAACATAACTTATTGTCCCTTACATCTGAGAAGTAACAGTGATGGTTTAAATCAGGAGCAGGGAACCTTTTTCCTGCCAAGGCCATTTGGATATTTATAACATCATTCATAGACCATACAAAATTATCAACTTAAAAATTAGCTTGCTATATTTGATCAAACATTTAATGAACTCATTCCTAATGCTTTGGGAGGGCCAGACTAAATGATTTCACAAGCCTAATACTGCCTGCGGTCTGGATGCTCCCCACCCCTCTATTGAATATAATGGGTAGGCCCGGCCAGTGTTGCCCAATGGTTGAACGTCAATCTATGAACCCAGAGGTCACAGTTCAATTCCTGGTCAGGACACATGCTAGATTGCAAGCTCCATCTCCAGTAGGGGGCGTGTAGGAGGCAGCTGATCGATGATTCTCTCTCATCATTGATGTTTCTATCTCTCGCCCTTTCTCTCTCTGAAATCAATAAAAACAGTTTTTTTTTAAATCAACCAATCAATAAATAAATATAATGTGTGGGTCTTTGGGAGAGTAAGGGAAAGATCCATTAAATTGGATATAGTGCATGCATTAGTAAGTGGGATTGGTTAGCATCACAGGTAGGGGTAGGTTATTGGGTTAGTGGAAGATAGGTAAGCAGAATGAATTGATAAAACTACCACCTTTGTTGAGTGAAAGTGAGTAGGTTTGTCAATATTTGGAATTGGTGTTTTATCTTTATTGGATTGGCTTTAGAGATTAAGGCTAATGACTGAGATCAGTCTTTTTTTCTATAAGTGAACTTTACTATCCCTGTTTGTCCCAGGACATAGCTCTTGACTGTTGACTTTTAACCTTTTCCTTATTTCCCAGCATAAAGATGTCCACAGTTGATGTGTAATAGTGATAAAGGGTTTCAGTGGCAGAAAAAAGATTTAAGTGGTGATAGGAATGGTGCGTAGGCAAGCAGACTCTATGGCAGGGGTGGGGAACCCTTTTTCTGGCAAGGGCCATTTGAATATTTATAACATCATTCTTAGGCCATACAAAATTATCAACTTAAAATTAGCCTGCTATATTTGGTCAAACATTTAATTAACTCACCCCTAATAGCTTGGCAGGGACAAATGATTTCATGGGCCTTACACGGCTCACAGGCCAAACATTCCCATCCCTGCTCTATGGCGTTCACTACTCTTCATGCTTCTACTTTGGAACTTCCTGGTTCTCTCTCTTACACACACACACACCATTTCCTATCAAAGTGAAGAGAGAAGAAATGGGGAGGGGCTGAGGCAAGGACAGTAGTTTGGATTTATATTTATGGGACCTTTGTAACTTGGGGACATCCTGTACTCAGCAAATATTAAATGTTAACAGTTAAGCCTTGCATTAACCAATTTCACCCAATAAATTTAATTTTAAAAAAAACAACAGTGAAACCTTGGGAGGTGTTGTCATTATCCTGCAGTCATATCAATTCCTTGTTACCAACTTTTTTTCCCAGTGATAAATGTGTTCACAGTAAGAAAGATAATTATAGTTCTACATGTTGTTACATGTAAAGAATGATAATGCCATACTGTCAACTAAAGTTGGTGTTTAGTTTCCAAAGTACTTTTACTCACATTACCTCTTCTGATCATCCTGTAGTTCTGTTCTGAAGGACAATTTTTGTGACATAGGTAGAACAATTATCCTAATTTTACAAATAAGAAAAGTTAGCTCAAGATGGATAAGGAATAGCCAGCAAAAGTAGAACTTCACTAATTATGGATTTAAATGGAGATGTAAAACATTAGGTTCTTTCTTACTTTCCTTTTGTAAACTATAAACATTTATGATGCTGTATTTTACATATGAATTATTGGAATGATGAGGCTAACTGTTCTGCCATTTAGGAATATATAATTTACTATTTAAAATAATGAAAGCAATATTCTTACACTCTTCTTTCTAAGCTTTGATAGAATTCATTATGTTATGGTAGCTAGGTCAGAAAATAACCTTGCTACTGAAAGAGCTGGAATCCCAGACACTGCTAACTGCATTTTAAAGGTATGTTCTTTGTCCCTAAGGGAAAACCCATCAAGAGGTAAGCCACTGCTGATTTGGGCTTCTGTGCCTCATCAAAAAGCCTTGACCACAGATTTTTTTCTGTACTTGTTGTCAGTTGTTTACTTAGGCCACAGTATTTGGTGTTTCAGTTTTTGGGGGAAGTTTTTTGGGTTTTTTGGTATAACTCTGAATCATATTTTGGCTACAAGCCACTAATTGGAAATACAATGTTTCTCTTTTTTCTTCCCCTCAAAAGTATTTTCTAACAGTCACAATGAATGCATGTCGTAGTTATTAATATTTTCCACCTAATCAAACCTCTATTGGCTGTCAGATTAATAGAGAAGATGCATTTTTACTAGGTAGGCAATTAGAAAAAATTACATCAGTAATTACTCTTTAACATGTAAATAAGATTGAATAATCTTTTTATAGTAAACAATAAATTTGGCCTACAGAATGTTTTATGTATATAATAAGCATTCTAGGTAATTTGACATTTTTCTAAAATATTTATCAAATCTGCCTGGCCAGTGTGGCTCAGTTGAGTGTCTTCCCATATATCAGGAGGTCTCTGGTTCGATTCCCCATCAAGGCCCATGCCCAGGTTGCAGTCTCAATCCTCAGTGGGGAGGGGGGTGTGTGCAGGACGCAGCTGATCAATGCTTCTCTCTCATCAGTGTTTCTCTCTCTGAAATAAAAACATTTAAAAATATATAATCAAATCTTTAATACATATTTTATTAAAGAATGCAGAAGTAGAAATTCAAATACATAAAGCACATAAATAGAATTTATACAGTAAAGTGCTTAATATTAAATCTCACTGAAATATTCCAATTTTCTATTATTCATGATATTGATCAAAAGCATAAATAATTAAAAGCAACCAATTATACCAAAACCTCAATTCAGTCATTAGTTTAAAACTACCTTTCCCATCAAACCTTGCACCAGATAACAGTAAAAAATTTTTAATTTAAGAAACAAAATAAATGATTTGGTTTGATTTTTATTTCTCTGCCCATCTTTCATGCTGAGCAATAAACTTAGAATAAGAAAAGTAAAGAATTGATTTATTTAAATGTTTTAAGAAATGGGTTTGACAGGTTCTTTAGAGCTCTAAATTCTACATAGGGTAGCCTATATAAAGTTATTAGCACTTACTTTTAAAAATTAGTACAGCATTGGATGTTTTACATAACTTAAAAAGTCATATTGGCACATTAGCTTTTGTAATATTGGCTTTTAACTCAACAACTTGATTGTTTACTTTTAAAAGTAAATGACAATGTGATTTAGTATGATTGTATTAGTACTGACTTCTAAAGACAATCATATATTGAGTTGTCTGTTTCTGTTGCAATTTTTATTAGAATTTTTAAATTTTATTTATTGTTATTTTTATTTTTAAATATATTTTTACTGGCCTCGGAGAGGAAGGGAGAGGGAGGGAGAGATAGAAACATCAATGATGAGAGAGAATCATTGATCAGCTGCCTCCCACACACCCCCCACTGGGGATCGAGCCTGCAACCCAGGCATGTGTCCTGGACCAGAATCAAACTCGGGACCCTTCAGTCCACAGGCCTACAGTCTATCCACTGAACCAAACCAGCTAGGGCTATTAGAATTACTTTAAATTATTAATAGACTAGAGGCTCGGTGCACAAAATTCCTACACTGGAGGGGACGGGATCCTTCAGCCCAGCCTGCACCCTCTCCAATCTGGGTTCGGGCCTAAACGGGCAGTCAGACGTCCCTCTCACAATCCGGGACTGCTGTTTCCCAACCACTCGCCTGCCTGCCTGCCTGATCACCCCCTAACCACTCCCCTGCCAGCCTGATCAACGCCTAACTGCTCCCTTGCTGGCCCGATCGCCCCCAACTGCCCTCCCCTGCCAACCCGGTTGCCCCCAACTGCCCTCCCCTGTGGGCCTAGTGTCCCCCAACTGCCCTCCCCTGTGGGCCTGGTCCCCCCCAACTGCCCTCCCCTGCTGGCCTGGTCCCCCCCAACTGCCAACCCCTGCTGGCCTGATCGCCCACAACTGCCCACCCCTGCCATCCATCTTGTGGTGGCCATCTTGTGTATTGGAGTGATGGTCAGTTTGCATATTGTGTATTGGAGTGATGGTCAGTTTGCATATTGGTAATGACTAATTAGCATATCCGGTTGTGACTGTGAGGGTGTCATGACCAATTTGCATATTACCCTTTTATTAATGTAGATTATTAGTATAGATGTGACTCTTTTCTACCCCATGTTGGCAAATTGGGACATTGTGATATAGGTGCCCTACCTTGGAGTTATTGTTTTTTAAAAATATGTTTTTATAAATTTGAGAGAGAGAGAGAGAGGAAGGGAGGGAGAGGGAGAGAGGAGACATCTATTGGCTGCCTCCTGCACGCCTCCTACTGGGGATCGAGCCCACAGTTCTGGCATGTGCCCTGACCAGGAATGGAACCAGCAACCTCTTGGTGCCACTCAAGCAACAGCCACATTAGCCAGGGCTGGAGTAACGATTTTAACAGGGGTGTTTTTCTTATGGTTATAAACGTACATAGTAGAATGTTTTTAGTTTAGAATTCTCGAGTAGGCCCAGGGAGGTGATATATTTTTTCAATAAATAGATTATCAAGCTATTTTCTCAGAATTTGGCATAAAACTGCATGAATTACGAAAATCAGTTTTGAAAAATTGGGTTGTCATTTTAGATAAGATATAGTTGCTTAAAGGTCCACTTTAAGTTTGTAATTACTTTATATGTGACTAGATTTATATTTCATTATAAAATTTTCTTTGATTTCATTGTTTAAAAATATTGCCACAATATCTACTTACAAAAAACATAGAACTATTATGCCAAATTTCCTCACCATCTATTTATATTAATATCATCTATAAAATAGTTACTAGGTGTTTTAGGTACATTCTACTTCTTGGCTTTCATAGTATTTAAAACTTAAAATCATCTCAAAGGATGATAAAGGTATGTGACATCTTGACCTAATTCCCTATTAAGATGATTGTCATAACTGTATTCTTGGCTTTTTGTTAATCTTGTTAATAAACCAGTATTGCCATATATCTAGGGAAATTTGAGTGATTCCTGAATTTTTTAGTTATTTTTATTTATTTTTTATTGATTTTAGAGCAGAAAGGAGAGGGAGAGAGAACTAGAAACATGATGAGAGAGAATCATTGATTGGCTGCCTCCTGCACACCCCACACCGAGACCGAAACCTGGGCATGTGCCTGGTTCATAGGTAAATGCTTCACCACTGAGCACACCGGCCAGGCAGATTCCTTTTATTTATACATATACATATATATGTATGTATATATATATTTTAATGATTTCTTTGAGGGAGAGAGAGAAACAGAGAAACATCAATTTTTTAATTTAAATCATTTATTGTTTAAAGTATTACATGAGTCTCCTTTTTCCCCCATTGACCTCTCCCTCGCCACCCAAGAAACATCAATTTATTGTTCCACCGATCTATGCATTCATTGGTTGATTCCTGTATGTGCCCTGACCCAGAATCAAATACACAACCCTGACACATTGGGACGACACTCCAACCAACTGAGCAACCTAGCCAGGGCATGATTCCTATTTTTTTGATTGCCCAGTTAAAACATGCCATTTTAGGTTGTTCTATGAAAATAAGACTCATTTATGACTTCATAGCACTTATTTTTCCTGCTCTTCCTAGACTTTTCAGGTTCAGTTGAGATTGTCACTGTTGGTAGAATCCCAGCTTAAATATGGCTATGAAAATGGGTGCTGTACTGTCACAAATGATTTGAGTTTGAAAGGCCAGCAGATGATTTTCTCTTAGATCTAATTTCTTTACTGTTATTAGATTGTAGGTGCTGCTTGACTCCCCACGTTCTATGGGGGGGGGGTTCTTCACTTAGCATATAGTCTAGAAAACTTGAGATTCAAACTAATTAATAAAATTAGTATATGCATTTCCGTTCCAATGAATAATACTGCATACCAAATTTTAAGAACTATGTACTTAGAGCAAGGTTTTTAAAATAAAATAGTATCACCCTAGCCCGTGTCTGGCAAACTGTGGCTCGCGAGCCACATGCGGCTCTTTGGCCCCTTGAGTGTGGCTCTTCCTAATTAAGTTAATAACAATGTACCTACCTATATAGTTTAAGTTTAAAAAATTTGGCTCTCAAAAGAAATTTCAATCGTTGTACTGTTGATATTTGGCTCTGTTGACTAATGAGTTTGCCAACCACTGCCCTAGGCGGTTTGGATAGAGTGTCCGCCCGCAGACTGAAGGATCCCAGGTTCGATTCTGTTGCAGGGTCCCCATCCCTGGCGTGCAGGAGGCAACCAATCAATGTGTCTCTCGCATCGATATTTCTCTCTGTCTATCCCTATCCATTCTACTTTCTCTAAAAATCAATGGAAAAATAAAATAAAGTAGTATCTTGTTGTCCAAACTTGAACTGTTTTTATTTTTTGTTCTACGTGGGGTTTTGTTTTGTTTTGTTTATCTGCCTGGCCTAAGTAAGGGGGAAATCTTCATGTCAGTGTTTTCTGAGCACCAGAACCCTTCTGATTCCTAATTTAGATTTAACATTTTTGTGTTGGTTTTAGTTTGACACTAGATCTTGCTATTTTAGCTTGCTGGTCTTTAGAAAGCAAAACCCTTTAATTATCTGCTTACTTTAATGACTGGCTAAGGCCTTATCTGCTCATATCCTTTTCACCTCAAGGGCCTTAGAATCTCAGCACCTTCTTTGTACAGGCAAGATGTTCTTTGCTGTGCTTAATTCAGTTCCTTGAGGTGCTGCTTAAGCTCATGTTACTTTTATATTTTCCTGATGACAAAGGTAAAAAGAAGGGGTTACAAACAAAATCAGGCCACAGGGTAATTCTCTGTTAAGCTCTTTGTAGTCACCTTCCTATAAGAAAAATGTTTTCCAAGTCACCAGATTTATTCTAGCTGACTCATTCTGTATTCCCTCCTTCCATATTTCCCCCTTTTTACCGCTTTTGGAGTCTGTCAAGAATTTTGCAGCCTGACAAGAAGCTTCTTCAGAGCCAGCCACCTTTCTTCCTCAGAGCCTTAAAAAAAATTACTCTTCTTACTAACAGAAAAATAAAGAAGACCTTGTTAGTTCATTTTTCTGTGTGTTGTCCAATTGTTTTGGTATATTCTTTTCAACCAGTATAATGAGAAGACAGGAGATGGAAATGTTAAGTGTGAGATCATTCAATTTTATTTGTATACTTTAGGAAGTAGGTCTTTGAGTTCCTAGTTGTTGACTATGAACCAGGTGTCAAATGTTAGGTTTAGTCTCCCACTCCTTCCTCCCTATTCTCAGAAGGCTTACAGTGTGTGTGTGTGTGTGTGTGTGTGTGTGTGTGTGTTTTCAGATAACCTCAGGTAAGAGGTAAAGAAACACCAAGCCCAAAAGCGCAGAGTATCTATCTATAGCTTAAAGGTGAGAAACTAGAGATAGGATCTGGCTCTTTAAAATCCCAGAAATTCAGTGGTCTTTATAAAAATAGACTTAAGCACTTGCACCATAATTTTTAGTCCTGATTTCCCTAAAGCTATAGCACTTAAGTGATGAAGATTTGAGTTTAAAATTGGAAAGGGTTGCCTGGCCAGTGTGGCTGGGTGGTTGAGTGTCACCCTATGAACCAGTTGGGGTGCATACAGGAGGCAGCTGATCAATGTTTCTCTCTCACATCCATGTTTCTTTCTCTCCCTCTCTAAGAAAATCAATAAAAATGTGTTTTTTAAAAAAGAATTTTGCTTAGAATTGACATCAAGCAAATCTGTTTATAGTTTGTAGCATCTACCTGCTTTCCAGTGTTGATTATTAGAGTGTTTTACTTATTGTCCTCTTCCATTCTCTCTCTGATTCTTCAAAGGTTTTACATAGGGATTGAGCTCTGTAAATTCCCAGAGTATGCTGGGATATAATTTGTCTGGCACAGGAGAACTGAACTCATGTAGATTAGGGAGGTACTTTTATCTCCTTGAATGCTTTGGGATTCAGTTTCCTCATTCTTACACTTTGGTTTTTCCTGTATGGTTTGACTATCAGTAATCTTTAATTGGAAGAAAAAGAAGTGAAGCAACATTTTACATTATACTATTTATTCACATATAAGCAGATCTACACTTTCTTTTTCTTGTTCTTGTTCCGAATATAAATTAAAGATTTTCTATAGTCATTTTTTAAAATCCTAGCACATTCTGAGACCAGTCTTCCTGATACTGTTCTGATAGGTTTTTTGCCATTTTTCTTGGATATGTGTCCATTTCATCCCTCTAATTTCTTCTGTATGTTTTCATTTAAAATATTTCTTATGGCATGTCACCATGGAGATGCAGTCAACAAATTTCAGACCATGAGAAATTCTAAAGGATGAACAACCTAATGTGTTTGTTTGTTTAAGACTATTTTTAGAGTTTTAGGTTCACAAAAAAATTGAAAGGGAGGTACAGAGATTTCTTGTACACACCCTCCCCCTCACACATGCATAGCCTCCTCCATTATTGACATCCCCCACCAGAATGGTACATTCGTTACATGTGATGAACCTACACTGCTATATCAGAGTCACCCAAAGTCCATAGTTTACCTTAGGGTTCACTCTTGGTGGTGTACATTCCATGGGTTCAGACAAATATATAATGACATGTAGCCATCATTATAATATCATACAGAATAGTTTCACTACCCTAAAAATCTTCTTCAGGATAAACATCCTAGTTCCTCAACACATGAACTGTAAGAAATAAAAGATCAAGGAGAACCTGTGGACTGAAAGAGACATATCAACTGGTGGGGACCTTATTTGGATATTGATTGAGATGACCCAACCGTAAAAAAAAAAAAAAAAGTTAAGCAATCGGGAAAATGTTGACTGTATAATAAGGACTTGTTAAATTTGATAATGTACTGTGATTAAATCTTAAAGGGAAATATTTTTAGATACACACTGAAATTTTATGGGTAAAAATAAAATAATTTCTTGGGATTTGCTTCAAAATAATCTGGCAGAGAAGTGAAGGGAGAGGTATTGATATTGACTATTATTGAACATGGTCAGTATGTTGTACATGTGGGTTCATAATATTATTCTACTATTTTTGTATATGTTTGGAATAGCCATAATTAAAAGTTGGGGAAACCACCCCAAAATATTTTTATGGTCATATATATTGTTATGGGCAGATTCAAGACTAAAAATCCAATTTCCTGATTCCAATTCATGTTATTTTACTATGTAGCTAAATTTATAACCCTTCTGCTTCCAGATGGATGTCAAGTTACCCTTTCAGTCTCTAGAACCTTAAAGCCTTCCCTGGGAAATTTGTGGTGGTACGCTTAGATATTCAGGGCTTTAATAAATGGCCAGTTTCACTTGACTGGTTACCTATCTATGTGAAAGCATAAAGAGATATTAGAATTATTAGGATAAATCAACAGGCTACATGGGTTATTGAATCAGCAAAGAGACTTGGGTCCTAGTCCTAACTCTGCCTTTGATGTTAACATAAGATCTAGGAGGTCAGAGATCATATCTGCTTTGTTCACTACTTTACATACAGCCTACTACCTCTGTGCTGGTACATGGTAAGCAATAGGTAAATGTTAAATGAATGGATTAATTTAGCCTTTCTTGGCCTCATTTTCTTCACATGTGAAATGAGATAGTTGATCTAAATGATTCTTATGTTTCCTTCCACACTAAAAATATTCTTTCCTGCTGACTGATTTTTTTAAATCCTTTTAGGATTTTGAAAAGAATTACTGGATATCTTTAATGCTAGGTAACATCAATAGGTAGCATGCTCACGTCTAACACCTGTGACAAAAAACCCACAGTTATGCTGCATCCAAATCTCTTAAAAATAGCCTACTGCTTTGCAATTTCTGTTGGATTGGTTTTGTTTCCAAAAAATAAATGAATACTGTTCTCAATATTACCTTATTAGAATGTCAAGTTTAGGAAATTCCAAAATCAAACTATCTAAGAGTGTTAATAAAATGTTGTGTACCTGGCATATTTGTACTTTTCACTGAAACTGTATCGATTGTGGTATTATGTCAGTTTATAAAAGATTTGACATTTTGCTTCCTATGGAACTTTGGTGGGCAACTTTTGGGTAAGTTGCAGTTATTGTCATCGTATCCAAATCCCAGTGACTAAGCACCTGCCTTTGTGAGTAATGCCCTTATTATTCTGATGAAATTTTGCCTCAGGTATCTGAAGGTCATCACTGGATCAGGTCAGAGTTTATAGAAGAAAATTAATCCCTATACCATCCTTCAAAATCACCAAAGCAACGTTTTGAAGCTATGTAGAAATTTTAAAATAATGAATATTATGCAAATACTAAAATGCCTTGGTATTGAACACAAATACCCTAGCCGCAGAAGGAAAACTATAATTTAAAATGCTAAATAAATAGGGACTGGAGAAAGCCTCTGTCACATTATTTTATATTCAAACATGAGTTTTCTTACTATAAACTCAACATAGTGAGTGTGTGAAAATAATTTTCTTATAAAAACAGGATATAATGAATTGAAATATTCTATCTGTATTGAAAGCTGCTGAAGTACAAATCCGAAAATTGCTTTTATATTGAAAACCTGTGTGGAAACGACACTAAAAATTATTTTAGTATTTATTTATAAGCCATGTGGTGGTTTGTTTTTTGTTTTGTTTTGTTTTTTTAATATATTTTATTGATTTTCCACAGAGAGGAGGGGAGCGGGATAGAGCATTAGAAACATCGATCAGAGAGAAACATTGATCAGCTGCCTCCTGCACACCTCCCACCGGGGATGTGCCCACAACCAAGGTACATGCCCTTGACTGGAATCGAACCTGGGACCTTTCAGTCCACAGGCCAATGCTCTATCCACTGAGCCAAACCAGTTAGGGTGGTGGTTGTTTTTTTTAAAAAAAATATTTGTTTAAAACAGACTTTATAAATTTTTATTTATTGATTAGAGGAAAGAGAGAGAGAGAAGCATTGGTTTGTTATTACATTTATTTATGCATTCATGATTGATTTTTGTATGTGCCCTGACCAGAGATGGAATCCACAACCTTGGCATATCAGGACTACACTCTAACCAGCTGAACTACCTGGCCAGGGCTTAAAGCAGACTTTATTTTGAAACTGTTTTAGAAATCTTTTGGTTTTCATGTTTAAATTTAATAGTACCATTGATAGACATTGTCTTCAATTTCCTAGACTATGCTTGAAAATCAAAGATTTACTGCGTTTTTAATCAGTATTAATATGTAGAAAAAAAATTTATATACTATTAGGTAATCAAGGAAGCCTTGCCATTTTTTTAATCCTTACCTGAGGGCATACTTTCATTGATTTGAGAGAGAGAAGAAGGGAATGAGAGGAACCAAGATGGCAGCATAGGTAAACACCTGTACTTGCTGCCTCTCACAACCACATCAAAATTACAACTAAAATACAGAACAACTATCATCCAGAACCACGAGAAAGCTGGTTGAGTGGAGGTACTACAACTAGAGAAGTAAGGAAGAAAGCGCATTGAGACTGGTAGGAGGTGCAGAGGCGCTGAATGGGCTGGTCTGGCACCCGGGTGTGCAAAAAGGGAGATCACCTCTGCAGAGGCCACCTGGAGGAGCAAGGAGTCTCAGCCCCACACCAGACCCCCCAGCCCAGGGTTCCAGAGCTGGGGAAAGAAGTCCCTACTGGCAGTAAGAACTACAAACTGTAAAAACAATTGCAGATTGGGACTGAGTGACACACAGGCTGCTAGAGACCCAGCTGCTCCTCTTAAAAGGCCGGCACCATGAACTAAATTTACAGGCTCCCACTTGCTCTGAGCTCTAGTGCCAGGCGAGGCTCTGGGGGACCCAGACAGATACAGGGAGAAACTGGACTGTCTGGCATCGGGGCAGGAATGCAGGGGTGGCTTTCTTCCAGACGGAAGTGCTTCCAGCTATCATTGTTCCCGTGCTAGGACCTTCCCCGTGCAGGGCTGACTGGCAGACATTTCTGTTCGCTCCGCCCTGGAGATTCCCTGAGACCCTGCCCCACCCAATTTACAACCCCACCCCAGCTGTGCACAGTGGCTTTTGCATATGAATAGCCTGTCCTTTCTCAGCCTAAAACCAGTCAAACAAGCCATAGCTGGGTCAGGGAGCCCCAAAGCTATCAATAAAAGGCCCAAGGCCGGCACCAGCACCAGCCTGCCTTGCTTCACAGCTGGGTCTCATCTGGGTACTTCCAAACCCAATACAAAGAGGAGGAATCTGCAGATCTTTTGGTAGCTCCTGCTGGGTGGCCCCAAGCAGTGGCTGACTTTGTACCTCCTTGGAGATCCAAGAGCCAGTGTACCCAGTGGTCAGTGTGAGACCATAACAGAGTACAACTCTTCACATCCATAAGCAACACACTCAAGGGACAAACTCAGCACCAAAGCCCCACTGAAGCAAGTCCTGCCCCATAAGGGTGTGGCCTGCACAGCAGCTCTCCCACTGTAGTTGCAGCTGGTCCCCACAGTCAATTGGCTTGGAGATCAGTTCCTCCCAGTGACACCAACAGTAATCAAGGCTTAACTACAACAAGACTGTGCACATAACCCATAAAGGGGTGCACCTAGAGTATTCACTTCAGGTGATTGGGGAAGCTAAGCCACTGGGCCCTATTGGACACCTATTACACAAGGCCACTCTATCAACTCAAGGAGACTTTGCAGCTACCCAATACATAGAAACAAACACAGGGAAGAAGTCAATATGCGGAGACAAAGAAACAAGTCACAAATGACAGAAATGGAAGAAAGCAAACTACTGGATATAGAGTTCAAAACCACAGTTATAAGGTTACTCAAGAATCTTTTAGAAACCTCTGAGGAACTTAGTGAGACCTTCAAGGATCTTAGTGAGAATGCCAAAAAAAAAAAATGGAAAAGGACCAGTCAGAAATTAAGCATACACTGACTGAAATGAATAATAATATACGGGGATTCAACAGTAGATTAGAGGATCCCAAGAATCAAGTCAATGATTTGAAATACGAGGAATCAAAAAACACCCAACCAGAAGAGCAAAAAGAATCCAAAAATATGAAGATAGTTTAAGGATCCTCTGGGACAACTTTAAGCATACCAACATCTGAATTATGTGGGTGCCAGAAGAAGAGAGAGAGCAAGATATTGAAAACCTATTTGAAGAAATAATGACAGAAAACTTCCCCTATCTGGTGAAAGAAATAGACTTACAAGTCCAGAAGCACAGAGAACCCCAAACAAGAGAGATCCAAAGAGGACCACACCAAGACACATCATAATTAAAATGCCAAGAGCAAAAGACAAAGAGAGAATCTTAAAAGCAGCAAGAAAAAAAGTTACCTACAAGGGAGTACCCATACGACTGTCAGCTGATTTCTCAACAGAAACTATGCAGGCCAGAAGGGAGTGGCAAGAAATATTCAAAGTGATGAATAGCAAGAACCTACAACTAAGATTACTTTACCCAGCAAAGCTATCATTCAGAAATGAAGGTCAAATAAAGAGCTTCACAGATAAGAAAAAGCTAAAGGTGTTCATCACCACCAAACCAGTATTATATGAAATGCTGAAAGGTATCCTTTAAGAAGAGGAAGAAGAAGAAAAAGGTAAAGATAAAAATTATGAACAACAAAGTGACAACAAATACATATCTATCAAGTGAATCTAAAAATCAAATGAATAAAAAATCTGATGAACAGAATAAACTGGTAAATGGAGTAGAATCAGGGGCATGGAAATGGAACAGACTGACATTTCTCAGAGGGAAGGGGGTGTGAGAGTGCGGGAAGAGATTAGACAAAGATCTTATATGTATGTATGCAGTACCTATGGACACAGACAATAGGGTGGCAGGGGCCTGGGGTTGGGTGGGAACCGGGTGGAGGGGAGCTATGGGAGGAAAAAAAGGGACATCTGTAATAATCTCAACAATAAAGATTTTTTTAAAAGAAGGGAACGAGAAAGGGAGAGAGAGAGAGAGAAACATCAATTGATTGCTCCCAATATGGCCCAGACAGGGGATCAAACCCCAACCTGAGCATGTGTCCTGACTGGGAATAGAAGCCATGACCTTTCAGTGTACTGGATGATGCTCCAACCAACTGAGCCACACCTGCCAGGGTGGAGGATTAGCCCTTTAAGGAACTCTTACCTTTTGCAATAGCATGGATGGACCTGGAGAGTATTATGCTGAGCAAAATAAGCCAGTCAGAGAAAGATAAGTATCAAATGATATCACTCATATGTGGAATCTAATGAGCCAAATAAACCGATGATCAAAAATAGACCCAGAAGCATGAACAGACTGTTGAACCTCCGAGGGAAGGCAGGGGAGGGTGGGTAGGAAGAGATCAACCAATGAACTTGTATGCATATATGCATAACCCATGGACACAAACAATGGGGTGGTGAGGGCCTGGGGGGGGGGGGACTTATGTAATACTTTCAGCAATAAAGATTTAAATAAATAAATAAGTAAATGTTAAACTTTGTAAGAAGCACATTTATTGTTTAAACTTTTTGTTTCTCAGATATTCAAATGTGTCAAAATATTAGTTCTTAAAATATTCTATATGTTGAAAATTTTGAAATGGAAAAATGAACATTTGAAGTTCTTATTTTGGTTTGTTAGGTTTTATTTAAAGCACGATGGAGTACGTCCAGCCCCTGGGCCATATAAGACCCATGAAATCATTTGGTCTGGCTTCCAAGCCATTAGGGGAGAGTTAATTAAATGTTTGACCAAATATATAGCAAGCTAATTTTTAAGTTGATAACTTTGTATGGACTGCGAATGATGTTATAAATATCCAAATGGCCCTTGGCAGAAAAAAGGTTCCCCCCCCCCCCCGATTTATAGTAAGGAATACCACCAATACTTAAAGATTTCTCACTTGTGTGGGATGTACTAAAAGTTATTTTAAGTAGGCATTTGGACTTTTTCATGGGAAAATTACTCACCTTAACATGTAAAAAGGAAGAATTTAATTTGCTCAATTTAGTACCTACAGAATATTTTGAAGGAATATTCTTCTAGTTAACTAGATGTATCAAAGCATCACTGGACATTTATGAGTGTGTGTGTGTGTGTGTGTGTTAGATTATGTCCATATTTTTAGGGGAAATCAGAGGGTATAAAATTTAGGTCATTAATTATGGTATAAATTACATCTTTACTCCCAAACTAATCAAGGGTCTTAAAATTAAATTTTCTAAAATTACAGGAACTGTAAAGAGCCTTGCCTACAGGTCTTGCAGCTAGTTGGTTGGGAAAGCCAAGAATAGAACTTAATTTTCTTGACCTCTGGTCTCCTATATCTTCTGTCCCCAAACTTGAACATGAATATAGTCATGCCCCACTTACCTACAGGATATGTTCTGAGAAATGCATTGTCAGGCAACTGTATCATTGTGGGAACATCATAGAATACACTTATACAAATGTAGGTGGTATGGCCTATTACATATCTAGGCTATATGGTATAGCCTATTGCTCCTAGGCTACAAGCCTATGCAGCATGTCATTGTACAAAACAACGTGAGACTAAACCAAACAGAAGAGAAAATGATGCAATCAAGAGATGCGGTAATAAACACAAGATGTAAGAGGCTGATGCCAGCATAATAAGGCATACTGTTTTGCAGCAAACGTTTTTTTGCAAGTAGAAAGAGTACACTCTAAAACAATGATAAAATTATAGTATAGTAACTAACATAAATCAGTAATGTAGTCATTCTCATTATCAAGGATTATGTACTGTACATAATTGTATCTGCTCTGCTTTTATATGATTGGCAGTGTAGTAGGTTTGTTTACACCAGCATCACCACAAATGTGAGTAATGCACTGTGCTAGGTAGGTCTTTATGATAGGAAATTTTCAGCTCTGTTATAATCTAACTAGAGGCCCGGTGCACAAAAATTTGTGCACTGGGGGGGGGGGGAGGTCCCTCAGCCCAGCCTGTGCCCTCTCGCAGTCTGGGACCCCTCGGCGGATGACCACCTGCTGGCTGAGGCCTGCTCCCCAGGGAATTGGGCCTAAGCTGGCAATCAGACATCCCTCTGGCAGCCCGGCAGCCCTCAGGGGATGTCCACTTGCCAGCGGGGAGCAGACCTAAGCTGCAATCAGACATCCTTAGCGCTGCTGAGGAGGCAGGAGAGGCTCCCACCACCACCGCTATACTGGCAGCCATCAGCCTGGCTTGTGGCTGAGCAGAGCTCCCCCATGTGGGAGTGCACTGACCACCAGAGGGCAGCTCCTGCATTGAGCGTCTGCCCCCTGGTGGTCAGTGTGTGTCATAGTGACCAGTCATTCCCAGTCTTTCTGCTGTTAGGGTCAGTTTGCATATTACCCTTTTACTATATAGGATAGAGGCCTGGTGCACGGGTGGGGGCCAGCTGGTTTGCCCTGAATGGTGTCCCAGATCAGGGTGGGGGTCCCGCTTGTGTGCCTGGCCAGCCTGGATGAAGGGCTGATGGCAGTTTTCAGGCTGCCCGCACCCCCTTCAGGGTGGGGGTCCCCACTGGGGTGCCTGGACAGCCTGTATGAGGGGCTGATGGCTGTTTTCAGGCTGCCTGCACCCCCTTCAGGGTGGGGGTCCCCACTGGGGTGCCTGGACAGCCTGTATGAGGGGCTGATGGCAGTTTTCAGGCTGCCCGCACCCCCTTCAGGGTAGGGGTCCCCACTGGGGTGCATGGCCAGCCTGGATGAGGGGCTGATGGCTGTTTTCAGGCTTCCTGCACCCTCTTCAGAGTGGGGGTCCCCACTGGGGTGCCTGGCCAGCCTGGATGAGGGGCTGATGGCTGTTTTTAGGCTGCCCGCACCCCCTTCACGGTGGGAGTCCCCACTGGGGTGCCTGGCCAGCCTGGATGAGGGGCTGAGGGCTGTTTTCAGGCTGCACGCACCCCCTTCAGTGTGGGTGTCCCCACTGGGGTGCCTGGCCAGTCTGGATGAGGGACTGAGGGCCCTTTTCAGGCGGGCCAAGCCTGCAACTGAAGCTCCCAGTCTCTCCAATTTTTCTTTTTTTTTTATTCTGGGATTTATTTACCTTCTGTAATTGAAACTTTGTTGCGGCTCCAGCTCCAAGGCCGCTGGCTGAAAGCAGGTATCTGCGGTTTGTTTAGCTTCTATAATTGCAACATTATTGCTTAGAGTGCAGCTCAGAGCTGGGCCGCAGCAGGCGGGGAACCTTGGCTTTCTCCATCACTGGAGCAAGCAAGCCTCATGTTCGCTTCAGCTGCCTGGCTGCCGGCCGCCATCTTGGTTGGCAGTTAATTTGCATATCACCCTGATTAGCCAATGGGAAGCATAGCGGAGGTATGGTTAATTACCATGTTTGTCTATTACTAGATAGGACTAGAGGCCCGGTGCATGAAATTTGTGCATGTGGGAGGGGGGCGGGTCCCCTCAGCCCAGCCTGCACCCTCTCTAATCCGGGACCCCTTGGGGGATCGGGCCTAAACCGGCAGTCGGACATCCCTCTCACAATCCAGAACCACTGGCTCCTAACTGCTCACCTGCCTGCCTGCCTGATCGCCCCTAACTGCCCCCCCCCGCCAGCCTAGTCGCCCCCAACTGCTCTCCCTGCCAGCCTGGTCCCCCCTAACTCTCCTTCCTGCCAGCATGGTTGCCCCTTAACTGCCCCCCCACCAGCCTGGTTGCCCCTCACTGTCCCCCCTGCCAGTGTAGTCGCCTCCAACTGCCCCCTGATGGGCTGATCGCCCCCCACTGCTCCCCTCTGCCGGCCTGGTCGCCCCTAAATGCCACCCTGCCAAACTGGTTGACCCCATCTGCCCCCCCCCCACCAGCCTGGTCACCCCTCACTGCCCCCCTCTGCCGGGCCTGGTCACCTTCACTGCCCCCCCCTGCTGGGCTGGGTCACCCACACACCCTGCTGTTTGGGTACCCCTCAATGCCCCCCCCCCTCCCTGCCAGCCTGGTCTCCCCACACAGCCTGCTCTTCAGTCGTTTGGTCGTTCCTCACTAACCCCTCTGCCGGCCTGGTTGCCCCATGCAGCCTGGTGTTCAGTCGTTTGGTCATCCCTCACTAACCCCCCTGCAGCCTTGTCGCCCCATTTAGCCAGTTCGGTCGTCCATTCGGTTGTTTCAGATGTGACAGCCCCTGGCTCTTTATATCTATAGATGGGACCATCATCCTATATTAAGAACATTGATGGAAACATAGTTATGCAGTACATAAATGTAGTTTTCTTTAGGCAGCAGTCTGAATAATGTTATTATCACTACTTAGAAGTTAGAGACTGAGTTACAAAGAGGAGTTGAGTGATTGTGTAGGGATACCTAAGATTTATGACAGCTCAACTTATTTGGCAGCTACTTCTTTGGTAATAATGATCCTCTGATACAATTGGAAATAAGTAATCACTGTTTTCCGGCTGGAACCATGGAGGGTGCAGAAGAGAAGAAGAAGAAAGTTCCTGCTGTGCCAGAAACCCTCAAGAAAAAGTGAATGAATTTCACAAAGCTGAAGATCAAGCACCTGAGAAAGAAGTTTGCCCAAAAGATGCTTTAAAAGGCAAGAAGGAAGTTCATCTATGAAAAAGCTAAGCACTATCACAAGGAATACAAGCAGATGTACAGAAAGGAGATTTGAATGGCTCGGGTGACAAGAGAAGCTGGCAACTTCTTTGTACCTGCTGAACCCAAATTAGCATTTGTCATCAGGATTAAAAGTAACAATGGTGTGAGCTCAAAGATCCGGAAGGTGCTGCAGCTTTGCCTTCTCCAGATCTTCAGAGGCACCTTTGTTAAGCTCAACAAGGCTTCAATTAACAAGCTGAGGATTGTGGAGCCACACATTGCATGGGGTTACCCAAACCTGAAGTCAGTAAATGAATTGATCTACAAGTGTGGTTATGGCAAAGTCAACAAAAAACAAATTGCCCTGACAGATAACTCTCTGATTGCTCAATCTCTTGGTAAATATGGAATCATCTGCATGGAAGATCTGATTCATGAGATCTATACTGTTGGGAAGCGCTTCAAAGAAGTAAACAACTTCCTGTGGCCCTTCAAGTTGTCTTCTCCATGAGGTAGGATGAAGAAAAAGACCACCCGTTTTATAGAAGGTAGAGATGCTGGTAACAGGGGGGACCAGATCAATAGGCTTATTAGAAGAATGAACTAAGGTATCTACCATGGTTATTTTTGTAATCTGGTCAGTTAATAAACTGAGTCCTTTAAAATTGGGGGAAAAAAAGTAATCACTTAAACCATCCTCTGAAAAATAAAAAAATAAAAAGTGCCATAAAGTCCGCAATAAAATAATGTACAAAATTTCTCATGGGGAAACCCCTCACTCAGAATCTCTGGATTCTTTACCATGCAATTCCATTTTTATTTTTGTTTTCTTAAAAAGGAAATATATTTATTTCTTTATTTTAAAATATTTTATTGACTTTATTGGGGTTACATTGGTTAATTAAATAGGTTTCAAGTATACACTTCTATAATACATTATCTATATGTTCTATTGTGTGTTCACCACCCACAGTCTAGTCTCCTTCGCAATTCCATTTTTAAAAACCTGGTTTCCTAGCTCAGTGCAGATCAGAAGCAAAAATTAGAAATGGAGGGGCGTGTAAAGCTTAAAAGTGGGCGCATGGCCAGTTGTAAGAAGTGAGCACAAATAGAGGAAAAATATGCAAAACACAGACATTCCAAGCTTAGTAGCCTAGGGTCCTGTAGTGTGAAGCCAATTAAGTCCTCTGCACCTTAGGGTCCCTGGAGGTCATTAGAATATTAAAATATAGTGTAGTATTTGAGCATGATAACTACTCTGGGTCAATAAGAAAGGGGCAATTGTATATCCTTTGTTTAAGAAAGTAATTTCAAGGAAAACATTACTGAACAGCAAGGCTTAGCTGTTATTGAAATTTGGAATTTAAAATACTTTAAGAAGTTTGGCACTCAAAGAGAAGTTTCATTTCTGGAAATTTTATTTATGGAACATTTTAGTATTCTATTCCCTAGTAGTGCCAAATCAATTAGGCATTAAT
The DNA here is from genome assembly GCF_000147115.1 of Myotis lucifugus. Classification (NCBI taxonomy): domain Eukaryota; kingdom Metazoa; phylum Chordata; class Mammalia; order Chiroptera; family Vespertilionidae; genus Myotis; species Myotis lucifugus. The sequence continues at coordinate 18,353,323 of NW_005871050.1, read as the reverse complement.
TGTAGTTGTTAAAGGCAGATCAAGATTCAGAGCCTTTGACTTAATTAGTTTAGTCCAACCCAAGCAGCACTAATTGCCTTTACTTTGGTGCTCATTCATAGCAGCACTTAAAATATTTTTATAACCACCATCTTTTAATACCTAGAAAGGAAGCAATATTGCAAGGTATTTGAGAGAGTGGGCCCTAGAGTCAGGCTGCCTAAGGTCAAATTCTGGCCCTAATATTTACTAGCAGTACAATTTAAATTACTTAATCTGACCTATGCCTCGGTTTTTCATTGTGTAAAATAGTGAAGGTAATATAACTATCTCATAGGAAAGTTATGAGGACTAAAGCTAAAGCAAGTCAAGTCTTAGCACAGTTTTTGAAACCTTGCTTTATACAAGGGCCCTATTAGGAATGCTTCCTGTGGGAATACTAAATAACGATTTACTGTTTCTTACTGTGAAGTGAATTGTTCTTTTCTCATCTTTGCACATGATACAAATCATTTTAGCCAACTTTTAATGTAATAAACATGCTTTTACTTTTTACTAGATGCTAATGCTCTATAAATGGATCAAAAATACCTCATAACAGAATTCTGCTCTTACAGACTACCGTGTTAGAGACGATTTTAGGCTTATTTAGACTGGAAAAAGTATAATAGTCCTGAAGTGTTTTTCCTACCTAAAAGTGCTTAACCATTCAGTAACATTTAAAATACAGTGGGGCCTTGACTTACGAGTGTCCTAAGGAGTTTTTCAGAGATACAAGCCGTCTCTCTCGGCAGATTTTTGCTTTGAGTTGACAGAGTAATTTGAGTTAACGAGCTCCTTAACGAGCTTCGTCATGGAACGAATTAAACTCGTAAGTCAAGGCCCCACTGTATATTTTGAACATGAGTGTCTTTTGTAATTAGTTTTTTGTTTAATGACCTCATCAAATGCAAGCAGGATCCCATATTAATCATCAGCTCAATATAATCTGTTTTGTTTGGTTGGTTTTTATGTTTTGTTTTGTTTTTTGTTTTCTCTGTTAAGTGGGCTGGAGCTTGACAGGCTTTCGGGTATCTTTTCTGTGTTCCAGAAATTGACCTCAGGCTCCCCACTACTGACAGACTGCCAAAGTGCCTTGGAGAAACTTAGTGAAGTTCATCATTTGATTTTCAATGGAGCAATTCAAAGCTGCTGAAGAAACTACTATTATGTGTGCCCCATGTATTCTCTCAATCCTTGTAGTATTCCTGTGAAGTAGGTGGTTTTACTCCCTTTTACAGAGGAGGAGACTGAGGCCTGGAGAAATTAATTTGGTCAAGATCTCACATAGGGTAAATGGTAGAAACAATATTCAACAGGTTCATCTGCTCAAAAATCCATACTCTTTTCACTATGTCCCCTTGTCTCTCAAAAGGAAGTACAGTGGAACCTCGGTTCTCAAACTTAATTCATTCTGGAAGGCTGTTCAAGAACCAAATCATTATTTACCATTAGAAGTAATGTGAATCGAATTAATCCGTTCTAGACCCCCCCCCAAATGATTCCTTGTTTTAGCCTTTTAAAAAATATTTAATTTATTTCAGAGAGGAAGTGAGAGGGAGAAAGAGATAGAAACATCAATGATGAGAGAGAATCATTGATCATCTGCCTCCTGCACACCCCCTCCTGGGGCTCAAGCCCATAACCCAGGCATGTGCCCTTGACCAGAATCGAACCCGGGACCCTTCGGTCCATAAGCCAACACTCTATCCACTGAGCCAATCCAGCTAGGGCTAGCCTTTCTTATATACAGTACATGTCTAATATACTGTTTAATCTATAAATAAGCACTTTAAAAACAAAAAGGACATGAAATGTAAATGAAAATTCAATAAAAAATGTACAGTAAAAAATTAAAATTTAATAAGCAGCAACAGAAGAATAAAAACACAAAAATATTCACAGCATACTTTCCTGGGATGTTAACAGCGTGAGATTTAGTGGTAAACTGACTCAGACTCTCCTTTGTCGCCCAAGAGACACGGGAATGATCATACAAGTATCAGCATAAAAGGGTTGTCAGGTTGAGAGGCGAATTGTTAGAGATGGGGGATGTTCGAGAACTGAGGTTTGACGGTAATAAATTACTCTTTGTAGTTTGTACACTGCCATATGTAAAGCCCCACCAGAGGCAATCTAGAATATTTCTATGTGTGTCAACAATTGGCCCATAACTTAGATCCTATGAAACAACAGCCAGAAAGTGCTCTTTATGGAACCAGTTACATACAGAAGATAAATGTGGCTCCCTATTCTGTTTATTTGTTTTTGTTTGTTTAGACAGGCATCTAAAAATCTGGTCAGATTTTTCAAAATAAGGGATATGGATAAGGCAAAATGTTTTTCTTCCCTTCTCTACTTCACATGGGGCTTAAGTTTTTTAAAATCTTAGCAGGTGATTTTTTCCCCCTGATTGGCATTTCGAATATGTGCCATGTGGAAATTTGAGCCCCCTTCAAGATTTTTGTTTTTCTTATTTTTGTTGTTGTTTTCATTGTACTTGTATTATTGTAGCTATCCTTTGTGTGGATTTTTTTAAAAATCTGAGTGTTTGGTCCTAATCATCTGGATAAACATGATTTTGTTACATGGTAGTATAGGTTTTCCAGAGAAGCCAAATAATTAGGGATATAATAATTATCATTTCTGGAAATTGTTCTTTGTTGATATTAAATTATATTGTTCAGGCACGGCAATTAAATGGACAGGCACCATTTTATACAGCTACCTTTGTAAAACAAGCCTTAAACCCCCATAAACTAGAATTGTGTCTTATTCACTTTCATATCTCTAGTCCCTGGTACACAGTAGGTATTCCATAAATATTCGTTGAATATAGGGGTTGATTTTCTGTTAAATGGCAAAAGTAATTTTTATCACACTTATGTTTTGATTAAAGGTCAAGGATTCCTCTGCTAAACATGGATTACTCAGTGTGGCATGTGAAGAGCATGGTAGTAGGACTCAATGCTTTTCTTTGTTTTGCCCCTAAATATGTGACTTTGGGGCTAGTCACTTAATCTCTTAGCACCTCAGTTTTTAACTGTAAACAGAAGCTGTATGGTTAGATGATCTTGAAGGTGCCATTCAACACAAAGTTGTATCATTTGTGATCATTGCATTTTAACAACAAAAAAAATTAGGAATGGCATAGTAATATTACTCATTTAGAAGTGTTTCTTACTGCATAACCCTAAAATATACTAAACAGCTATAAGGGTATACTTTGTAGTGGCTATCAAACTGTTTCTATTTGAAGAAAAATGTGGCAGGGGTGTGTGAAAATTTACTTTTAAAAATTTTTATTCCTGGGATAGTCTGTTTAAGAATAGAATATTGATACAGTAGTAAAATGAGCTGGGAACAGAACTGGTTTACTCTCTTCAGAAGCACTGTACAGGTCTAATGCATAAAAAACTTCATACACACTACAAATCAAGACAACAAAGATATATTTTTGTCTATCAAATTTGTGAAATTTTAAAAAACTCATTTTTAGCAGGGATACTAAGAAACATGCACTCAGAAAAGTAGGAGTGTAAATTGGTACAACTGTTCAGAGGGTAATCTGAAAGTCTCAAAATGCTGAACCTTTGGCCTGCAGTTCTACCTCAAGTGAAATTTATCTTAAAGAAATTTATCATGGAAGAGTACAAAATTTTGTTTACAGAAATGCTTATTATTGTCATACTAGAGGCCCGATGCATAAAATTTGTGCAAGAGTAGGCCTTCCTTCCCCCAGCTGCCAGCACCGGCTTCCCTCTGGCACCCGGGACCCAGACTTCCCTCCAGCCCCAGCTTAGTCCAGAAGGACATCCAGAATGACGTCCGGTCTAATTAGCGTAGTACTCTTTTATTATTATAGATATATGGTGGAGCGAAAGTATGTTTAGAATTGTGCGTACATGAAACAGAGTTTATTCTTGGATTAGTGTTTATTAATTACTAGAGGCCCGGTGCACAAAATTCGTGCACGGAGCAGGGGGAGTCCCTCAGCTGGCCTGTACCCTCTCGCAATCCAGGACCCCTCTGGGGATATCCAACTGCCGGTTTAGGCCCGATCCCCCAGCAGTCGGACATTCCTCTCACAATCTGGGACTGCTGGCTCCTAACCGCTTACCTGCCTGCCTACCTGATTGCCCCTAACCACGCTACCTGCCTGCCTGACCACCCCTAACCCCTTTGCCTGCCTGCCTGATTGCCCCTAACCACTCGCCTGCCTGCCTGATCACCCCTAACTTCTCGCCTGCCTGCCTAATCACCCCTAACTGCCTCTGTCTGGCTGCCTGATTGCCCCTAACCACTCTGCCTGCCTGCCTGATGCCCCTAACTGCTCGCCTGCCTGTCTCATTGCCCATAACCACTCACCTACCTGCCTGATCTCCCCTAACCACTCTGCCTGCTTGATCACCCCCAACTGCTTGGCTGCCTGCCTGATCACCCCTAACTGCTCGCCTGCCTGATCGCCCCTAACTGCCTCTGCCTTGGCCTCTGCTGCCGCAGCGACATCTAGAAGGACATCCGGAAGATCGTTTGGCTGTCCAGTCTAATTAGCATATTATGCTTTTATTATTATAGATTATTATTTTCCATATGAACAACTATAAACCTACATTTGCCCCCACCCTGTATATATCTGGGAAAACAAAAAAATACATCTCTATGTGGTAAGATTATGGGTCAGTTTAATTTTCTTCTTTTTTTTTTATGTGTTTACTACATTTTTCTATATGCACAGGGATTTTTTTCAGTCAAAATAAATACATGTTTTTAAAATGTGGAC
>NW_005871050.1:18345469-18348422 GCF_000147115.1 Myotis lucifugus | reverse complement strand
TAGATTTCTAATTTTATTTGGTTTATACTTATTAGAATAAAACACTATAAAATACTTGTATTTATGTGTGTGTGTGTGTGTGTGTTTTAATTGCAAAAGTAATACTTGCATGGCAAAAATGTGGAGTAACCAAAACACTTGTATACTTCTTATGGGCACCTATAGTATCATCATTACCACACATAAAAATCAATCCCAGCCTTATATATAAGCAAAAAGTTTGATATAAAGACATTATATCACTGAGAGCCATTTTAAGTACAGGAATATCACCAAATAGATATTCTTTGATTTTGATATTTTATATCAAATGGGATATATACTGTATGTGTTTGTTTGTATATGTTTGTGTGTGTTGTGTATGTCTAGACATAAGTATCTATAATCTCAGACATGCTTTATTTTTTCCACTTCCAGTATCCCTACCTTCTTTTCTTCTTTTTATACACATTGGATATGTGGTATATTTATATAGAATATTCTATAGCAATGGATACGAATTAGCTATATACAATAACATGGATGAATTTCAGTACCATAGTGTTAAGTGGGGGGTGGGGTGGAAACAATTCACAGAAAAATATATGCAGTAAGAGTCCATTTATATTCCATTTAAAAGCATGCAGAATTAAATAATATATTATTTAGAATTGCAAGCATAGTCAAACTATAAAGAATAGCAAGAGAATGATAAACACAAAGTTTAGGATATTGGTCATCTCTAAGAGGCAACAACTGTAATGGAAATGAAAAAGGATATATAAGAGACTTGAAAACTAATAGTAACAATGTTCTTTTTCTTAAATTGAGTTCTTAAGAAAGGTTACATCATAATTCTTTATTCCTTATATTTGAAAAAAATCCTTTTATATTCTATTTAATAAAAATAATAAAGTAGTATACAGACATGGTTAAAATTTGCTCAGTGCAAAAGTAGATAATTGAAAATATAACTCCCCTCCCATCACTCATGTTCTCAATCCCCATATCCAGAGATCATTGCTCTTTATTATGCTTACTAGGGGCCCGATGCACAAAATTCGTGCAAGGGGCTCGGCCCTCACAGCCACGGTGGCTGCCTCGGCCCTCACAGCCCCGGCTTCGCCTGGAAGGCTGTCCAGTCTAATTAGCATATTATGCTTTTATTATTATAGATAGGTTTTAAAAGCCACTTAGCTCTGAGATATTTTTAGGTGAAATAGGTTTTGGGAGTTTACTTTATCTCAGTAATTATAGATTGTCCTTAACTTCAGTAAAATTAGATAGACAATGTACATATTTAGTAGCTAAATATGAAGTTGGATATTGTTATTTTTTACTTTTCATTTTGAAATAATTGTAGAGTTGCAGGAAGCTGCAAAGACAGTACAGAGAAAATCCTGTGTATCCTTAACCCATTTCCCCAGTGCTTATATTTTATTTAGAGCTCAATATCAAAGCCAGGAATTGGACAGTGTGAGTATATAGTTCTATGTCAGTTTATTACATGTGTATATTTGTGTAACCGCCACCACCATACTTCAGATGTAGATCAGCTTCATCACCACAAAGATCTCCCTGTGCTATCCCTTTATAAAGTCACACCTGTCACCTTCCCCACATCATCCATGACACTAGGCAGCCACTAATCTGTTTTCCATCTCTATAATTTTGTCATTTGAGAATGTCCTGTAAATAGAATCATATAGTGTGTGTGACTTTTTAAAATATATGTCTATGTTTGTATTGATTTTTTTTAGAGGGGAAGGGAGAGGGGAGAGAGATAGAAACATTGATGAGAGAAACATCATCAATCACCTGCTTCCTGCATGCCCCCCCCCTCCCCCCAGGATCAAGCCTGCAACCCAGACCTGTGCCCTAACTGGGAATCAAACCAGTAACTTCCTGGTTCCTGGGTTAATGCTCAACCACTGACTGATCCACACCGGCCCGGCATGTGTGACCTTTTGAGATTGGCTGAAAGAATTGAGATCTATCCAAGTTGTTGCATGTATCAATGGTTTGTTCTCTTTTACTGTAAAGTAGTATTCTATGGCATGGATGTACTCAAGACTATTGAGTACATATTATGTATACATAGCATATTGATTGATAGCTTAAGCCAGTGATGGCGAACCTATGACACGCGAACTCATTTTTTTGGTTGATTTTTCTTTGTTAAATGGCATTTAAATATATAAAATAAATATCAAAAATATAAATCTTTGTTTTACTGTGGTTGCAGATATCAAAAAATTTCTATATGTGACACGGCACCAGAGTTAAGTTAGGGTTTTTCAAAATGCTGACACGCCGAGCTAAAAAGGTTCGCCATCACTGGCTTAAGCAAACCAAGAAAAATTTGATGTAGTATCGATATTTTATTATTTTATAATCTTACAGAAGAACATGTATGTGAAGAGATGACATATAAGGTATTGATGTTTGTAGAATAGAATAGACCCAAAGTGCTACATGGAGTTTGGAGGAGGAAGGGAGAGACAGAGTGACAGTGACAGCACTGTTACCTGGAATAGCAGAGAAAAGTTTTAGGAAGGAGGTAAAACTTGTGCTGGGCTTTGAAAATTGGGAGAGATTTGCATAGATGATAGAGAAAATTTGAGAAAGCCTTGTATGTTAGGCAATAGTATGAACTAATGAATGTGCAAAGACAGAATTTGCTGGGAGCATTAAAAGACTGTAACCCATGTAAATATTTCAGTTATAGAATGCTGAAAAAGAAAATTGGGGCCAGACTTAATGAGCCTTAAATGTGATCTTTAAAAAGACATTTAAGACATCAATTTTTACATGTCTTACAGTTGTGCTCTCCAAGGTTTTCTGGTTTGTTATTTTGTTTGTTTGTTTTGTTGTTAATCCTCACCCGAGGATATTTTTCTATTGATTTTTAGAGAGATTAGAAGGGAGGTGGGAGGAGAGACAGATCATTCGATTGGTTCCTCTCGCACCCACC
>NW_005871050.1:18324613-18345369 GCF_000147115.1 Myotis lucifugus | reverse complement strand
AAGTGCAGAGAGAGAGTTGTTAGAGGCAGTTAGAATGTCAAGACATAAGAGCAACAAAGAGACAGTGTTGATAGTATTGGATGGATGACTATGACAGCTATTTAAGAATTGTTTCCTGTTGTTTGTTTGTTTGTTTTAGTGTAGATCACTTTTGTACAAACGATTTGTGAAACTGAGTTAGTCTTTTATTGGATATGCTTGTTAAAATTTAAAAGCTCAAGTGTTATAACTCAATAATGTAAGGAGCATACAAGCAGAGCTCTGATATCCCACACGAAGAGAGGTGGTGTGAATTGCTAGCAATTGAATGATCTACCACACTTTTTAAAGGAAGTGTGTTTCTGAGGTTGTGATAGATAGGTGTTAGAGAAATGGCTTGATGGTGGGAAGCTGGGATTTAGTAGGTACTGTGCTTCAGTAATGGGGCAGTCCAAATCCAGAAGGGATAATATATGAAGACTGTCTCAAGTCTAGCGAAGTTGGTTTTAGTTGTTTGCAAGCATATGCTTGGCTTCCATTGTTTTATCCCCAAAGCCTGATTGAGGTGCCAGGGAAAGGACCTGGATCTTAGCACTGGGAGAGAATTATATATGAAATATATAGGTAGATATGTTTAGGTAGATATATATGTATCTATGCATATCTATATAGATACTAGAGGCCCGCTGCACAACATTCGTGTACTGGGGGCAGGGGGGCCTCAGCCCGGCCTGTGCCCTCTCTCAGTCCGGGACCCCTTGGGGGATGTCCGACTGCTGGCTTAGGCTCACTCCCCTAAGCCAGCAGTCGGACATCCCCCAAGGGGTCCTTTGTGCTGCTGCAGAGGTGGGAGAGGCTCCCACCACTGCCAATGAGCTCACCAGCCAGAAGCCAGGCTCCCTGTTCCTTAGCTCTGCCTCGGAAGCCAGAGAGGCTCCTGCCACCGCCACTGTCCTCGCCAGCCGTGAGCCCTGCTTCTGGCTGAGCAGCGCTCCCCCTGTGGGAGTGCACTGACCACCAGGGGGCAGCTCCTGCCTTGAGCGACTGCCCCCTGGTGGTCAGTGCTCATCATAGCAACCAGTCATTCTTCAGTTCGGTCTATTTGCATATTAGCCTCTTATTATATAGGATAGCTATACTAAATGTAGATATACTAAATGAGGTTTTACTAAGAAATCTTTCAATTTTACTTCTCTAGAGATTGTATCTTCTGGTAGGTGCCATATCACTCCTTTAAACTTATAAACTTATGACTTAATAGCAGTTTAACTTATAGAAGTTGATAGCTTTCAAAAGTCCAAAGTCCAAGAGAGTTTTATTAAAGCCAAATAAAATAGAAGTCTAATCACTGCTTGGCAGTTTTGGTCAGTGTAACAATAGTAATCTGTGATCTTTATAATTCAAACAAATTAAAATGAGGTACAAGAGTTTTTAGTGTGTAATTTTGCTTAGGTTAATTTAGGGGAAACTATCCATGGATATAGGTTGTACAATGCCTCTGATTTTCTTACTCATGAACAGTTATTGGAGGAGAATTGGATACTTATACTTAATTTGTAATACAGTTGAAGGTGTTTCTCTAACATACATTAACTGTGCTTTTTTCTTTTTTCCCAGTTTTATTGTGATATAACTGACATACATCACTGTATAAGTTTAAATAGCACAGCATGATGGTTTGATTTACATATATTAGGAAATGATTATCACAATAGGTTTAGCTAACATCTACCTTCTCACATAGATACAATAAAAAGAAAGAAAAAATGGGAAAAAATTTCCTTGTAATGAGAACTCTTTTTACTCTCAACAACTTTCCTGTACATTAAACTGTAGTGTTAGCTATAGCCATTGTGTTGTACATTACCTCCCTATTTATCTTCTAACTCAGTGGTTCTCAACTTTGGCTGCACATTAGAATCACCTGGGAATCTTTTTAAAATCCTGATTTCTGGGCCTCATCTCCGGAAATTCTGTTTCTTTGTTACTAATGTTGTGGCCCCACCTCATAACAAAGAAACAGAATTTCCGGAGGATGAGGCCCAGAAATCAAGATTTTAAAAAGATTCCCAGGTGATTCTAATATGCAGCCAAGGTTGAGAACCACTGTTCTAACTAGAAGTTTGTACCTTTTGACCACCTTTTTCCAGTTAACTCTTCCCCCACCTTTAATTGCTTTTGATTATAGGTGTTTGTAATAAGTTTAATGCCAGTATTTGATTAAAGGATATATAAACTTAAGATATGTGTATTAATTGAAGAAAAGTCAGAACATGCATTATTCAACATTCATTCAACAAGTGATTACTTTTGCCAGGCATTGTTTTAGGTGCTGGGTAAGTAGTGGTAGACAGAACAAACAAGGAGCTGACATTCTAGTGGGGTAGGGAAGAGAAAAAAAATAAGTAAACAAGGTAGTTTCAGATGATGATAATTCAAAGAAGAAAAAGAAAATAGGATAATGTGATTGAAAGTTGAGGGGGTGAGGCTATTTTAGGGTGGTAAGGGAAGGCTGTTCTGATGTAATAACACTGGAGCTATGACTCTAAGGATGGTAGAGAGCCGTCAAGTGTAATTGTGGGAGAGGGAGGGTGAAAATGTAGAAGATGCCAAAGATGAAGGCAGGGGCAATATCATGTTAGGCCTTCTTGGGCTATGGTAGACTTTGAATTTTATCTAACACTTAAAATCCCATGAAATAGTTTTTCTCTAGTAGAATCTAATAATCTCTGGAGTAACTATATCATGGAGCCTATTGTGATAACATCTGGATACTTTGTAGAAGTGCTACCTTAATACTTACATACATCCTTGTGTGTCTTAAGTCACTTATCTGACAAAAAAAAATGCCTTCTTTAACAAGTCTGTGGTGTGCACCAAGAATTATGAAGAGGTTTTTTTTTCCTCTCAGTATTAGTAGTAGTAGTCAAATTGCTGTATTCTATAAATGTAAAGATAACTTAAGATGGAGAAAAATATGGTGTTATGTTTTACAAATGTATGATTATCTTATTTCACCCAAAATTTTTCCTAGAAAAATGCAGTATCTACTTCTACCTTCTCTAACCTCCCAAATATATATATATATGTACGTATGTGTATATCAATGTATACGTAGATATATATGTATTTTTGGTGGGTTTAATTTTGTTCATCTATTGTTCTGGGACTTTATTTTTTGTTTAAGTTTTGCTTCCTTTTTTTCTAAAGAATATAGAGTTTTTAAGAAAACAATTGTCTGAATGTGGTTTTCTGCATTATATACTTTTATATTTATGCATATTTATGCAGCAATACTTTGTTATTTTTGCTTAAGTCCTTAATCTTTTTAGGCTATGAAGGTACTTAGTAGTTCTTATCTTCCTGTATAGCAGGGATGGGGAACCTATTTTCTTCCAAGGGCCATTTGGATATTTATAACATCATTTGCAGGCCATACAAAATTACCAACTTAAAAGTTAGCCTACTATATTTGGTCAGACATTTAATTAACTCACCCCCAATGGCTTGGCAGGGCCAGACCAAATGATTTTGCCAGCCTTATATGATCTGCAGACCGGACGTTTCCCATCCCTGCTGCACAGTTTATTAAGGTTAAAAAGGCACTTTTAAAGGAAAATATTCTATTGCAGTCAAAAAATTAAAAATTGCTGATTGATAACCTTCTTATACAAACCATATTGTCCCACTTGGCATAAAACCTCTGGGCATCTATCAGTATACAAACATTTGAGCCCTTTATGGGCCTTTTATTTATTTGTTTTTTAAATATACTTTTATTGATTTTAGAGAAGAAGGGAGAGGGAGAAGGAAAGAGATAGAAACATCAATGATTGGCTGCCTCCTGCATGCCTCCTACTGGGGAATCAAGTCCATAACCCAGGCATGTGCCCTGACCAGGAATCGAACCCTGACCTCCTGATTCATAGGTCGATAATCATCCACTGAGCCACACCAGCTGGGCTGGGTGTTTGATTTATTAATGCTGTATTTTCTAATTTGTACCCATTTTAAACAGAGTTTTAAAGAAAGGATGTTATCATTTGGTCTCTGTTTCTCTTGTTTTAAAATAGGAAACAGAGAACACTGCACACAAAGTTGGAAATGAGTCCCCTGTACAAGAATTGAAACAAGATGTGGTAAGATATTATGTCAATATTAGTTTAGTAGTTGTTTACATGGTGTATTTATTGATTTTATTTTTTTTAATATTTTTTTTATTTCAGAGATAAAGGGAGAGGGAGAGAGAGATAGAAACATCAATGATGAGAATAATTGATCTGCTGCCTCCTGTACACCCCCTACTGGGGATGGAGCCCACAACTCAAGCAGTGCCCTGACCAGGAATCTAACCATACCTCCTGATTCATAGGTCGATGATCAACCACTGAGCCACAACAGCCAGACTATTTATTTTATTTTTATTTTTTTACATGGTATATTTAAAATAGAAAATTTTCTATATTAAGTATAGTATAGTGGTCTGTACATGGTGGATGTTCAGAAATGTTCCTTGAATCTGTTGAATTTGTGATTGAAGATCATCAGGCTTTTTAGAAGTCATTTCATAATTGGTAATTTATTCTTGAAACCATATTTGTGTTACTAAATTTATTGGAATGACATGGTTAATAAGATATATAAATTTCAAGTGTATAATTCTATAGTACACTGTGTTCATCACCCAAAGTTTAGTCTCCTTCCATCACCATATATTTGACTCCCTTTACCTTCTTCAACCTCCCCCCAGCCTCCTTCCCCTCTGTTTTGAAACAGTACTTAGAAAAATATTTTATAATGTGTCTTTGTTTTTATGCTTGTATTTTTATTAAAATGAGTTATAACTACTCTTCGGATTACTACCAAGTGTTAAAGGTATTAAAAACTCAGTGTAGCAAATTTTGATGTCTTTAGAAGTTGGAAGTTATAAGAAGTCATTACTCATAGTGCCTTTGATACATTATAAAGAATTGATCCTACGAAGCTTCAGAATTTGGTTTATTAGATGAGACTGAGCACAAAATAAAAAGCTTGACAGTGGAGTAGTTCACAGTATCAGGATAAAGTCCAAGGAGAAAGGATGGTGTGTGTTCATTCATATATATTGAGTGTTTTCTGCACCCTAGGCACTGTTCTAGCCAGTAGGTTTCCAGAAAGCAACAAGATGACACATTCTTTACCCTATAGTTTTTCAGCAATGACATTATTGACATTTGGGGCTGGCTGATTCTTTTGTGGAAGTAAGGGGAGACTGTTCTGTGCATTGTAGGATATTTAGCAGCCTCCCTGGCTCCCACCATTAGATACCAATAGATTCCCCCATCCCATCATGACAACTAAAAATATCTCCGGACATCACCAAATGTCTAGGGAGGGTGTCAAGCAAACTCATCCCCAATGGAGATCCATTGTTCTACCTTTATGGAATTTAAAAATCTAATGGACTGCATATTTAAATATTGATCATACTTTTTCTTTTAAAAGGACATTTTTTCTTTTGGGGAGAAATTGTGGTACTATGTATCAACATAAAAAATGAATGGTGCCACCCCCCTGGCCAGGTGGCTCAGTTGGTTGGAGCATGGTCCTGTACACCAAAAGTTTGCGGGTTCAATTTGGGCATGTACCTAGATTGTGAGTTCGCTTCCCAGTTGGGGCACATACAGGAGGCAACCTATCAATGTTTCTCTCTCACGTTGTTGTTTCTCTCTCCATTCCTCCCTCTCTCTCAAATCAATAATACCATATCCTCGAGTGGTACCTTTTTTTTTAAATCTGAAATTATTCACTGTAACAAACAGCAATCTTGATTTTCAGCATTTCCTTCTGGTTCTCACCTATTTGCATATTCTTTTTCCTAATTGTAGTGTAGATAGAATTTTGTGTTCTACCTTTGTCTTTCACCATTTTTAGATTTTCATCATATTTCAATACTCAGTTTTCATTTGACATATTATCAGTTTCCATCAGGCCAGTGTCTTTCACATGTGTCTAGCTGTTTTTGTTGAAAGCTTGAAATGTTTCTACTTTTTCCACTAGAGCTTTTCTTTCCCCCTTTTAATAATTTTTTTCTTGCCTGGCCAGTGTGGCACAGTGGTTGAGTGTCGACCCACAAGCCAGGAGATCACCTTTAAAAGAGAATTTTTTTCTTAGGGTAAATTACAGATGGGTAACTATAGTTAATAGAAGAAAAATAGTGATTTTTAAGTAGATTATAGAAGCTGAAAAAAGTGAGTAAACACCATGGGACATAGAGTGAGGCTTAAGACTAGGTATCACTTTTTAAGTTCCAGCTTTTTTAATTGAATTAAGTATCATACATTAATAATAAAGGCTGTGGGATATACCCTAGACCAGTGATGGCGAACCTTTTGAGCTCGGCGTGTCAGCATTTTGAAAAACCCTAACTTAACTCTGGTGCCGTGTCACATATAGAAATTTTTTGATATTTGCAACCATAGTAAAACAAAGACATATTTTTTATATTTATTTTATATATTTAAATGCCATTTAACAAAGAAAAATCAACCAAAAAAAATGAGTTCGCGTGTCACCTCTGACATGCGTGTTATAGGTTCGCCATCACTGCCCTAGACCAGAACACAATCCATGCTCTCAGTAGCTTACATTTTAGTAGAGGAAACTGGATAAACACAAAACTGAATGTAATATAATAAGTGTTCATAAACTTAGAAACTATTATAAGAACACAAAAGGAGACTGCTTGGGGATAGGAATGAGGAAGACTTCAGGGAGGAAGTAGCATCTGAGCTGGGGTTTTTTTTTCTTTATTGATTAAGGTATTACATATGTGTCCTTATGCCCCCCTTTGTTCCCCACCCCTCCACCCCGCTAATGCCCTCACCCCCCTGGTGACTGTGTCCATGGGTTAGGCTTATATGCATGCATACAAGTCCTTTGGTTGATCTCTCCCTCTTACCCCTCCCTCCCCTACCTTCCCTCTGAGGTTTGACGGTCTGATCGATGCTTCTCTGTCTCTGGATCTGTTTTTGTTCATCAGTTTATGTTGTTCATTATATTCCACAAATGAGTGAGATCATGTGATATTTATCTTTCTCTGACTGACTTATTTCACTTAGCATAATGCTCTCCAGCTCCATCCTATTGCAAATGGTAGGAGTCCCTTCCTTTTTACAGCAGCATAGTATTCCATTGTGTAGATCAGTGGTTCCCAAACTTATTTGGCCTACCGCCCCCTTTCCAGAAAAAATATTACTCAGCCCCTGGAAATTAATTTTTTTTAAATTTTAATAGCAGTTACTCATCGCCCCCAAATGCACCTGTGGCCATCACCGCCCCCCTGGATCGCTGCAGCGCCCACCGGGGGGCGGTAGCGCCCACTTTGGGAATCACTGGTGTAGATGTACCACAGTTTTTTAATCCACTCATCTGCTGATGGGCACTTAGGCTGTTTCCAAATCTTAGCTATTGTAAATTGTGCTGCTATGGACATATGAGTGCATATATCCTTTCTGATTGGTGTTTCTGATTTCTTGGGATGTATTCCTAGAAGTGGGATCACTGGGTCAAATGGGAGTTCCATTTTTAGTTTTTTAAGGAAACTCCATACTGTTCTCCACAGTGGCTGCACCAGTCTGCATTCCCACCAGCAGTGCATGAGGGTTCCTTTTTCTCCACATCCTCGCCAGCACTTGTCATTTGTTGATTTGTTGATGATAGCCATTCTGACAGGTGTGAGATGGTACCTCATTTTCGGTTTTTTTTGTTTGTTTGTTTTGTTTTGATTCTTTTTAAAAAATATATATATTTTATTGATTTTTTACAGAGAGGAAGGGAGAGGGATAAAGAGTTAGAAACATCGATGAGAGAGAAACACTGATCAGCCGCCCCCCGCACACTCCCCACTGGGGATGTGCCTGCAACCAAGGTACATACCCTGGACCAGAATCGAACCTGGGACCCTTGAGTCTGCAGGCTGACGTTCTATCCACTGAGCCAAACCGATTAGGGCTTGTTTCTTTTTTAAAATTTTTTATTGATTAAGTTATTACATATGTGTCTTTATCCCCACATTACCCCCCATCCTCCCCACTCATGCCCTCACCCCCCTGGTGTCTGTGTCCATTGGTTAGGCCTATATGCTTGCATGTAAGTCCTTTGGTTGATCTCTCCCCCTTACCCTCACCCTCCCCTACCTTCCCTCTGAGGTTTGAAGGTCTGATCTATGCTTCTCTGTCTCTGGATCTGTTTTTGTTCATCAGTTTATGTTGTTTATTATATTCCATAAATGAGTGAGATCATGTGATATTTATCTTTCTATGACTGGCTTATTTCACTTACCATAATGCTTTCCAGTTCCATCCATGCTGTTGCAAATGGTGAGAATTCCTTCTTTTTTACCATAGCATAGTATTCCATTGTATAGATGTACCACAGTTTTTTAATCCACTCATCTATTGATGGTCACTTAGGCTGTTTCATTGTCGTTTTGATTTGCATCTCTCGGATGATTAGTGACTTTGAGCATGTTTTCATATATCTCTTGGCCTTCCTTATGTCCTCTTTTGAAAAGTATCTATTTAGGTCCATTGCCCATTTTTTGATTGGGTTGTTTATCTTCCTTTTGTTAAGCTGTATGAGTTCCCTGTAAATGTTGGAGATTAAACCCTTATCAGAGATAACACTGGCAAATATGTTGATGAATGGGTAAGATTTGGGCAGGCAGAGGTAGGAGAGGAAAGGAATAACCAAAGAATGGCACAGAGATGATGAATGTGCAAAATGTTTGAGGACAAGTCTGGAGACCACAGTTAAGGCCAGATTATGGGAATGTCTTATGTCATACTGAAACATCTGGGTTTTATTTTATAATTACTGGGAAAGCAATGAGTTCTTTGAAGCAGAGAGGTAATGTGAAGAAGCAGTTGCTTAACATCATGATCTCCATCTTAGTTTTGATTCTCACCATTCTCTTACTCTTTTCCTGTTTGCTACCTTCTAAAACACAGAGGAAAAATACAAGGTTGACACTATAAAATGGTATTATGGGGGCATATGGAGAGTTAGAAAGCATGGGCCTTGCTTCCCAAAAACTAATTATCCAGTGTGAAGTAAGTATTTGTACAGAGCTAGCCCATATACTACCTTGTATTTATATTATAGCTCATACTGTAATAAACAGAATGATGGGAGTTCAGAGAAGGGAGAGATTGTTCTCAGATAACAGATTAGGAATGTCATGATTTTCAACCTCATTTGGACCCCTCTAATAGCATGGGTCTTTCCATTATGCATAGTGATTATTTCAAACATTTACATTCACCTCATTCTCACTGTGCCCACTAATATCCCACTCACTTTCAGCAGATGACCTTGTTTCTTACTGCATGTAGACTTTAGAGACTAAGAAACCTCAATTCACTCCTTTTCATCATCCCATACTTCCCTTACCTGTCAGCTTGTTTTCATCTTTAACCTCCTTTTCATGTCATTGTTGAGAATTTAGTTTATTTTCCTGTCCATAGTAGTATGATATAATATAAAGAATCGTGGATTTTTTGTGAAAAACCTGGATTTCAGTTTTGACTTTGTAGCTTACTAACTGTAGAACCTTGAGCAAAATTCTTTTTTTTAAGTATATTTTATTGATTTTTTACATAGAGGAAGAGAGAATAGAGAGTTAGAAACATCGATCAGCTGCCTCCTGTACACCTCCTACTGGGGATGTGCCCGCAACCAAGGTACATGCCCTTGACTGGAATCGAACCTGGGACCTTTCAGTCCGCAGGCTGACGCTCTATCTACTGAGCCAAACTGGCCAAGGCCTTAATGCCTTTACCTCAGATACCTGCTTTTGTAGAAAGGAGATACTCTACCTCACAAAGTTTATTTGATGATTAAATAGAGAATGTGTGTGCTAGATCTAATGCACAGTAGACCTTCTTTCTTTTCTTCTCCAGAACTTTGTTTCCATTCTTTCCCTTGGATCCTTCCCCTCAGTTTATAAAAATGCTGGATCACTTTCTTGCATCCTCTTCCATTTATAGGCAAGTTTTTGAAACTGTAGCCTATGCAGGCCTGTCTCTATGTCTTCACTTCTTATTCATTCTTAAACCCACAGGAATCCAGATTCTGTTAAGACTGAGTCACTCAGTGCTCAGTAACCACCTAATTGTGAAATTAGGTGGACTCTAGTTAATAGTTCTCTGGTAAAAGTGATTGATGTCTAGTATTAAACATTTGAAGGTTGAGAAAAAGTAATATATGGGAGATGCTGAGAAATCAGGAATATTGTTCAATAGCAATAGCATACAGTTCAGCTTTAGCATGTTCCATGTTCTGTTAGCTTTCTGGAGCCGAGGAATTGAGAAAGCAGAAGTCATCCATGATTGGGCATGGTGGATAGATAAGTGGGCTGGGAGATTTAATGTCAATAATGACAGGACTGGGTAGAAAATATATTTTCTTCCAAATGTTAGTAGAATGCATAGAAAGACTATCTGTATTTTTTAGCTATAGAAAAGAAATAAAGGGGGATGTCCAGCTGGTGTGGCTCAGTGGTTGAGAGTCGACCTATGAACCAGGAGGTCATGGTTCGATTCCTGGTCAGGGCACATGCCAGGGCTCAATCCCCAGGTGGGGTATGCAGTAGGCAGCTGATCAATGATTTTCTCTCATCACTGATGTTTTTCTCCCTCCTCTCTGAAATCAATAAAAATATATTTTTAAAAAAGAAACAAAGTGGGGGAAAGGCATAGTGAGTTGGCTGTTTGAACTCTTTTTTAAAATATTTTTATTGATTTTAGAGAGAGGGAGGGAGGGAGAGAGAGAGAGAGAGAGAGAGAGAGAGAGAGAGAGAGAGACATCAATGTGAGGGAGAAATATCAATTGGTTGCCTCCTGTTTGCACCCTGACCTGGTATGTGGCCTGACTGGGAATCGAACCGGTGACCTCTCAATGCATGGGATGATGCTAAACCAACTGAACCATATCAGCCAAGGCTGTTTGAATTTATTTCATGGTCCTGGCATCCCTCTAAATATTAGGGTATTAGGTGTATTCTGTTTAAGAACATTAATATCCTTGTATCTGCTGGCTTTTCCTGTCATAGGCTTGAGCTAAACAATTAGAATTCTTGTACTAGGTGGTTTTGCTTCTCTTGATTTTGTTAACTAGGCTCAAATCAGCAGGCTGTTACTACAACTAACTTGGCATAAATATGTAAATGAACTATGACATGAAGAGTCTAAATGTAAATTTATGTTTGAACTTTATTATACAGTGTTGATTAAGCTTTTGTGATTACATGTACTAGCCCAGATTCCCTATTATAATGGTTAAGAGTGCAGATTCTTGAACCAAACTCCCTAGTTTTGTGCCAGCTTCATCACTTAGAAGCTTTGTGACCTAGGACAAAACATTTGGTTCCTCTCTACCTTAGCTCCCTCATTTGTATATGATAATAGTAAGCATTGTCTGACACATAGTAAGTACTATATAAATGAGTAGCTGTTACTGTGTTCTTGTAAATGGCTTCATTTTTAAAAATTGCTTTTTAACTTTTCATCAGATTATTGAAAGTATTATTGAGGAGACTCAGAAAGTACTTCAGCTTGACGATGACTCTTTGGATTCCAAAGGAAAAGGACAGTCTGATCAGGCTACTGCCAGTCCTCTCGTGGCTGGAACAGATCTTAACAATATACCTGGACTGTTAGCCACAGGTCAAGTCCTACAGGAATATCCCAAAAGGGCAGAGAGTCAGAATACATGTGAAGAAACTGAATTAGAACCCAAAAAATGTTTTTCTTCCAATGACACCTGTGAGAAGCCAGTAGATGAAACCACTAAGTTAACTGAAATAAGTTCAACTAAGCAGCTTAATGTGACTGAAACTGAAACAGAAGTATTGAACAAGGAAGCAGTGGAAATCAAAGGAAGTGATGTTCTAGAATCTGCATCCTCAAGCTCCTCATCTGCTAAAGATTTTGCTACTGTGGAAGAATTGGCTCCTGCCAAACCCCCAAGACAGCTTACTCCAGAACCTGACATAGTGGCTAGTACAAAAAAGCCTGTTCCAGCACGCCCACCCCCTCCAACTAATTTCCCACCTCCTAGACCACCACCTCCATCTCGACCTGCTCCACCACCAAGAAAAAAGAAAAGTGAATTGGAGTTTGAGGCTCTTAAAACACCCGATCTGGATGGTAAGTATTATTGAGAGATAAGTACTTTTGTGAGGATATTTTTGAGTTGAACTTGTTTAAATTTGTTATTTTGTTTTAGTTTATGTTATGTAAACTACATGGATGACCAAGTTGTAAAAATTATTTTAGTAATAAAAAGTGAAAATATTTATATTGGTGATTAGTTACATTATTATAATTGAACATTTCAGCAGACTTCAAACTTTCAAATCTGTTATCATTGGAGAGCCAGTGTGATATGGTGAAAAGAATATGGTATTTGAGAGTTAAGATTTGAATTCAAGTCCTAGATCACTCTTTTTTTTATTTTTTAATTTCTAAATTAAATTTATTGAGCACTGGATCTCTTAATGTTTAAGTTGTATAGCCTTGAGGAATTTAAATAACTTGTTTGAATCCTAGTTTCCCCATATATAAAATGAGAGTAATAAAATCACTTCTGTCACACGATTGTTATAAGAATCAGACAAATAAAGGTTAAAGCACTTTTCAATTAATGTATAAAGTCCTATATAAGTATTTATTATTATTATCGTTGTTGTTGTTGCAGTTCCCAAAGACAATATTACATCTGATACGCTAACTACGAGCATGGCTTCAGAGAGTACAGTCAAGGATTCTCAGCCTTCTCTTGATTTGGCAAGTGCTACCAGTGGAGATAAAATAGTTACTGCCCAGGTTGGTAAATTCATGTTAT
The DNA here is from genome assembly GCF_000147115.1 of Myotis lucifugus. Taxonomy (NCBI): domain Eukaryota; kingdom Metazoa; phylum Chordata; class Mammalia; order Chiroptera; family Vespertilionidae; genus Myotis; species Myotis lucifugus. Next base: position 18,332,505 of record NW_005871050.1, on the reverse strand, counting down.
ATTTTATATAGGCTTTGTCAGATTTCCTCAACTTGCTGGTTTGTTGATTATCAAACTTTCTTCTCCAGGCCAGATATTTTCTTATCCCAAAACCTGGACTCCTTACATCCCTTGTCCAGCTCTGCTACTAAGTAGTTGGGTAACTCCAGGAAGCTATTTAACATCTGAGTCTCAGATGCCCCATTGATAAAATGAAGGGAAACCTTCCTTGAAGGTTTCTTGCAAGGATGACATGAATAAAGTATACCAAGTACCTGGCCATGTAGCAGGCATTCAAAAAATGACACATGCTGCTATTTGTAATATTATTGATATTAATAAACACCAACTACAATCTTCATTTACCTGAACTGTAGTGGATAAAATTGAGGACTTTTATTTTTTATAATTTCTTTTTCCTAATCATGAAAACAAACTTCATAATATATATATATATATATATACATATATATATACATACATATACACACACACACACATACACATATACATACATACATACATAGGAAGCAATGGAAAGGACTTGGTAACATGAAACAATGGAAGGGACTTGATAACATGAATTTTACCACAGCCAAATTCTGGCACTCAAGGCTTACTTATGTGGTAGCTATGATTGGGGCAGTTTAGCAAACTGGGAGATAAGACAATATATAGCCCTTCATAGCCTTAGAGCATTGATTGGCAGTGGCCTGTTTTGTAGGGTTTCCAAGTTAAGAATGGTCTTTACTTTTTCAAGGATGTTTATGAAAAAGAATATGTGACAGGTACTATGTGTGAAGCAAAAAAAACCTAAAATATTTGTTAACTGGCTCTTTACAGAAAGCATTAAGATATCTATAAATCTAGCCCTGAACAATGGCAATCTTTGTGCTAGCATTCTACTAGTAGAGAACTACTTTGGGGTCAGGTTCAAATAGAACATTTCTTTGCTTCAAGACTAACACATTATTGCATGGACAGCAATAGTTTGGGTACCTAATGTTTTTCAGAATTCTGGGAGTAATAAAGGGCTGAAATGGAGTATTCCATTTAAATTTGCAATAGGCTCCATTATCGGAATTATGGAATTTTTTTAGAAATGTGTGTGGTAATGAGTAATTGAATATTTATAAAAATTGGTTCAGTCTACTTTCTGTTTATGAAATTATAATTTCAGGAAAATGGAAAAGCACCTGATGGGCAGACAATAGCAGGTGAAGTGATGAGCCCTCAGAGACCTAGATCCAACTCTGGGAGAGAGCTTACTGATGAGGTATAATTATATATTTTTTTTGTTCTTAAAAACATAAAATATAAAAGCCATAATGGGAAGGTAAAAAAGGTCTGGAGATGGATGGTGATGATAGTTGCACCGCAATGTGAACATACTTAATGCCCCTGAACTATACAATTAAAAATTGTTAAAATGATAAATTGTATATTATGTATATTTTACTATTATTAAAATTTTTTATTTATTGTTATTAGGCCAGAAAGTCATAATGTAGAAGAAAAAATGAAAATGAAGATCACCTTAGGTTTTGTTTTTTTTAATATGTTGAAGTTTGCAACTCTGACTTAAACTTGCCCTTTCATACAATCTATGGTGGAATAAATATATTGAAAGCAAGGCCTATATTTTATAGAAAGTGGGCTTAAAAAAACTTGACATTATAGATATGTATATGTTTTCATGCTTGTTAGATGATGTAGTGTAGATAGTCTTGTTAGTATATATCTATTGTTAGTATATATCTATTGGCCAATTTATTCAGAATGAAGTTTTAAAGCAAAATCTTAGTTTTTTGTTTCTTGTAAACAACATTTTAAAAAATTATTGTACTTTGGAAAATAGTTTGGCAGTTTTTCAAAAAATTAAACATCGAGTTACCACGATGTAGAAATTTTACTCTTATATGTACACCAAAGAGAAATGAAAACACATGTCTGCGTAAAAAATATACACAAGTGTTCATAATAGCCAAAGTTCATAAACGCCCATCACTGATGAATGGGTAAATAAAATGTCATATATCTATTCACATGGACTATTTTTCAGCAGTTAAAAGGAATTACGTTCTGATACATGGTTACAGCATGGATGAACCTTGAAACCATAGTGCTAAGTGAAAGAAGCCAGTCACAAAAGACCACATACTGTATGATTAAATTTATTTGAAATGTCCAGCATAAGCAAATCCATAGACACAAAAAGTAGATTAGTGATTGCCAGGGACTGGAAAGGGGGGGGGAATAAGATATGACAGCAAATGAATATGGGATTTCTTTTGGGGGTAGTAGAAATGTTCTGAACTTAGATAATGGTGATGGTTGCACAACTCTTTGAATATACTCAAAATCATTTAACTATGTATGGTTTAAATAAGTGCATTTTGCAATGTATGAATTGTATCTCACTAAAAATGTTTAAAATTATTGTACACAGTACTGAATGTATTTAGAAAGTCCTTAGCTTAAAATTTTGAGGACTTTGTAGACTCAAAAAGATACATAAATTATAAGTTCTCTTGGTGTTATATTTTACCTCAGGAAATTTTAGCCAGTGTAATGATTAAGAACCTGGATACTGGAGAAGAAATACCTTTAAGTCTTGCAGAAGAGAAACTGCCAACAGGTATTAATCCTCTCACTCTACACATCATGAGAAGGACTAAGGAATATGTAAGGTATGATCTAAAGTTATTTATTATTTGTAGTATTTCATTCAGAGTGGTGAAGATTTCTCTGTTTATGAACTATATGATAGTCCCTAATTTGGTTTCATTCAGCCTTTTTTAAATTTGGAATTAAATAGTTAATGTATATATTCTTAAATTTTGTTCTCTCTTAGGACTGCACAATTATTAGGAGAAAATATTATATACCTTTAATTCCATAATATTTGATTTCTCTTCTTTTAAAATTATTTATATTATACTAAAGATAGTATTAAAACATATTGAGGCTAAACAGTCATGCTGTTCTTCTGAAACCTTGCTTAAGGATCAGAGATTTTATATATAAAACTAGAGGCCTGTTGCACGAAGAGATTTCATGCAATAGGCCTTCCCTTCTCCTGGCTGCCGGCACCGGTTTTCCTCCGGCACCCGGGGCCCAGGCCTTCGCTCCGGCCGGAGCCGCCTTCCATCCTCCATCTTCGCGGCCCCAGCTGGAGCCACCTTCCGTCTTCGCAGCTCTGGCTCACCTTTAGTCTTCGCGCCGCCCCTTGGAGCCTACATATGCAAATTAACGGCCATCTTTCTTGGCGGTTACTTTGCATATCGCGCTGATTAACCAATGGGAGGCATAGCGAAGGTACGATCAATTACCCTGTTTGTCTATTATTAGGATTTTAGAGGGTCAGAAAATGGCTTTAAAGTATGGTGATTGACTTTACTGTGGGTTATATGTAGATCTAAGGTGGGGGTTGGGAACTTACGGCCTACTGGCCATATAAGGCCCCCAAAATCATTTGATCTGGCCTGCAAAGGCATTAAGGGTAAGTTAATTAAATGTTTGACCATATATAGCAGGCTAATTTTTAAATGGATAATTTTATATGGCCCGCTAATAATGTTATAAATATCCAAATGGCCCTTCACAGAAAAAAGGTTCCCCACTCCTGATCTAAAGAATCATTTCAGTGAAAGCAAAGCCTTTTAAAGTACAATACATGATGTGCCTGGTGAGTGAGGAAGAAGATATTTACAAGTTAATTTGTCATTTCTGGGTAGCATGTTTTGCCCAGCAGAAAGCCTTATTTGCCGTGGGATTTTCTTAAGTTCCTAAATTGCATTCATTTGCATTTTGTACATTGCACCTTGCTTAAAGATTCTTCTTTGATCTTTCAAGTCTTTAAATTCTCACAGTCATCATTTAAATTAAGTTTATATAAAGCATTTTAACAAAGTTTATTTTTACTCTGATTAGCTAATTCTACAGTAAGTATATATAGAGAGATTTTTGAGACATGTTAGGGAAATGGCTTTTTAAAATTACTTCTTCCCCTCGTAGTAATGATGCCGCACAGTCAGATGATGAAGATAAATTACAGTCTCATCCAACAGATACTGATGGTGGAAGGTTAAAGCAGAAAACGTAAGTTACAGTACATCCCTTTTCTTCATTTCAATCTTTATTTAAAAAAAAATATGTTACAAAAGGGTTGTGATCATGCCATTCTTGTGTTTCCCCTACAGAAACCTAACACAATAGTGGACATATAGATTTTGCTTGATTATACATAAGTCACATAATTGGCAGTAATTCAGTCTAAAATATAAAATAAATGTAAATATAAAATAATTCAGTCCCAAAGCAAATTCTCCACTCAAATCTCATCTTTTCCTAATGTGGAAAGTGTAGCAAAGAAAGCTTTGAGAATTTTTGGAAAAAGTTTGTACCCACAATGCAGGTCTATGATAACACCTTCAGATATCTGGACCATGGCTATCTAGCAATGACAACTATGAGGAACCGGAGAATTAGGAATTATTCAGGAGATAAATAAATATCTAGGAAAGGTATTTTTTATTCCATGAATTAAAGCTCATCATTTTTCTAAAAGAACAACCTCTCATTTTTTAAAGCCATTATACTTCTTACATAATTTCTAAAAATCTGGTATCTGAGTTTACAACAAAATAGAAGCACCAAATTATGACAACCTTAATTCAATACATAAGGATGTCAGATAATATTCTGGTTACAAGAGAGGAATCAGAAAAATAATAAAAGGACTCTTACATAACACAAACATTTCGTATGACAGTGTTTCAACTTTTTCTCATGTTATTGTACTCATACAACATGGTAATATTTGCACTGAATGCTAGAGTAAACTGATGTTCAGAAGAGATTGGTCCAGAGTCTGGCTTCCCTGTGCTCTGCCCTGTTGTCTTCAAGGTTTGAAACTAATATTATGGCCCACTTGCAAACAATTTAAAAGGCCCTAAACATATTAAAGAACAGTAATGATGGTAACTGACTCTATTTATTAAGGAAAGAAGCGTATGGAACATTAAATTCCATTGACGAAGGTACAAAAGTATATATTTTAGAGATGTTCTCACCAAAATGTTTAAATTATCTGTTTTCTTGCTTAAAGGAGTAATAAACCTATAGTTATGCAGAAAATATGACTTCAGAATTATAGGACCATAGACCCTATAATGATTTTAAAAATGATTTATCATCACCCTGGTCGGTGTTAGTAAGTGGTTAGAGCATCAGCACGGGCACCAAAGGGTCTTGGATTCAATTCCCTGTCAGGGCGCATACGTGGGTTGCAGGTTTGATCCCTGCTCCAGTTGGGGCATGTACAGGAGGCAACCAATTGATGTGTGTGTGTGTGTGTGTGTGTGTGTGTGTCTCCGTCTCCCCCCCTCCCTCTTTCCTTCCCTCCCTTCCTTCTACTTTCTCTAAAAAAATCAAAGGAAATATATCCTTGGTTGAGTACTAAAAGCAAGAAAAATATTTATTATGTGTGTTTTCTGATTATCAAAAGTAATACAAAAATCTGTAATATAGAAAATTAAAGTATCTCATGCTCACCCCTGAAATTCTCAGTATTAATAATTAGGTGTATTCTCCATAGAATTATTTTTCTCACAAAAGTGGGATTATATTGTCCCTATAGTTTGTCAACCTGCTTTTTTCCCCATTTTGTTCATTAGTTTATTTTGTTCATTAAATTCTACATATTAATTAAATCATATGGTATTTGTCTTTTTCTGACTGGCTTATTTCACTTAGCATAATACTCTCCAGGTCCATTCATGCTGTTGTAAAGGGTAAAAATTCCTTTTTTTTTTTTTTTAAAGCTGGGTAGTATTCCATTGTGTAAATGTACCATAGCTTTTTTTTTTAAATATATTTTTTAATTGATTTTTTACAGAGAGGAAGGGAGAAGGATAGAGAGCTAGAAACATCGATCAGCTGCCTCCTGCACACTCCCTACTGGGGATGTGCCCACAACCAAGGTACATGCCCTGACCGGAATCAAACCTGGGACCCTTGAGTCTGCAGGCCGACGCTCTATCCACTAGCCAAACCAGTCAGGCAACCATAGCTTTTTTTATCCACTCATCTACTGATGGGCACTTGGGCTATTTCCACACTTGGCTATTCTAAATAATGCTGCTGTAAACATAGAGGCACATATACTCTTTTTTGATTGGTGTTTCAGGATTCTTTGGATATATTCCCAGAAGTGGGATTGCTGGGTCAAAAGAACTTGCTTTTTGTTTTTTAAAAATATAGTATATAATGGATATCTTTTCATATAAATACCAATAGTAAATAATATTATAATCTTTCTGTCAGCCAGATATGGGGGTTTGGTGCTGCAGATATCACAGTTAAGAAGACTATCTTGCCCTAACCGGTTTGGCTCAGTGGATAGAGCGTCAGCCTGCGGACTCAAGGGTCCCAGGTTCAATTCAGGTCAAGGGCATGTACCTTGGTTGCGGGCGTATCCCCAGTAGGGAGTGTGCAGGAGGCGGCTGATTGATGTTTCTCTCTCATCTATGTTTCTAACTCTCTAAGCCTTTCCCTTCCTCTCTGAAAAACAATCAATAAAATATTTTTTTTAAAAAAAGAAGACAATCTTAATCACTGCCCTCATAAGGCTTCCAGGTTCAATAGGAGAAACAGACAGTGAACATGTAATTACACAGATAAATCTATAGTAATTGCTATAAAAGAAATGTAAGGGGTACTGTAGGACTATATAATAGGAAAGCCTGTTCTAAAGCATCAGGGAGAGCTTTTTTGAGAGAGAGCTATTTGGTCTGAAACCTAAAGAAGAGTAGAAATTAGCTAGGGGAGGAGTGTTCTAGTAACCACACATGCAAAGGCTCTGAGGTGACTAAAGAGCTCAGTACATTTAAAGAACTGAGGATTGCCTCATTTATTTTATTGCATTCCATTGTAAGGATATACAATCACTTATTTATTCATTCCTCTGTTGAGAATTCAGTTTACTCTACTTTTTTTTTAAATTGTTTTATTGCTTAAAGTATTACAAAGAGTATTACATATGTCTCCTTTTTTCCCGCCCTTAACAATCCCCCAGCCTCCCCTACCCCGCCCCCCCCCCAGTGTCTTGTGTCCATTGGTTATGCTTATATGCATGCATACAAGTCCTTCGGTTGATCTCTTACCCCCCCCCTCCCTCCCGCCCCTCAACCCTCCCCGACTTTCCCGCTGTAGTTTGACAGTCTGTTCGAGGCAGCTCTGCCTCTGTATCTATTTTTTAACTCTACTTTTTAACCTATTCTAAACAATGCTGCAGTGAACATCTTTGTATATATAGCTTAGCAAGTTTTTAAAATTCTATCCTTAGTATCATGAGCTCCCATGAATTGGTAAAAATTAACCCCAGATTTATAAATTGTGGTTTGGTTGTAACTATGTGCTTTATTTTGTTGTTTTTTTATAATCTTAATATATGAAATTTGAGATGTAGATAATTAAAAAACAATAAGTAAGTTCTATTTATGGAAGCTTGAAATGCATACTTATATTACACTGTTTGGGAATACCTTACTGGGAAAGCTCTGCCTCACTGTATTGTATGCAAATACCCAAACTGAAAGAGAAGGGACAAGAGGCCATCTTAAGCTACCAAAGCATTCTGTTTTGTAAGTAAATACATCTTTAGTTTCTTTTTCGGGTAAAGTGTATTTTTCAAGATGGCTCTCTAAGGCAATCTTCTCAGAGCAATTCTCATTGCAGATTCATGGCCTCACCCTGTACCCTCCAAATCAGATTATCTGGAGATGGGGAACAGGTGTCTGTGCTTTAAACACCCCCATATTCACCAACTTATTATAAATCACCATTGAAAACCTCTGCTTTAGAGCAGAGTGGGAAACCCAGTCAGGGCATACAAGGCCCCAAATCTTTGG
>NW_005871050.1:18263957-18323354 GCF_000147115.1 Myotis lucifugus | reverse complement strand
CCCGCACAAATTTCGTGGCACCGGGCCACTAGTATTATATTTGGAGAAGTGCCTATATTTCCTTTGTAGCTATATTGACTTGAATAAACAGGGTGGGGCAAAAGTAGTTTTACACTTGTGAGTACAGGAAACACAAAGTTTATTCTTATATTATTATTTATTTACTAGAGGCCTGGTGCATGAATTCGTGCACAGGTGGGATCCCTCAGCCTGGCTGGCGATGGGGGTCGATCAGGGCCCATCAGGGCCACAAGAGGGTGGCGGGGTGAGGGGCCATGGTGGGGAGGGGCTGCGGGAGGTTGGCCAACCTTGGGAGGTTGGCTGTGGGAGTGCACTGACCACCAGGAGGCAACTCCTGCATTGAGCGTCTGCCCCCTGGTGGTCAGTGCACGTCATAGCGACCGGTCAACCAGTTGTTTGGTCATTTGGTCGCTTAGGCTTTTATATACAGGCAGTCCTCAGGTTATGTCGGACTCAACGTAGTCTTTTCGTGGTTACGTCGCCATTTCCTATTTACAGTATTTTTTTTTAAAGTTCCGCCATTTTGACGTATGTACATATGTGCTTTATGTTTTTTATTATTTATTTACCACAAGTAAAGGTCAGGAATTGTTATCTTTCCTTTAAATTTTTTTTACGGTTTCACTTCATTACTGCTGTGTATATGCTCCATGTGAGTGACATAGGTGCTTATGTAGGTAGGTTCTGACTTATGGTGAAAACCACATTACTTCGCGCCCTAAGAACGGATCTCCGTTGTAACCCAAGGACCTACTGTATGTAGATTATTATATTGCTTTCCATAAGAACAACTTTAAACCTACTTTTGCCCCACCCTGTATTCTATACAACAAAGGATTTAGGAACTCAAAGACCTATTTATGTAAAAAAAGAGTTCCTTCAAAATAATATGCTTTACTAGTCACAGCTAATGAGATTATCAGTGAATTATTGAATTTTTATATTTGGCTGAATTTATAAAAAATAATTTTGGTGGGGTTTTTTCTTTTGGTTTTTTTTTTTGTTTTTGTTTTTTTGTTTGTTTGTTTTTGGTAAGGACTCAACTGAAGAAGTTCCTAGGAAAATCAGTGAAGAGAGCAAAGCACCTTGCTGAGGAATATGGTGAACGTGCTGTAAATAAAGTTAAAAGTGTTAGAGATGAAGGTAAGTGAAATAGAACATTTCAACATTTCAGGAATCAGTTGTAAATTAGTTATGTAAGAGTATTTAGTTTTTATAAACGTTCTCAAATTTATGTAAATTTTCTAATTTTGTGCAGATCTTAATTTCCTATGCCTTTCTCATAATTGTACTCATTTGTTTTATATAATAAACACTTATTCTGTGCCAGACACTGTTCTAAGCACTTTCACCTGTATTAGCACATTTAATCCTCATCAAAACCCTTTGAGGTAAGTACCACTAGTATCCCCAATTTATAGATGAGAATACTGAAGCACAGAAAAGTTGGGTACCTTGCCTAAGGTCACACAGATAATAATTGACAGAGTTGGATTTGGACCCAAGCAATCTGGCACTAGACTCCATGTATGCTCTTAGGCAATATGCTATTTAGTAATAGACAGATTTAGCTTCTCCATTTAATGAATTTTCTCAGTAAGCAGTGGATATGAAATATAATAGTTATATCTACATAGCTAGTGATGATTTCTGTTGCTTTTCTATTTAGTGTTTCATACTGATCAAGATGATCCTTCATCAAGTGATGATGAAGGAATGCCATACACAAGACCAGTCAAATTCAAAGCAGCACATGGTTTCAAAGGACCTTATGATTTTGATCAGATAAAAGTGGTACAAGATCTTAGTGGTGAACATATGGTAAGCAACTTTTTTTATTTTTCATTATTGATTCTGTTTTCATGGAAATACTTTAGCATCTATAAAGCAGATCTATGTAATTTGCTATCTTTACTCAAGAAGAGTGAATTGATATTAATACAATTTAATTCAGAGTCTATCTCTGAATTATTTTTCAAGAAGTGAGTTATTAAATTAAATAGACACTAGTCCTATATTATTAAGAAAGCTATATAAAAGTACCAAACTTTTAAACAGTTAAATTAGAGGATAGTCTATCACTTTGAGAAATGTTTAAAATGTTCCCCATTATATTTTGAATAACTTACACAACTATTTCTAAATCTCAATATATTTTGTAGTGCGACAGCTAAAACACGGAGAGAGGTAGCGATACAAATTCTCTATCAGAGTTAAAATGTACCAAAGTAGATATAAAGTATACAAATTATATTGCCTCTGAAAATGCTAGGAATATAGAGAAGGAAGTAATGAACTCAAAACTAGGTAAATGATACTGTGGGTCCTTGATCAGAGAATGCATATATCTATTTAGATTTTTTTACTTCGTTTTTATTGTTTACACTGTTACAGATATCTCCATCCACCCCTTTGCCCACCTTGACCCCCCCTTCCCTCTATCACCACAATGTTGTCTGTGTCAATGGGTTATGCATTTATGTTCTTTGACTAATCCCTTCACCTTCTTTCATCAAGGCCCCTCCCCCCTCCCCTCTGACAGCTCTCAGTCTGTTCCATGTATCCATGCCTCTGTTTCTGATTTGTTCATCAGTTTATTTGGTTCATTAGATTCCACGTATAAATGAGATCATATATTTGTCTTTCACCAACTGGCTCATTTCACTTAGCATAATAATCTCCAGATCTATTTAGATTTTAAATATAAAAGTTGGCCTAACTGGAAGGAAGCAACCACAAACATATATCAGATGGCAGCCAGATTGGAATTTAAACTTTGGTGTTTATAATCTAGTTATAAAATATTTGAAAGTTGGTTATAGAAACTACCTTAAGGCATCTGATGAATTTCCTTGTACTGTATTTATAGTTTTAAGTAAAATCTCATAGGAGTAAGCCCCAAATAACAAATTTCTTAACATACTTGAATTTTGTGGAAATGAGTACTATTCCAGTAAATGAGCTGTTGCCTCTAACTTGGATAATCTTTTAGATCTGCATAGATGTGTGTTGTAATCTATATATATAAAAGCCTAATATGCTAAGTGACCCTCTGACCATTTGACCATTTCATCAGTGGCTATGATGCACACTGACCACCAGAGGGCAAATGCTCTAACTGGTAGGTTAGCTTGCTGCTGGGGTCTGGCTTATTGTGACTGGGCGAGTTGGGCCAGACATGCTCTGGAGCCCTCCCACAGTCCCTCCCCAGCCCTGATCGTGCACTGGTGGGGTCCCTCAGCCTGGCCTGCACCCTCTCGCATTACGGGACCCCTTGGGGGATGTCGGAGAGCCGGTTTTGACCTGAACCCCCCAGGCCAGGCCAAAGGACACCACCGGTGCATGAATCCATGCACCAGGCCTCTAGTAGTAGTTATAACAGTATTTGTTGTAGTAGGTTTTAGCCTTTCCAATTTAAGGGCTGACATTCTTTAACCCTCCCCCAGCACACGCGCGCACACACACACACACACACACACACACACACACTCTCTCTCTCTCTCTCTCTCTCTCTCTCTCTCTCTGTCTCCCCCTTCTCCCCCCCCCCCCACACACACACACACTGTTTTCACTATCTGCTGGGGAATTCTAGCCCATATACTGCAAAACCTTATTTCTTGGGAGAAAAACAGGAGGAAACCATACCATTCCAACATTTCTTCAAATGCCCAATACAATGAGGGTCACTGCTAAGGTGGGCATATTCTTCCCTCAGCCTTAGTTAGGAGTTGGTGCTATGCTAAAGGCCCTGCCTCCTCCTAACCTACTCCCCCTTATGGTCAGCTAGGAAACTGAGATCCAAAACTAAGATTCGTGCTTAACATTGAAGATTTCCAGCCACCGCAGAACTCCCATTTCCATTAATATATGTACATGGTTTGGGATCTTGAAATTGTTAGTTTACATTATGGCAAACTATAACTATGTTATCTTGCCTTTCTTTGAAAAGTCCCTCTTTGTGGTATTGTAGCACCATTGGACTGTTGGATTTAAGTGGTGTTAGTAATGTATTATATATAATTTGGCATGATTTTTTAATGTTTCAGTTTTTAAAATAACTTTGAACCTTCCATTGTTTTCATAGGGAGCTGTTTGGACCATGAAATTTTCTCACTGTGGCCGATTACTTGCCTCAGCTGGACAAGACAATGTAGTGAGAATATGGGCTTTAAAAAATGCTTTTGACTATTTCAACAATATGCGAATGAAATACAATACTGAAGGTATTTTTCACTTATTTGTGGGCTTTAAAAAATCCAAAGACACCTGGCATTTTCACATTTTAGGCATAATAATGCCTTTTTATCTGGTAATCATTTGCAGCAACCACTACTTTCAGCCACAAACCTAAAAGTAAAACAGAAGTCAACAGCAAAAAAAAAGAAAACAAACAAACAAAAAAACATCTAAACTCAGTGAAAAAAGCTACCACGAAGCATTTGACTTTCAGGTGTAACTTCATCAACTAATGAGAACAAAGTCATTTGGTTTCCCTTGGCAATCTTCATTTTTATCCAAGGTTAAAGTGAAATTCTGATTTATCTAGGAGAATTAGAATAATATATACATCCAGTAAATAAAGAATGATTAAGGAAACATAGAAAGTAAATGTGATTTGTCAGTTCATCAAAGGGTATGTGAAAAAAAGTTAAATGGTAAAGAAACCTCAGAACATGGCGTATGTACACAATGATTACAATATTTATATATCATGGTAAGTTATCAGGAAAGTATATAAAGTTGATATAAATAGGAGCTTTGAGTTTTGGGGATTCTTTTCTTATAATTATTTAACTGCAATAAATTTTCTCCACAAACTCCTCCCTCCCTACACCACCTTCCCATCCCAAAGCTGAAAAACAAGAAGTTAAGGGATGGGAGATAGGAGAATATAGTGGAAGCAGCAATTTGAAGAACATTGAAATCTAGGAAGATGCACTAAACTGGCAAGCAAGGCCCTGTATACTTTAGGAGCCCTGTGTATATGCCCTCCTTTCTATTCTCTCAATTATGCATTTATGTTATAATACATAATACATAATTGAAGATGATAATGAGTTGACAATATAGTAAATAATGTTTCCTATATATTTCTTTTATTGCCCTGCCTGGAACAAAATGACTATTTTCAGTGGCCCTTCAAACTTACCCCAGCCTAGACCCTTTCTGCCCCTTAATTGTTCATCTTATTGCTTGTTATGATTGACAAGAATGTATTCACTATGAATAATGAGAATTTAACAGTACTTTATTAAATTGGGGAAATGGTTCATCTATTTCATAAAGATTTTATGGAAAAATAATCAAAATAAATATTTTGGTGCCCAAAGAGTTAATGCTTCACATGTAGTTTTCTAGAATGTTACATTCTATGACCATTAATTAGGTGTTCCTGTGTCATTATTTCTGATTGCGTGTGGGTGTGCATGCGCATACGTGCATGTGTACCTGTGTATGTACATGCCTTTTTACAATTATGTTGTTTTTCAGGACGTGTGTCCCCATCGCCTTCTCAGGAAAGTCTAAATTCATCAAAATCTGATACAGATACAGGGGTATGCTTGTTATTTTATACTCTACTATTGTTAAATACTATAGTTTGATTTGTTTTCCATAAAGTACCTTATTGTTTTCTTTCGCCTTTTTTGTTTTTTTAAGTACTTTCTTATTTATCAGAAATTACAATTGCATGAAAGCACTTAATTAAAATTAAGATGTGTTAGCAGAGTTTCTTCTATTAGAATTGGTAAATGAAAAAGTGTGATGTTTAAAGATTGTCAGACAGTGAATATTAACTCAAGCCACCAAACTACTAATGTAAACTTGAAAAAAACAAAATCCCATCCCCTCTAATCCATGTTAGGTGTTTTAAGAAATAATAACGGATACTTGAGTAAGAGGTAATTAAGGAAAGAAAAAAGATACTAAAATATTTTAATTTTTCCATCTTCTTGGTTTAACAAATGCTTTATCATAGTTTTAGGTAGTGTAAAATATCTAAACGATTTTTATTTTGTCTCAGCTATAAGATTAAATATAACCAATTTTAAACCTAAAACATAAATTATTATTCTAAGCTGTCCCCTGTGCTTCTTGTGTATTGATCTAGGCAAATGTGATATAAACAAAGAGAACCTAAAATGTTCACCTGCTCAACCGTATTCTCCTGGGGTTTCACTGGCTCTGTAGCATTTGACATGAATTTTTTCCTACTTTAAACATATAGTTCTCAGCTTTCAGTGGTTCTGTTTTTCCTTGTTCTCTTCCTATATCCCTGCTGTCTCTTCCTCTTCAACCCCTGCTGTTTCTCAGGGTTCTGTCCTTGGCCATTCTCAATTGACTTACTCACTCACTGCCTCCAATCCTGAACTGGCTTTAGCTCCATAATTCTCATTTCCTTTTAATAGCTTTATGTTTTTAAAACAAGAATTAGATCTTGCCCTAGCAGGTTTGGCTCACTGGATAGAGTGTCAGCCTACAGACTTAAGGGTCCTGGGTTCGATTCCAGTCAAAGGCACATACCTTGGTTGCAGGCTTAGTCCCCAGCCCTGGTGGGGGTGCATGGGGGAGGCAATCGATGTATCTCTCTCATCTCTCTCTCTCTCTCTCTCTCTCTCTCTCTCTCTCTCTCTCCCCCCCCCCCCTTCTACTCTCTCAAAAAATCAATGGAAAAGTACCCTCAGGTGAGGATTAACAACAACAACAAAAGAATTAAATCTTATTGTGCATGCTGCTCCTTCAAGCACATCAATTAATAGGTCTAAAACAACTTCCTCAACAAATGTTTTCTGAGTGCTTGGTCCCTGTGCCAGACACCACTAATAGATTCTGCAAAATCACCCCAGCCTGTTTGGCTCAGTGAATAGAACATCAGCCTGTGGACTGAAGAGTACCAGGTTTGATTTCAGTCAAGGGCACATAACTGGGTTGCAGGCTCAATCCCCAGCCCTGGTCAGGCACGTGCTGGGAGGCAACCAGTCGATGTGTCTCTCACATCAACATTTCTCTCTCTCTGTCTCTCCCCCTCCCTTCCACTCTTTCTAAAAATCAATGAAAAAAATATCCTCGGGTGAGAATTAACAAACAGGGAAAAAAAAGATTCTGCAAAATCAAATGAGACATATTCTGTGGCCGAAAGGACCTTGCTGATCAGTGAAATAGATATAGCCACAGTTACAGTATTGGATGGTAATATGCTATAGAAGGTACTACACAAGTATAGGAATTTAGCCTGTGAATCAGGGTGTCAGGACAAGCTTCCGGGAGGCTTTGATTTTTGAACTAGGTGTTAACTATGAGTGAAGGAAGGAGCATTTCAGAGCAGATAGCAAGCTTAAAGGCATGGAGGCTGAAACAGCATGGCATGTTAAAAGTACTTCAAGAAATTCCATGTGGCAGAAGCAAAGGGTACATGGTGAGAGTTGTAGGAGAAGTAGGCGGGATCGGAATTTTAAATGGCCTTTTATGTTAAACCAAGACATTTCAGCTGTGTCCTGCAAGCTACTGGGGGAGAAAGACACTTTGAGGGGTTCCAATTAGGAGTTTAATTAAAATGTTCAGATTTTTGTTTTAGAAAGAAAATTGTGGTAGTACTATAAAGGATAGATTAGATGGGGGTTGCAGTATAGGGAGACCACTTAAGAGGCTATTAACCCAGGAGAGAAATGGGAACTTCAATTATGATAGATTATGATAGCAGTGGACCTAGAAATCATAAAGATGAGCTGAATTTAAGAGATGTGAAAGAAGTGGGATCTCTAGGACGTGGTGACGACTACCTAGTAAGTGAGTAGCCTAGGATGATTCCCAGGTGTCAGGCTTGTGTAACTGGATAGATAGTTAATAGTCATTCGCCAATATATTTTAACTAGCAGCCTGGTGCACGAAATTTGCACATGGGTAGGGTCCCTAGGCCTGGCCAGCAATCAGGGCCAATCGGGGCCTTCCAGCTGCTGGCTGGGGCCTTCCTTCCCCAGCTGCCAGCTGCCGGCCATGGCCTTCCTTCATTCCGTGGTGGTCAGTGCACGTCATAGTGAGTGATCGAACTCCTGGTCTCCAGGTCAAACTCCCGAGGGGACACTTTGCATATTAACCTTTTATATAGAAAGATTATCTACACACAACTCTGCTCCTCTCTTTTGAACCTTCTTTAATGGCATCAACATTCATGTTATCTTTTTAACTCAGTCAGAAACACTCTACATATCAAAGTAGCTACAAATTCCCATCCACTCTCCCTCCATCTACAAATGCCCATGGAATCTGTCCCCTCATTTCCCGTTGCCATTCACATCATCTAGGCCCATGACACTCATTTAAATGTTTGCTGTAGCCTCTGGTCTCTACCCAATTCATTTTCTACATTGCCTCGAGTTTTTTTTATTTTTATTTTTCAAAATACAGATCTAACTATGCTACTGTGTGGTGTAAAATCTTCTGATGGCTCCTTGTAACTTACAGAATAAGGTCCTTCCTGATTTTGCCTCATCTTACCTTTTTAACTCAGTTCTAATTCCCTAGTGCTTATGTATCCTATTTGCCTTGCTGGATCCAAGTCTGTCCCTTAACCACTCACTTTTACATCTTTGTCCATGCTGTTTGATTTGCCGGGAATGCCCTTCCTATCCCCTTTAGTCATAGGGCAAAGCCCTACTTATCCTTCAAGATTCAGCTCAAATATATTACCTCTTTTTGTTTTCCCTGAATCAAGCAGGCAGAATTGTTTCTCATTTGTGTTCTAACAGTACATCATAAGTACTTTGACATTAATATCATCATGTCTTTCTTGGCAGTTTGTATCACTGGCTAGGCTCGGGGCTGATTTAAAGCAAAGAACTGTACTTCAGATCTTAGTATCCTTGGACCCTAACCCCATGCCTCTCTGTAGTAGGCCTGAATCACTGTTGAATTCCTGCTTCTGTGCCTTTATTCCTATTCCCCTTATCTGAATGCCTGCAATCTCTTTTCTTTCTTTTCCAAGCTTGCCCATTCTTCAAGGCCTACTTCCTCCAGAAAACCTTCATTGACTAATGTAGTGGAGAAATTTTTAACTGCTTTGCTTTAGGGAAAAGGGTTTGCTTTTATTAGTTTAATTCACCGTAAAGTTTCCAGTTATTGGTTACTATTAAAAAACAGGGACCATTTGTACCATCTTGTGTTATGCTTATTTCAACAATCCTACTTAAAGGTTTTTAACTACTTCCATCCAGGCCCCCCCAAAAAATCCTATGTAACCCCCAACTTTGTTTGAACTTAAGGCCTTTTAAATGAGGAGCATGGTAGTTCTTTAACACAAAATATAATGACCCCCTGGAGTACTAAGGGTTTTTTTCCTGGCATAGTCGAGTATCATTTCTATCCGTTGTTTTCAGGAAAAGATTGTTTGGGGCTTCTTTCACTTCTGTCATTCTATTGGGACAGTTTTAAAAAGCCTCTATTCTAGTTCATATACCTTTGGAGTTTGGTATCACTTGTTGTCTTTGATCTAGTGCTAGCTGCCGTGAGGCACAGTAAGCATAATGGAGTTTATTTTCCTGATGTGTGTGTTCTTTTTTCTTGTGATAGTGATAACGTTCTCTTTTGCACTACATTCTCACTCTTCTTAGATTCCCCGTAAAATAGAATACCTGAAAGTATCTGTTGTACAGTTAAGCCAACAATGACAGTGACACATGCAAAATCACTCACCTCCTCATTGGTCATGTCAAGGCTAGGATTCTGGGTGTTATGCTCTCTGTTTTGTTTTGTTTTGTTATTGTTGTTTTATCTTGTTTTTTTGTTAATCCTCACCCAAGGATATCTTTTTCCATTGATTTTTAGGGAGAGTAGAAGAGAGAGGGAAAGACAGAGAGAAACATCGATGTGAGAGAAACACGTCAATTGGTTGCCTCTGGCACAAGCCACAACCAGGGCCCGGGCTGGGAAGGAACCTGCAACCAAAGTATGTGTCCTTGACCGGAATCAAACCCAGGACCCTTTGGTCCTCAGGCCACTGCTCTATCCACTGAGCCAAACTGGCTAGGGCACTCTCTATTTTTGTTGATTTGCAAAAGTAGCTCAGTAAGGCAGAAAGGAAGAGTGGCATGCATAATTTGCTCCATTATGCTAGTGACTTAAAATTTCTTCTTGACAATAGAAGTGTTAAGTATGCTGTTTACCTAAAATTAATACTTTTCTTGGGTAAATCTATGTTTGCTGGGTTTGATTAGTGGAACATCAGTGTGGGTGTTATAGCATTTAACTTCTGCTTAAAATTTTTGAAAGTAGGTAGTAGGGAAGGGAAAAAAAATTCCTCTACCCTCTTTGGTTCTGCAGCTGAGATCCACAAAATATCCTGACAAAGGACAGATTAACAGGAGAAATAGTATGCATATGGTGGCCTTCATAGAAAAACAGGACAGACCCCCCCCAAAAAAACAGTTAAACCCAGTGGCTTATATATCATTCATTTTTAAAAGGGCAATAAAAGTCTGTGAAGAAGGAATAGACGAAGAAAAGGGGGGTTAGGCTTTTAGGGGTGGTAAATTGTGGGAGGTTAATATATTAGAGGAAACTAATGGAAGATAAGAGTTATTTAGTAAAGTCCTGTTTATGAAGACTCGAGCTATTTCCAGAGATAAGATTCATTCTCCCCTTCCTGGTAAAGGAGAGGTGAGGACAAGACACCTTCATAGAGGGAATTTTATGCCCTGTTTTCAGGTAGAAAAGGGAAGGGTAAAAACTTTCTTGTTGCCTTCTGCTCAAAGTAATTCTTATGCAAAGAGCAGTATTTTGAGGGGTGACATATTCTAATCCCCTTCAAGATCAATAGAATCAAAAGCTTGAAGAACAGAGTTAGCTGTAAAGGGATGAGAGATAATTTTTGTGAAATTCTACATATGCAGCATTTTATTTAAAATATGCATTGGTTTAGTCGACAGTGTGTTGGGCACTGAAAATATAAAGATGCAGTGGACAGTGCATGCCAAGGATCTATATACACGGGGGAAGACAGGCATTAATATGTCCAAATCAGAATTAAGTACGTATCATTTTCCCAAGAAAACCACTCCTTTGACAGTGTACTTGATGCCAGTTCATTGTGTAATACCCATACCATCTCCTGAGTTAGACTCTGTGATCACTTTTTACTCTTTCCCTCCCTTCAGTGTCTGCTCATTTACCACATCCTGCCTGCTTGATCTCAGAAATGTCTTTGGAATCTGGCCATTCCTTTCATTTCCACTGCTATAATCCAGGCTTTATCTCTTACCTGGACCATTAGAGCCTTTTCCCAGATTCCAGTCTTTCATCCACAATGCCAGCAGAATTACTTTCCTGTAAAACAAATCTGATCATGTTACTGTCCTGTTTGAGCACTCTTTTTGGCTCTTTTTTTCTCTCGAGAATCAAGGCCAAATTCCTTAGCTTGACTCAGCCTTTCAGAAATCAGCCTGACCTCAGCTCTCATTGTTATTTCCCACCCTTCCCTCTCACAAACCTTATGTTCTGAGCGACTCAGTTGTTCATTGTTGCCCCAACAAAAATGTCAGACCCTTTGTGGATTCCATGCATTTACATATGCTATTCCACTTTGCCTGGTAAATTCATTTCAGTCTCAGGTCTCCTTGCTGAAGTGTTCCTTACTTCACTTAATGCATAATTACTTATATACTCCCTCATTGTTCCCATTATATTTTGCCCATATTTCTGTTAAAGGCACTTATAATACTATATCAATTTATATAACAACAGCTAACATTTTATGTGTCCTTACTATGTGCCATGTACTTTGCTAAGTGCATTTTATGTCTTATCTTTTGTAACCTCACAACAGTCTTGATACTGTTGTGAGATACTATTAAGAACTCTGTTTTTAGATGAAGAAAAGACTGAGGAGATTTTAAGTAACTCACCAATTTCACACAGTTGATAGATATAGCATCAGAATTAGAACCCAGCCCTGATCAATCTCTGGAGCAGTGGTTCTCAACCTGTGGGTCGCGACCCCTTTGGGGGTCGAACGACCCTTTCACAGGGGTTGCCTAAGACCATCGGAAAACACATATATAATTACATATTTTTTTGTGATTAATCACTATGCTTTAATTATGTTCAATTTGTAACAATGAAATTGGGGGTCACCACAACATGAGGCACTGTATTAAAGGGTCGCGGCATTAGGAAGGTTGAGAACCACTGCTCTAGAGCTTATGTTCTTAACCATTATGGTGCACTAATTGGCACTTTAAGGTCTGACACTGTGTCTTCATTTAGTCCACAAATATTTATTGAGTGCATACTATCTATTAATCAGTACTCTCAGAATTAAGGATATAGTAGTGAACAAAAATGACACAAATAGCTGTTCATATGAAGTTTAAATTCTAGTGGTGGCAGATAGAGAAATAAGCAAATTTTGTAATATATTGGAAGATGATAAATTTCATGGAGAAAATAAAGCAGATAAAGTAGAGATGACAGAAGGTAAAGAAGGTGGACAAGCAGAGTTTCACCAAGAGGTTGTCATTTGAGCAAAATCTGAAAGAGATGAGGGAGCATTCCAGGTAGAGTGAACAGCAAGTGAAACCGCATTAAGGCCTGGTTAGCTGGAGTCAATGATGAAGCCACAGAGATGTGGATGGGGCAGTCATAAAATGTTGGCCATTGCAAGGACTTTGGCTATTGTGTTGAGAACGATGGAAGTTAATGGAGAGATTTTCCAACAGAGAATGACATAATCTGACATGATAAAAGGTTCATTCTACATTTTAAATACTGAGAATAGGTTATAAGATAAATGTCATTTATTTTGGTATCTCAAGAAACTAATACAGTTATCTGGTAGGCGCTAATAAATATCAAAAGGCTTACAAGTTTTCATAGCAGTCCAACTTTAAAATGACATTTTTAGATAATCAGGATATTTGAATATGGAGAATATATTAGATGATACAAATTGTATTTTTAGGTGTGATAATGGCATTGTAGTTATGAATAAAAGAGGGCTTATTAGTTAGAGATACTTATAGAGTATTTACTGTATTCAGGTAAATGGTATTAAGCTTTGCTTTAGATGTTCCAGCAAAAGTAAGCAAATACATAAAGGTAGGAAGATGGATAAAAACAAAATGTTGATGATTGTTAAAGAAGGTAATAGATGTTAGGGGTTCATTATACTTTTTACTATATTCTCTCTCTTCTTCTATGTAAATTTGAAATGGACATAACAGTTTTATATATATATATATTTATGTATGTAACTATATATGTATGTAGAGATATAAATATCTTCCTAGATATAGATACCTATTTAGAGAGATATATAGATTAGATAAAATATATTTTATTTAGTAACTAGAGGCCCAGCACGCGATTTAAATAGCGCAAGAAGGTGCCCCGCCTCCCGCTGTGCGAGGACGCACCCCGTGGGGGGCCGGGACCCGCGCCTGACTCTCGCAGTGCCAGCCGCTATGGGAGTCAGGCCGGACCAGCGCCGCGGGGGGGCCAGACCGGTGCCGCAGGGGGCCGGGACCCACGCTTGACTCGCAGCGTCCCCCGGCCTCCCTGCCTGTGTCTGCTCCAGGGCCACCCAAGCTACCACGCCGGCTCAGGCAGGCCCTCATCTCTGTCTCCATCTCTGCTCCGGGCCTCATCTGCAAGCGCAATCTCCTCCTGTCTGGCCGTGACCCGTTATGGCGTCCTGGCCTAATTTGCATTATATATATATATATATTTTATCTTTAAAAATTCTACCTTTAAAAATCTATTATAAAGAAATAACCAGCCAGCTGGCATGGCTCAGTAGTTGAGCATCGACCTATGAACCAGGAGGTCACGGTTCGATTCCCAGTCAGGGCACATGCCTGGGATGCGGGCTTGATCTCCAGTGTGGGGCATGCAGGAGGCAGCTGATCGATGATTCTCTATGATCATTGATGTTTCTATCTCTCTCTCCCTCTCCCTTCCTCTCTGAAATCAATAAAAATATTTTTTTTTAAAAAAGAATCAAATATGTCCAAAGATGTAAGTAAAATGATTTTCATCTTAGTGTTCTCACAAAAGCTAAAATATGAACAAGCTAAATTTTTAACAGTTGGAAAATAAAAGCTATGTGATAGCCCACAAGTAGAATATTATTCTGTCCTTAAATTGTTTTCAAAGACTATGTAATGATATTTTATTAAATAAATCTTTATTGTTCAGATGATTACAGTTGTTCCTCTTTTTCCCCCCATAGCTCCCCTCCACCTGGTTCCCACCCCATCCCAGGCCCTTACCCCCCCCACTGTCCTTGTCCATAGGTGTACAATTTTTGTCCATTCTCTTCCCACACCCCCCACATTCCCTTCCCACCGAGAATTGTCAGTCCACTCCCTTTCTATGCCCCTGATTCTATTATATTCACCAGTTTATTCTCTTCATCAGATTACTTATTCGCTTGATTTTTAGATTCACTTATTGATAGATATGTATTTGCTGTTCATAATTTTTATCTTTACCTTTTTCTTCTTCTTCCTCTTCTTAAAGAATACACTTCAGCATTTCATATAATACTGGTTTGGTGGTGATGAACTCCTTTAGCTTTTTCTTATCTGTGAAGTTCTTTATCTGACCTTCAATTCTAAATGATAGCTTTGCTGGGTAGACTAATCTTGGTTATAGGTTCTTGCTATTCATCACTTTGAATATTTCTTGCCACTCCCTTCTGGCCTGCATAGTTTCTGTTGAGAAATCAGCTGACAGTCGTATGGATATTCCCTTGTAGGTAACTGTTTTTCTCTTGCTGCTTTTAAGATTCTCTCTTTGTCTTTTGTGCTTGGCATTTTAATTATGATGTGTCTTTGTGTGGTCCTCTTTGGATTCCTTTTGTTTGGGGTTCTCTGTACTTCCTGGACTTGTAAGTCTATTTCTTTCACCAGGTAGGGGAAGTTTTCTGTCATTATTTCTTCAAATAGGTTTTCAATATCTTGCTCTCTCTCTTCTTCTGGTATCCCTATAATTCAGATGTTGCTATGCTTGAAGTTGTCCCAGAGGCTCCTTGCACTATCTTCATATTTTTGTGTTCTATTTTCCTTTTGCTTTTTCAGTTGGGTTTTTTTTTGCTTCTTCGTATTTCAAATCTTTGACTTGATTCTTGGGATCCTCTAGTCTGCTGTTGGATCTCTGTATATTATTCTTTATTTCAGTCAGTGTATGCTTAATTTATAATTGGTCCTTTTTCATATCCTTGAGGGTCTCACTAAATTTCTTGGAGGTTTCTAGAAGATTCTTGAGTAACCTTATAACCGTGGTTTTGAACTCTATATCCAATAGTTTGCTTTCCTCCATTTCTGTCATTTGTGACCTGTTTCTTTGTCCCCGCATTTTGGCTGCTTCCCTATGTTGATAGAGTGGCTTTGTGTGCTAGGTGTCCTATAGGGCCCAGTGACTCAGCCTCCCTAATTACCTGAAGTGGACACTCTTGGTGCACCACTTTGTGGGTTGTGTGCACAGTCTTGTTGTAGTTAAGCCTTGCTTGCTGTTGGTATCACTGGGAGGAATTGACCTCCAGACCAGTAGGCTGTGAGTACCAGTTGTGCCTGCAATGGGAGAACTTCTGTGCTGGAGACACCCTTATGGAGCAGGACTTGGCTTCAGTGGGGCTTTGTCGCTCATTGAGTCTGCCCCTTGAGTGTGTCTCTTATGGATGTGAAGAGTTGTAATCTGGATGGTCTCACTCTGACCACTGGGTACACTGGGTCTTGGATCTCCAAGGAGGTGCAAGGTCAGCCACTGCCTGAGGCTACCCAGCAGGAACTACGGAGAGATCTGCAGATTCCTCTTCCTTGTTTGGGGTTTGGAGGTGCCCAGATGAGGCACAGCTGTGAAGCAAGGCCGGCTGCTGCTGCTGAGGGCCTTGGGCCTTCTTTTGGACACTCTGGGGTTCTCTGACCCAGCTGCAGTTTGACAGGTTTTTAGGCAGAGAAAGGCCAGGCCATTCGTATGCATAAGCCTCTGCACACAGCTTAGGTGGAGTTGTAATTTGGGGGGGCGGGGTCTCAGGGAATCACCAAAGCGAACAGCAATGGCTGCCAGTCAGCCCTGCCCTGGAGAAGACCTCGGGTCTCTGTGTCCCGCAGCCCCGTGCAGAAACAATGACCGCTGCAAGCACCTCTGTGAGAAAGCTGCCCTCATGTTCCAGCCCGATGCCAGACAGTCCAGTTTCTTCCCGTATGAGTCCAGGTGCCCAAATTCTTGCCTCTCCCTCCTGATTGAAAAAGACAGCAGCATACCCAGCTGCCAGCCCCTTTCACGCGCCTCTGTACCTCCACACTTCCACACCTCTGCACCTCCTACTGGACTGAATGCACTTTTTCCTTCTAGTTGTAGAATTTCCACTCAGCCAGCCTTCCCATGGTTCTGGATGATATTTGTTTTGTCTTTTAGTTGTAGTTTTAATGTGGTTGTGCGCAGCAGCAAGTTCAGATGTTTACCTAGGTAGCCATCTTGGTTGTCCGACTATGTAATGATATTAAAAACATTCTAATTAAAATGTAAAATGAAAAAAGCAGAATGAAAAATCGAATACAATAACATCCCAATTTTGCCTAAAATATCTATGAGTATAGATTAAAAAGCTTAAACGGAAACTCACTAAATTATTACTCGAGTTATCTCTAGGTGGTAGGGTTTTCAGTCATTTTTATTTGATACTTTATACTTCTATATTTCTAAAAATTTAAGCTTACCTGCTTTTATTAAAACAAACAACAGAAGATACTATAAATAAAAGTCTCCAATTTAAACCTTTTGACCATGTATATTAGGGTTTTTTTTAATCAGAGAGAGATAAAGATTCATGTTCCAGATTATTCAGTTAATTGCTGTTTATATTAGTAAAAAAAATGGAAATATCTGAATGACCAACATATTGGAGAACGATTAAGTTATGGTGCATTCATATGCAGCTAATACATGTTTTCAAAGAGTGGAATATAGAAAACACTCATGTATAGTAAAAAGGAAGACTGAAAATTATCAAAATGTTAGCAGATCATAGGTGGTTTTCATTTTCCTACTTTCTGGCTTTTTTTCTGAATTGTCTACACTGAGCATGTATTACTTTATAATCTGAAAAACATTAAGTATTTTGAAAAAAAGGTAGAATATAGGGCAGTGGTTCTCAACCTTCCTAATGCCGTGACCCTTTAATACAGTTCCTCATGTTGTGGTGACCCCCAACCATAAAATTATTTTTATTGCTATTTCATAACTGTAATTTTGCTACTGTTATGAATCATAATGTAAATATCTGATATGCAGGATGTATTTTCATTGTTACAAATTGAACATAATTAAAGCATAGTGATTAATCACAAAAACAATATGTAATGATATATGTGTTTTCCAATGGTCTAGGCAACCCCTGTGAAAGAGTCGTTCGACCCCCAAATGGGTCGCGACCCACAGGTTGAGAACCGCTGCTTTAGGGAGGAAAAAATGGATATTTAAGGAGGAAAAAAAAGGTATCTGGAATCACTGCTAGAGGAAATATGTTAAGGAGTTAATGAAATGTAAATTATTATTAAAGCAAAGGCTGAATTTGATGTAATTAGGCAAGCCTGTTTAGTTTTATGTCTTCCAGCAGTGCTCCCTGGGCTAGCAGCAAAATTAGGGGAAGTAGCTATAGTTATCTAGGATTAGTAGTATTTGGCAAAAGGTCAGACATTTATGTTGCTGGTCTATCTACACAGTGGATGTGATGATTTTTTTAAATATATTTTTATTGATTTCAGAGAGGAAGGGAGAGGGAGAGAGAGATAGAAACATCAATGGTGAGAGAGAATCATTGATTGGCTGCCTCCTGCACGCCCCCTACTGGGGATCGAGCCTGCAACCCAGGCATGTGCCCTTGACTGGAATCGAACCCGGAACCCTTCAGTCCACAGGCTGATGCTCTAGCCACTGAGCAAAACCAACTAGTGCTGAAGATTTTTTATTAACTGTAAAGTTCTAGACAAATAATACTGGTAGTTTTTAATCTATCCCCATGCCCACTGTCCTAGTTCAAGCCCTCATTATTCTTACTTAAACTTACTGACTGCTCTTCTTGCCTCCATTCTCTTTCTTCAGATGATCTTTTACACAATAGCATTCTCTTTTGAAAGCACCAGTCAGAACATGTTAGTTTTTATTTCCAGAACCTTGTGTTTGTTCTCCATTGCATTAGAACAGTGATGGCGAACCTATGACACGAGTGTCAGAGGTGACACGCGAACTCCTTTTTTTTGGTTGATTTTTCTTTGTTAAATGGCATTTAAATATATAAAATAAATATCAAAAATATAAGTCTTTGTTTTACTATGGTTGCAAATATCAAAAAATTTCTATATGTGACATGGCACCAGAGTTAAGTTAGGGTTTATCAAAATGCTGACACGCCGAGCTCAAAAGGTTCTCCATCACTGCATTAGAATGTCTAAACTTTTACCCTAGCCAGGTAGTTCAGTTGGTTAGAGCATCATCCTGATATGCCAAGGTTGTAGGTTCAATCCCCAGTCAAGGCACATGCAAGAATACACCAATGAATGTTGAATGGGTGGAATAACAAATAGATCTCTCTCTCTCTCTTTCTCTCTCTCTCTCTCTCTCTCCCCCTCTCCCTCCCTCCCTCCTCTCTAATTAATTTTTAAAAATTAAAAAAAGAATGCCTGACCTTCTAAGCCACAAATTTAAGGCTCTTTATGATCTGGTCTCAAAGTACCTTTCTACCCTAATCCTCCATATATTTTTTTCTCCATCCTCATCATCCTACCTATCCTTTCCTAAATATTCAAGGCTTAGCTAACACTCCATATTTTTTGCTCATGCTAACATCCTCTAAAACAGTGGTCGCCAGCCTTTCAGACCTCGTGGACCACCAGTGGTCCGCAGACCACCCGGTTGGCAACTGCTGCTTTAAAACATTTAAGGAACAACCTCTGAACTTGATGTTAAATCACTTATATTTCTGCTTTGGTTCTGCTGTTTGCAGGTGGCCATGTTACCTTTAATATGTTATTTTAACCTCTTTGAGCCTTGATATTTTTTTTATCTCAATCTCTCTATCTTCAGAATTTTAATACCCAACTCTTAGAGTTGTTAGGATTCATTCAGATAATGAATACAAAAGCATGTTGTAAACTAAATTCACTGCACAAAAGAATGGCATTATTATTCACCTACCTCTGTCAGGATGCTTTTGACTTCAAATAACAGAAATCCAACTGAAAATGGCTTAAATATTGAGGAAGCAAGTCTGGAGGTAAGGCAGTTCCAGGGGTGGCTAATTCAGCAGCTCAGTAGTATCATCAGGGTCACAGGGCCCTACCATTTTCCTGCTTTGCTATTCTTTATCTGTTCTCTCTGGTTGGTTTCCCTCATAGTCCTCTAATGGTTACTACACTCTCAGGTGTCCTATGCAAACAACAATGTTTGGAGGCAGGGAAAAGGAAGGTCTCTCTTAATATGCCCTTTTTAAGAATGAGGAAATCATTTTAGAGCCTCCTCCCACTCCCACAAAAAACTTTCCCTTATGACTAAGGATGAAAATTGTAGCATGTGCCCATTCCTAAACCAGTCATCACTGGGAAAGGGAATGAGTTTGTCTTGATTACCTTAGACTGATCATGATCACCCTCTGGTGCTGGCTCCTACCTCCCATGAAGTAACAGATGCTCAGAAAAGGACAAAGTACGGACTCTGTTAGGAAGGGAAAAGATTATGATAGCATGATGTTCTTCAGTTAATGATCCTGGTTTGTTATTTGTTAGGTCAAGGAGGTAAAGAGGTGATAAATAACAGATTCAGCATAAATGGTGTTTGCTTTTGCTGGATCAAGCTTTCAATCAAGCATCATACAAAATGATGAGAGAACAGATAGAGTGGGAAGAGTGGGAAGCTTTCCTTTTGCTAGTTTTAACATTTGTCTTTGTCTAAATAGGTATGCAGTGGAACTGATGAAGACACTGATGATAAAAATGCACCATTTCGACAACGGCCATTTTGCAAATATAAAGGACATACTGCTGATCTCCTTGATCTTTCATGGTCCAAAGTAGGAAATTTTTATTTGGATTGTATGTTAATTCTGTGTAACTATGACTATAGGATAAAAACAAATGCTTTATTTCTATGATTGTCACACTGTCAAGTATTTAAATGTTCATATATACTTTGTGGGCTCTATGTACAAATTAATTAAAGTTAAAAAAGATGTCACATTAGGCTCATAAGAAAATGTTTATATTACTTGACAACTTCTATTTGGATCTGTTTATACACTGTATCTTTTTCCTCTTATAATTTTGCAAAGTATCCTCAGCAAAATGGATATGACTTCAATTATAAAGGTGAAGTCTGATCTATCTAATCAAGCCTGTTTTGGGGCTAATCTACTACATTTGTGAAATTATTAATTTAGGCTTAACAATTATATTCTATGAATCAATGATACATCTTAATTATGTGATTTTCCCCCTTAGAACAAAATTATTCCAGAAGTAGAAGTTCTGTTTTGCCACTTATCAAATATTTTTGCAGTTTTGTGAAAATTTAAAGAGAGATTTTAAATTCGACTTAAGTTCTTTGAAGCAGAAAACAGTCTTTGAATTTTGCATGGTACCTTTGATTTAATCTGTATTGAATTTGTCAGTAATCAGAATCGAAAATACATTAAAAATTCAGGGGGAATAATATTTAAAGGCCTTAAATTAAGAAAAGTCAACTGAGTTAACAAAATGTTACGAGGGGATACCATTGATGCCTATATATTTTAAATATGTCAAGAGAACCTCATGTCCCACAAAGATATTGGTAATATATATTGGCTCGTCAGGTTTTCTCTGAGCTCCAGCTTCGAAACACACCATTTATGAATTGCTGTCCCTGTCATACTTGTTTAGATGTCTGGATGCTTTTCATAACCCATCAGTTGTAATGTCTTTCTCTAACCTCCTGGAACAAGCTTGAGCCTCACCTTGTCGTCTGGTTTTAAACTGGGCCCTAATTGTGTCTTTGTACTCCTTTCCTATCCTGTGTGAAATCTGACCGAGTTGTCAGAAGATGGAAATTTAAAATGTTCTTAATCTGATAATCATATTCATCCGGAGCAAAAAATACAAAGCACATTACTGGGAATCTTGCACTCATTTTACTTCGTTAAAGCAAACAAATATTTTTTTTTTTTTCTGAAATGTCACACTAACTGGAAGATATTAGTTCTGCACTGACCACTGTATCAGTCAGGGTTCTCCAGAGTAATACAACCAAGAGCACGTGCATACATAAGGAGGTTTATTTTAAGGAACTGGCTCACACAATTGTGGGGGGAGGCAAGTAAACTTTCTTTTTTACTTAACTAGATTCTAAGCCCCTCAAGAGTAGGAACCAGATCTTATTTTACTGTTGTTTTTCTTCAGTATCTAGCATAATTGGTGTTTACAGTGAGTTTTCTTTTTTTGAAGACTTATTTTGTACTAGGTAACAAGAATTACCTTATTAGTTCTTATAATGTAACTGTGAGGTAGACAGTAGTTCATTTTGTAGATTAGAAGACTGGGCCTCTGGCCTATCCAAGATCACAAAATTAGTTGTGGTTAGAACTTAGATTTGAATCTAATTTCTTTTACTCCCAAGACTATACTTAGTTTAATAAAATTATTTAACTTTACTTATTCAGTAAGTATTTTTTTTTAAATTTACAGAATTTTATTTTTTATTTTTATTTTTTAACATATTTTATTGATTTTTTTTACAGACAGGAACGGAGAGGGATAGAGAGTTAGAAACATCGATCAGCTGCCTCTTGCACACCCCCTACTGGGGATGTGCCCACAACCAAGGTACATGCCCTTGACCGGAATCGAACCTGGGACCCTTGAGTCCGCAGGCCGACGCTCTATCCACTGAGCCAAACCGGTTAGGGCTCAGTAAGTATTTATTGAACAGAAATCTCTTGGCATATTAGAGCTAATCTTAACATGTCTTCAGCATCTTCACTTCTGGGGTTATCTTCATGTTTTCATATACTTCAAGCAATGGACTATTGCAAGCATTGACTAAAGTTAGTTTTTTTTTAAAAGGTCAACCTTTTTTTAAAAAAATATATTTTTATTGATTTCAGAGAGGAAGGGGGAGGGAGAGAGAGAGAGAAACATCAATGATGAGAGAGAATCATTGATCAGCTGCCTCCTGCACACCCCCTGCTGGGGATCAAGCTCGCAACCCAGTCATATGCCCTTGACTAGAATCGAACCCGGGACCCTTCAGTCCCCAGGCTGATGCTCTAACCACTAAGCCAAACCAGCTAGGGCGAATAAAGTTAGTTTTAGTAAACAACAGACCATAGTTTTTTTGTTGTTTTGTTTTGTTTTTGCTTTTATTGTTTTGTTGTTGTTGATCCTCGCCCTGGGATATTTTTCCCATTGATTTTTAGAGAGAGTAGAAGGGAGGAGAGAGACAGAGAGAAACATCGATGTGAGAAATAGACATCAATTCGGTTGCCTCCTGCACATGCCCCAAACAGAGCCGGGGATCAAGCCTGCAACCTAGGTATGTGCCCTTGATCAGAATCGAACCCAAGATCCTTCAGTCCTCGGGCTGACACTAACCACTGAGAAAACCAGCTAGGGCTAATAAGTTCAGTTTTTATATAGTTGTTATTAACAGGAAATATAATTTAAACTGCACATACTCTTCAAAACTTTCCTGGAACTAAGTAGATATTGAAAATAAAAATAGCCGAAGCCGGTTTGGCTCAGTGGATAGAGCGTCGGCCTGCGGACTGAGAGGTCCCGGGTTCGATTCCGGTCAAGGGCATGTACCTTGGTTGCGGGCACATCCCCAGTGGGAGATGTATAGGAGGCAGCTGATTGGTGTTTCTCTCTCATCGATGTTTCTGACTATCTCTCTCCCTTTCTCTCTGTAAAAAATCAATAAAAAAAAAATACTTAAAAAAAAGAAAAATAATTGTTATTAGATTTTTTAAGACTTTTTAAGTTGATTTTTGAGAGAGAGAGAGAGAGAGAGAGAGAGAGAGAGAGAGAGAGAAATGGATGTGAGAGCAAAACATCAATCCACTGCCTCCTGCCTGCCTTCCACCAGGGATGGAGCCCACAACCCAGGCATGTGCCCTGACTAGGAATGGTACCAGCAACCT
Organism: Myotis lucifugus; assembly: GCF_000147115.1. NCBI lineage: Eukaryota > Metazoa > Chordata > Mammalia > Chiroptera > Vespertilionidae > Myotis > Myotis lucifugus. The sequence continues at coordinate 18,300,175 of NW_005871050.1, read as the reverse complement.
TTCAGTGCATGGGACAATGCCCAGCCAACTGAACCACACCAGCTGGGACTGTTATTATATGTTTTAAAATTATTATAAATCTTTCAAAATTCTGGGGGGTTTTCTATTGTTTTCTGTTTTTTATATATATTTTTAAAGGTGTTTTTTTTCTTTTGCAAAATTCTGTTTTTTAATGTCAGTATACACCATCTATATGAAACTAGGTAAACCACATAAAATGTGTACCTTATAAACTAGCCCAAATAGCATATATATATCAATACATTTACATATCCAAATCAATATTTATGCTTAGTCTTTGTACATTTAAAGATGTAAGATTATTTCATTGCTTTAAATCAGGGGTCCTCAAACTACGGCCCACGGGCCACATGCAAATACAAATATTGTATTTGTTCCCGTTTTGTTTTTTTACTTCAAAATAAGATATGTGCAGTGTGCATAGGAATTTGTTCATAGTTTTTTTTAAAACTATATAGTCCAGCCCTCCAACGGTCTGAGGGACAGTGAACTGGCCCCCTGTTTAAAAAGTTTGAGGACCCCTGCTTTAAATAAGTGACAAAGCATCTGGTTGTTTTCCATAACATGTGTTCTACTCAAGCACTCTACAGAATAGTGTAGTGGTCAGAGCCTGGACCTAGAGCCAGACTACCCACTCTGCCACTGCCATGTTGTGTATACAAATTATTTAACCTCTTTGCCTCAGTGTTCTCATTTGTAAAAGAGAATAATAATATAACTACTCTGTAGGGTTGCATTATAGTGCTAAGAACAATGTTTAGCACATTGTAAGTACTCATTAACTGTCATCATTACTTCAATTTGTTTAGCACATTTATGCATACCAAAGAATATTAGGATCTCAATGGGGTTTTCACATTCAGTGTAACTTGTTGATCTCCTCTTAAATAGATTGTGTTTAGAAATTAAAGAGCTCTGGTAGCTGGAAGCCTTTGACAGATAGATGTTTGGTTCCTGGATGATGGGCCTTCACAATGCCTAAATCAACTATGTTAGCCTCTTCTAGCTTTGAAAATTCTGTGATCTATTCTGAAACATTTGACAATTTCTATTCTCTAATTTTCTTGCCTACAGTGTGAAGGTACACAATAACTTTTCATTTCATGCTGCATTATAGGGTAATATTTTTAAGGCATTTTAAATGACAGGGAATCCATGTGAGTTAAAATTCATCTGTATTGTCAATGTGAAAGTAACTGAACTGAAGTGACAATTAAATGAGTAGATGCCTTATATTCATAGCTAAGTTCCAATATAATTCCAGAATACCTAATGTGAAAAAGTCTTAGAATCTAAGAAATATGATATTTACCTATTTCCAAAAAATGGGATCTTCCAAATGAATTAGATAATCTTTTGTTATTTCTGATGCTGTGTATAACAATACTAATAAAACTATTGTGGTACATAAAAACTAAAAGTTCATTTTTATTGTATACGTAGTTTTTCTCATATGGTGATAAAATAATCAATGGCAATTTTTCCGTAGAACTACTTTCTGCTCTCTTCTTCGATGGATAAAACAGTCAGGTTATGGCATATTTCCAGAAGAGAATGCCTTTGCTGTTTTCAGCATATAGATTTTGTTACTGCCATAGCTTTTCATCCAAGAGTAAGTAATTATTTATACATGTTTTGTTATACTATAAGGAAGGTGAGGGAACCAGGCTTCTCTGGAGGGTAATTAGTGTATTAGTCAATCTGCTTGACTGATCAATCAAATAATGTATTAGCCAGTCTTGTGGGGTTGTAGTAGTAGTTTAATTGGCATCATTTTCAATGTAGAAAATCCTTTACTATCTTTCCTCTGGAAAGAAAGTAATTCATATGATTTCAACTAAAGGAGAAAAGTCTACTAACATGGAATTGCAGATTACCCATATAGGATAGAGCCATCACATACATAAAACTAAATTAGTTTTAGTTCTTTGTATTCTATAAGCATAAGGAAGTCACATGTTGATTCTGCTTCACTAGCTAGGTGAAAAAGATAGAGTCCTTAAGCTGACCCTAGTTGATGTATGATTACTTTCCCTCTCCTTTGTTGATGTATGATTAAATTTCCAATCACGTCCTTATCTCTATACTAGAGGCCCGGGGCATGAATTCGTGCACCAGTGGGGTCCCTCAGCCTGGCCTGTGGGATCGGGCCGAAACCGGCTCTCTGACATCCCCCGAGGGGTCCCAGATTGTGAGAGGGCGCAGGCGAGGCTGAGGGACCCCACCGGTGCATAATTGGGGCCGGGGAGGGACGGGAAGTTGGCCAGCTGGGGAGGGACCACGGGAGTGCTCCAGGGCTTGTCCAGCCAGTCTCACTCAGTCCCCGATCGGCCGGACCCCAGCAGCAAGCTAACCTACCAGTCGGGGCGTCTGCCCCCTAGTGGTCAGTGCATGTTATAGCAAGTAGTTGAGTGGCCTTAGCATATCATTAGCATATTACGCTTTGATTGGTTGAATGAACAACTGGACATTTAGCATATTAGGCTTTTATTATATAGGATGTTAAGCATCCTTTGTCGTTTTTTTACTGTATTTTTATTGTTGACACTATTACAGATGTCCCTCATTCCCCCCCCTTTTGCCCAACCAGCCCTCCCTCCCTCTGGCCATCACCACTCTGTTGTCTTTCTTTTTTCTAATCCTCACCTAAGGATATGTTTTTCATTGATTCTAGAGAGAGAGGAAGGGAGAGGGAGAGAAAGAAACATCAGTCTGTTGCATTTCATACACACCCCCACCATGGATCAAACCCACAACCTGTCTATGTGCCCTGACCAAGAATCAAACCCACAACCCTTTGGTGCTCAGGACGATGCTCTAACCAACTGAGCCACACCTTCCAGGATCACACTGTTGTCTTTTTAATGCAATGTTTCAATTATATTCACATTTCTTCCTCTTTTCCCCAGATTAAGAGAGAAGAGTGACTATTTTTGTTTCCCTCAATATAATTTCCCTCGCTGGGCAAGCTTATAACATAGGCAGTAGTAATTCTGAACCTTTAAAAGACTTAGTTAAGAACTTTTGAAAATTAAAAATGTTAAATCTATGTAAATACCTTATCAGTTATAACCATCAAGCATGTTGAGGCTTCTTTCGAATAACACCCCCACCTGTCACCCAATAGTACAATAAAAGGATGGATTTACCCCCTCTCAGCAACTGTGAGCAAAATCCTTTCCTGAACCTCTAACTATAATATGTCAGCGGAAAGAGAGAACTTATCTATGTAGAACATTATTATTAAGGTTTCTCTTTAGTCAGTAATTTTTCTATACTTTTATTTCTTTTATTTTAGAAACCGAAAAGCCCTATTTCTAAAAAGTCTACTGACCTAGAGAGTTTTTAGGAGACTCTAGGGAAGAATGGGGTGATATTGACATTTTCTTAGGAAGTATAACTCTATTAAATGTTATCTGGAAGGAAGATAGTGGAGTTGTAAAAGAAATAGCAAAATGGAGGTACATATGCACATATACACGTATGTATGGATGGATGGATGTAAATAAAATTCTGAATTGTAAGGCCAAGCTTTTCTACTGGTAGACATTGAGTCAAGCCTACTACATCATAGCCATAAAATAACCAATCTGTGTAGATTATCCTTGACAGGCTTCAGAGTTGGGTAAGAAGAATCATCTTGAGGGGAGAAGAGAATCTGTTTTTTTGTTTTGGCATCCCAAATGTTTTATCTGATTTTAGAGAGAGGGAGGGAGGGAGGGAGGGAAGGAGGAGGAGGAGGAGGAGGAGGAGGAGAGAGAGAGAGAGAGAGAGAGAGAGAGAGAGAGAGAAAGAAAGAAAGAAAGAAACATGGATGTGAGAGAGAAAGATTGATTGGTTGCCTCCCACTTGATGCCCTGACCGGGACCTGAACCTGCCACCTTTTGGTGTACATGATGACCCTCCAACCAACTGAACTACACATAGGCTAGGGCTATCTTTAATTCTTATGTTATCAAAAATTAGGCCAGCTTAATAATATGCCTGGTTTTATTTTAGAGCAGGATTTTTCAACCTTGGCACTGTTTACATTTTAGGCTGGATAATTCTTTGTTTTAGATGGAGGGAAGGCTATTTTGTGCATTCTAGGATATTTAGCAGCATTGCTGGCCTTTACCAACTAGATGTCAGTAGCACCCCACCCACCCACCCCTAAGTTGTGACCATCAAAAGTGTCTTCAACCCTGGTCGGTATGGCTCAGTGGGTTGAGTGTCATCCCATGCACTGAAGGGTCGCTGGCTCAATTCCCAGTTAGGGCACGTGCCCCGTTTGTGGACTCAATCCCCTATCAGGGTGCGTGAAGGAGGCACTGATTAATGTTTCTCTATGTCCCTCCCCCTCTTCCTCTCCCTTCCTCTCTCTCTCTCTGGAATCAATAAAAAATATTTTTAAAGAATATTTGAAGACACTGCTATATGTTCCCTATGGGGCCATATTGCCCCCAATTGAGAACCTCTGGTTTAAAACTGAGAATTTGATTGAAAATTTGATTAATGAAGTGATTCTCTGGTGACATGGTGTCAGAGTACCAAAAATTGGCTGGTTCTGTGGGCTAACTGGCATTACTCTTTTGTCCAATTGTTAACGTGTGTCCCAGAGAAGGCTATGGACAAATGTATAATTATAGGATGGTTTTTCCCAAAGCATGTTTCTTGAAGGTACTAGCCCTGCTAAATGTTCCTATCCTGACCCTATACCAACTCTCCACAAAAAAGTCCATGGTTAAATAATCTGGAAAATGCTACCTACTTTATCCCCTTTTTGGAACTGAGAATCTTGTTTAATTTTCTGTAACCCGGAGTTTTTCAAATTTCATCATAGAACCCTTCTCCTACACTATACATTTCAACATATTATCTATTAATATCCATACTTTGAGAAAAGCAGTTTAAGGATATGATAAAGTGATCACAATGTCATTTCTCTAAAACAGTGGTTCTCAACCTTGGCTGCACATTAGAATCACCTGGGAATCCTTTAATTCTGTTTCTTTGTTATGGGGTGGGGCCACAACATTAATAACAAAGAAACAGAATTTACGGAGATGAGGCTCAGAAATCAGGATTTTAAAAAGATTCCCAGGTGATTCTAATGTGCAGCCAAGGTTGAGAACCACTGCTCTAAAATGAAATACTGTGTTTTCTTTTTTCTTCCTTTTTTTTCTTCAGAGAGAGAGAGAGAGAGAGGAGAGAGAAAAACATCAATGTGAGAGAGAAACATTGATCGGTTACCTCCCCTACACACCTCAACAAGGAATCAAACCTGCAACCTTTTGGTGTTGCTCCAACCAACTGAGCCACACTGTCCAGGAAAATACTGTGTTTTCTCATTGTTGTTATTTTTTAATATATTTTTATTGATTTCAGAGAGGAAGGAAGAGGGAGAGAGAGAGAAACATCAATGATGAGAGAGAATCATTGATTAACTGCCTCCTGCACGTCCCACACTGGGGGTCAAACCCACAACCTAGGCATGTGCCCCAACTGGGAATCAAACCACAACCTCCTGGTCCATATGTTGATGCTCAACCACTGAGCCATGCCAGCCGGGCCTAATTGTTGTGATTTTTAGTGAATAAAGTAATGTGTACTTGAATAATACTTTTAAAATGAGATCTACATATTTTAAACATTTCTAATAGAGTTAATGAATTGATTTAATGAGTTTTCTTGATGTGGTAGAATGAAGCTTTCTAAAATTTTGTCACATTTTTAGGATGACAGGTATTTTCTGAGTGGTTCATTGGATGGAAAGCTCCGCCTTTGGAACATACCTGACAAAAAAGTGGCTTTGTGGAATGAAGTAGATGGTCAAACAAAATTGATCACAGCTGCAAATTTCTGTCAGAATGGCAAATATGCAGTGATTGGGACATATGATGGCAGGTGCATTTTCTATGATACAGAGGTAAATGACTATCTTGTATAAATTATGTAATTGAATAATTAGTAAAACACTTTTGTGGTTTTGAATAAGTTGTTGTATCCCCTCTGCACTTTAACTGCCTTATCTGTAAACTAGAGGCCTGGTACACAACATTTGTGCATTGGGGGTGGGGGTGAGGGGAGTCTTTCAGCCCAGCCTTTGCCCTCTCGCAGTCTGGGACTTCTCCCTGGGCCTAAGCCAGCAGGCAGACATCCCCCAAGGGGTCCTTAGCGCTGCCATGGAGGCAGGAGAGGCTCCTGCCACCACCACTGTGCTCGCCAGCTGTGAGCCTGGCTTCTGGCTAAGCGGCACTCCCCCTGTGGGAGCGCACTGACCACCAGGGGACAGCTTCTGCGTTGACCATCAGCCCCCTGGTGGTCAGTGTGCATCATAGTGACCATTCACTCGATTTGCATATTAGGATTTTATTATATAGGATTGGGGCAAATATTAACATGTCTGTGAGTTTTCAGATGACCTTTGAGGTTCCTTCTATTTCTGATCTTTTAAATATGTGATTTCTTTTTAGCATTTGAAATACCACACACAAATACATGTACGATCTACCAGAGGACGCAACAAGGTTGGAAGAAAAATTACTGGCATTGAGCCTTTACCAGGAGAAAATAAGGTACTAAGTATTCAAAACCATCTCTCTCCATACTATGTATAGGTTCCTGAAAGTTAGTTCTTAATATCTTGGCTAAGAATATATTCCCTTTCTTGTGGGATACTGCTTTTTCTAGTTGTGTATGTGTATACACCCTTTTTATAAATTATAGCTTAACTTAGATTAAAAGATTATATATTTAACTTTTCCCTTGATTTATTTTTAGATACTGGTAACCTCAAATGACTCCAGAATCAGACTATATGATCTTAGAGATTTGTCACTTTCCATGAAGTATAAGGGTTATGTCAACAGCAGCAGCCAGATCAAAGCAAGTTTCAGGTAAATTGGCAATGAGAAATTCCCAAAAGAGATCAGAATATTTCTCCCGCATTCCCGTTTTCCATTGATCTACTAGGCCTTATGTCTATATTATGTTTTTAGTTTCTTTGCACTTTTACAACTGGTATCTCATGCTATCCTCATACAATACTTACAATCCACCTGTATGGTATTTAGAGTTAGAATTGCCCCTAATCTGCAGACGAAGAAACCAAAACCCAGTAAATTAAGTAATTTGCCTAAAGTCGGCACTAGTCGGTGCAGAGCCAGAATTAGAAGACTCCCAGCTCTAGAATTTGTGCTTTTGTACTTTTATGTGAGGGTTTTTTTAGAGGTAGTTTACCACCCATCCCACTCATGATCTTGATCCTTTTAGGTACAGAAGCTAATAAAGCTTTTAACAGCCTGAAATAGTGTTCTATATTTACACCTTTACAAATCATTATCATTTGAACTCTTAGGGCTCTGGAGGCTCTCTTGAATTACCTGCCTCTTTTTAACCCTCTTTCCTTTATTCCTTTTCTTAGAAGTTCTTATTTCTTCTGTAATTACCAGGTACAGTAGTCCCCCCTTTATCCGTGGTTTTGCTTTCCTCAGTTTCAGGTACCCATGGTGAACCATGATCCAAAAATATTAAAAGAAAAGTTACAGAAATAAACAATAAGTTTTAAATAGTGAATCATTCAGGGTAACATGATAAAATCGTGTGCCTTCCCACCAAAAACATGAATCATTTCTTTGCTCAGCATATCCATGCTGTATATACATAATAACATTTCGAGAGAGAGAGAGATCACATTCACATAACTTATTACAGTACGTTGTTATAATTGTTCTGTTTTACTATTGTTGTTTATCTTTTACTATGCCTAATTTATAAACTAAACTTTATCATAGGTATCTGTAGTCATGCACTGCTTAACGATAGGGATACATTCTAAGAAATGCGTTAGGCAATTTTCTTGTGGAACATCGTTGAATTCACTTACGCAAACCTAGATGATATAGCCACTACACAACTAGGCCATATGGTATAACCTATTGCCCTGGGTCACAAACCTGTACAGCATGTTACTATACTGGATACTGTAAGCAATTATAACACAGTGGTAAGTATTTGTGTATCTAAACATAGAAATGGTACAGTAAAAATATGGTGTAAAAAGATTAAAAAATGCTATACCTGTATAGGCTCTTACCATGAATGGAGCTTGCAGGACTGAAAGTTGCTCTGGGTAAGTCAGTGAGTGAGTGGTAAGTGAATGTGAAGGCCTAGGACATTACTGTAGACTTTACAAACACTGCACACTTAGGCTACACTAAATTTATAAAACTTGATATTAAATCAAGCCCACAAGAAAATGATGCAATCAAGAAACTCCATAAACTCAAGATATAAGAAGCTGCTACCAGTGTAAAATGGCATACTGTTTCACAGCAAACTTTTTATTTTAAGTAGAAAGAGTACACTCTAAAATTATGTTATAATGTATAGTATAGTAAATAATAACTCAGTGACATTGTTTATCATCACTGTCAAGTATTAGGAACTGTACATAGTTGTATGTGCTATACTTTTATATGTCTGGCAGGACAGTTGGTTTCTTTATACTAACATCACAAACACGTGAGTAATGTATTGCATGAAGGCACTGCAATAGCTATGTCACTAGGTGATAGGAAATCTTCCACTCCATTATAATCTAAGGGGCCACCATGGTATATGAGGCCCATCATTGACCAAAGCATTGTTATTTGGTGCATGACCATATGTAGAGGAAAAACATAGGATATATAGGGTTTGGTACTATGTGTGGTTTCAGGCAACCACAGACGGTCTTGTAATATATCCTCTGTGGAAAAGGGGGACTATTGTAATTACCCAGTAAGTTAATTGGTAAAATACTCTGGTTCTCTCTTTCATCTCTTGAGGCTTTCCTCCTAGTGTGGGTTAGCCAGTAGCACAGTAACCTAGAGCTTTGATGAAAATACTAATGCTTCTGGCCCCCATATCAAACCTACACTGTCATAACCTCTAGAGTGAGAATAGGAGTCTATAGTTCAACAAAATTCTTCTGGGTGTTTTCTTATGTGTTTTAAAGTAGGAAGTTCTGATAGAGGGAAACCTAAAAAAATTACTGAGGTGTTTGTTTTTCTTCTCCAAATTTTAGCCATGATTTTAGTTACCTCGTTAGTGGCTCAGAAGATAAATATGTTTATATCTGGAGTACATACCATGACCTAAGCAAGTTTACTTCAGTCAGGAGAGATCGTAATGACTTTTGGGAAGGTATTAAAGGTAAGTAAATGCCTACTCTTATGTGTCTTTTATAAGTGAATAAAGTTAAAATGAATAAATTCAAAGTGCAGATGTACTAGAAGCAAATTTGTATAGACATTATTTCAAAGGGGCTGATACATGTGCTTTTGCTTTGTGTTTGGCTTTGTTGGATATTTCCATGCCAAGGAAGAACTTATACTTGTGTAAAATTTGAGAAGTCATGGGATCTTAGAACTTGTATATGGTATTTTCTTTTAGAAAATACATTTGGGTTTTAAATAGTTCGTAGTTACTTATATGTTAGTTTTAAAAGATATTTGCATGTAACATACACTATTGTATTTTTGCATATTTTACTCTCTGTCTTGATGTTTAGAATTGGATTTATTAGTTATCCTGAAGTAAATTTTTCCCCCCAGCACATAATGCAGTTGTTACATCAGCCATCTTTGCCCCTAACCCAAGTTTGATGTTGTCTTTGGATGTGCAATCTGAAAAGTCAGAAAGTGAAGATGCTGAAGTTTTAGATACCATACCCTCTGGTAGGTACTCATATTGTATTTGTTCTACTTTTTATCTAGTCAGCATTTTGTAACCTAATTGACCTAATATTGGGTATTGTGAGGTTTTCATAACTGTGAAGAATATTTTTGTTTACAACATGATTGTAAGATACCGATTTCTGAACATTTCAGTAACATAGTTCTTGCAAGTTTTACTTCTTTATAAATTCACTCGGGAATTAAAAATGAAAAATTTGAAAAAAAAAATGAAAAATTTGAAAGTTCTTAATTTCTTCTATGGGCAGCTATTTTCCTTGGAGAAACATAAACAAAAACATATAAATACAAATTTTATTATGTTTTCTTCTACTAGACTAATTTCTGTGAGGACAGAGTTTATATGTCTTATTTGTTGTAGTGCCAGTGCCTAACACAGTGCTTGCCTGTATATAGTAGCTGCTTAATAAACATTTGCTGAATAAATGAATTAAACCAAAATGAAAGCAGTGTTTTTTTTCTACTTGCCACAAATTTATAGTTTCTCTTAGGTAGCTATTTACAAGCGTGTAATTTCTTGCCATTTGTAGCATATGCTTTCAGAACAAGTACTAATTCTAGCTCTATAAAATGCTCAGATTAGGAAGTGAAAAGAAGCCACCATGTAATACTGCCAATTATGTAAAAAATGGTCCTTAAGAGTATAAAACCATGTAAATTTGGACCAGTTGTTAATGAAAACAAGTTTGTATGATTAAAATCACTTGCAGAAGAGTTCAGTAAATGTGTTTTCTCACTTTAGAGACTACAACCAGGCCTTTTAAAAAGTTGTAAAGCCACAGCAATACAGTGTACAAAAGGTGCTTCTAAAAGTATTGGAATGCTTAAAAGTTATTTCCCCTATGGTGTATTTGCCCTGCACACTATACTAAATATACTATTTTTTCTGTCTGTTAAGAAAAATTTTGATAGCAAAGCTGAACTTCAGTCTAGCACTTGTTTAAATTACAGGATCTAAAAATAAAATGACAGAATTATTAAACCTTTACTACGTGCCTGTTTGGAAATATTTCTTTTCATTTCATTTTTTCTAAATCTAACCTAAGTCATTTGGGTTTTTTTTCCTTTTCTTTTCCCCCAGTTATCTTTTAACAATCTATACATGTCCCCTACACATTTCCCAGAAAATTCTAGCTTTTAAAACAATTTGAAGAAAAATGAAAAGTACTATTCTTTGAACTTCTTTGTAAAGAGACACAACTTTTAATGGGTCATGGTTAGATTTGTGTTTGGTTTTTTACCTATAAATGTATATTCTAAGAACAAATTTTTAAACCCAGGATATGATATGATAAATTATATCTGATTGCTCTCTCTTTATTCCCGATACATTTGGCAATGTAAGCTTCAATTTTCCTCATGTATAAAATGGTGAAAATACCCAGTTTACAAAGTTGTGATAAGAGTTGAAAATAACATATATAAAGTGCCTACCAAAAGCCTGGCATGTAGTCAACATTACCATTATCATCTTCATTATTATCATATATGATGAATTATTTTTTTCTCTAGCCTTTCTCATATCCCTAAGTCCTTTGCTGCTGCTCCTGCTGGATAGCACTACTTTGAGATATGCCTCGAGGATAGGAAGGAATGTTCAAAGGCTTAGGATATGTTCTTAGCAAATCTAAGTGAAACCATTTTGTATAACTCATCCTGTACACAGCTTTCCAGTTAAAGTTTGTATTATTTTCTTCCTTACTATTCAGTCCTTAAATCCACAAATGTTGTCTATGCATAATAGAATTAGTTTACACTGAATTTTGTTAAATATAACAGGTAATACAAGAGGTAAGCATTTTTCCCATTCACCATTGCTAGTTACATAGCTCTTCAGTATGGACTGTAAAGGGAAAAGGTACTGTCAGCATTCACAAATCGATCATATGTACTTCATTTCATGGCAGTGTGTTCTGCTGTGTAATAAACCTTGCCATCAGCCTCATTAGAGAACCCTGTTAGCAGTAGACTTGCCCAGCCAGCACTCTAGTCTCCTGCCACGAAATGACACATTAGACAACTTAGAGGCCTAGGCTACCTGGGAGTAAATACAGGCCTCCAGGTCCCAAGGGACTGTAATCTGCAAGTCAGGGAAAGACCAGGTCAGTGGAAGTGAACCTCAGAGAGGAGAGGTACAGGAGGAAGAAAGGATTACAGGATTGAGCCAGGAAAGAGAGATAGAAGAGGCAGAGAGAGGATCTTCTACCCCAAAGGTCATGGGCATGTGACAATTGTTAACAGCAGACTTAATAATCCTTTTAAATCAACTAAAAATATTTTTTTATGTTTTTAAGGTATTATGAAGACAGATAATACAGAAGTTCTTCTCTCTGCTGACTTCACTGGAGCAATCAAAGTATTTATTAACAAAAGGAAAAATGTATCTTAATTTGAAATGCCATTTAAATAAATACATCAGTAACTTTCTATATGTATCAGAATTGAAAAAAATTATAGTGTTTTAGGCTAACATCCTTTTTTTAATTTTTGTGGGAAGATGTTCAAATATAATATATTTTTTGAGAGGCAGTGTTAATGATCTAGTAAACCCTGAACTGATAGACTAGAAAGGAATGTGGCTAGAATAACATTGCCAAATATTAGGCTTTACATTTGTTATATTTGTGTTTTTGTTATATAATTGTGAACATGCACAGGTTTTTGCATGAAAATATATTAATATATTAATCCCATGTGTGTGCCTTTTGGTTACATGCACTAAATCTTAACAAAGTTAAATTATTTCAATGGCTCTTTTGGCCTCTTACTGGGGAAGGAGTCTTATTTCTAGCTTAAACAATTTCTTTTGCACAAAATTTCATTTTTAAGAAAAGTGGTATCTTTTGACTGAGTTATTATTTTAAAAATGTTATATAGGTTTTCAGTAGGTCAACAACCATGTGTAAATGGTTTTTATAAATTTCTCAATTTGGAGACAAGATTTTGTTTGTGGTCTAAATTGTGGACTTAACGATTCTTTTCTTTGTATGTATATATATATAATTTTTTTGCCACACTGGAGCACAATGTTTCTATGTAAAGATTTGTTTTCATTCTTTATCCATGAGCACCAGGCTTTGCTCACTTAAAAAAAAAATTAAGCCGCATTAAGGAGTGAGTCTTCTTTTTTACAATAATGTAAAATTGAACTGTTTACATTTTTTTAAAACATTGTAGTTTTAAAAACTAAGCTGTTTTGTTTTGTGTTATTGAACTTGAAAGCCTTTGTAAATATTGATATAATGTACCAATGAAATAACATCTGGGGCAATGGTACCCTGATCATGTCATTGATGATTAGCATATGTTTCTGAAAATTAAATAGTTTATTAAAAGTTGGTCACCAACACCTGCTAAAAATGTGACTTTATTTTCAGATGACATTGATAATTTGAGAAATGTAAGACAAAGTCTTGTTTTATAATTTGATTTTTAGCAAGCAGAAGGCCAGATTTTAAACCCCTAAATTATAGTGCATTAGCTACATACCTCTGAGAAAAAAAGAAAATTTAATTCTGGTTCTAAAATGAACATTGCTGAGTTTATCTGTATGCTTAAATGTTTTTACTACATTTGTTTTCAGTATGTAAGCAAGAAGCTGGAGAGCCATGATCATATCCTTGTTAATCAGCATGGTCTTGGAGTGGTCTGGATTTTCTAGTTACTAATTGAATATTGTTTGCCTAGGTTTTACCCCTGTGCTGATTTCTTCCTCTTATCAATGCTATACTCTCTTTTCCCCCTCCTCTCCGCTCTCTTTACTCCCCTGTTCTCATCTCTGTCTGCTCAGTCTTCTGTATTTTACCCAACAGATGGAGTAGTTATGCTATTGGCTTTCTAACCAGTCTTTTTTTTTTTTTTTTGGTCTCATGGTCTGGATTGGTCTAGAGCAGCGGTTCTCAACCTATGGGTCTCGACCCCTTTGGGGGTCGAACAACTCTTTCACAGGGGTCACCTAAGACCATCGGAAAACACATATATAATTACATATTGTTTTTGTGATTAATCACTATGCTTTAATTATTTTCAATTTCTAACAATGAAAATACATCCTGCATATCAGATATTTACATTACGATTCATATCAGTAGCAAAATTACAGTTATGAAATAGCAATGAAAATAATTTTATGGTTGGGGGTCACCACAACATGAGGAACTGTATTAAAGGGTCGTGGCATTAGGAAGGTTGAGAACCACTGGTCTAGAGTTTCAAAGAACTTGATGTCCATAGGTCTTTGAGGCAGCTCAGCTTTCACTGACTTCTTCCTGAGGAGGACTTGTAGTCTGCTGTGGTGCTGGTCATTTCAACTGCAGATAACTGGGGTGTTGCCAGATGACTATTTCCAGATAGGTTTTATGTGGTTTCTTGAACAAAAAGGCAAAAAATAATTGGGATGCCAGCTTAAGAGAATAATACTGACACTTTTAAGTTGAGTCTTAAAGTGTTTGTCATCACTATATAAATACACTACAAAGTTACAAGTCAGAAAGTGAAGTTGAAAGGTAGCGTCAAGATGTATACAAAGAAAAACTGAACAATATTCTTCCCAAAAATGAATATTAGAGACTCACTCTAATAAATGATGTGGTATTCTAGAAAGGAGTGCAGATTCTAGAATCAGATAAACTTGATTTGGTTCCCTCTATTAGCACATTCCTTGGGCAAGCTATTTATCCTATATTAATTTCCATTTCCTTAACTGTAATATGAGAATACCTAACTGAAATTGTAAAGATTTACTGAGAAATTGTGTATGTATAAAGTTTAGTGCCTACACAATGGCTGTAGTACTCAACAAACATACATTTTTAACTGCCTTTTCTGAATCCCTGAGTCCCCTACTAGATGGTGTGTGTGTGTGAGTGTGTGTGTGTGTGTGTGTGTGTAAGCACTTTCTAGATATTGGGATTTCATGAACAAATAGCATTTTAGGGATTGACACAGGGCACTGACAATTTTTTGCCAGCTCAACACTTTTTAAACTGCCACCATCTACTTTCACTTCTTCAAAAAAGAGAGAACATTTTAGTACTAAAAAAAAAAGTCAAGTACAATCTTACCATCTTAGAGCAAGAAAATCATTTATTAAAGTGAATAAACCTAGCTTTTGAAAAAAAATAACCATATTACCTTATTTTCCAATTTCTCCTTTGGTTAAAATTTCATCATTGACTTGGTGTAAAAAGCTGAGAACCACTGTGCTAGATGAAAAAGTTTAAAACCAATTTTCATTAAAATTTCTTTGAAGAATCATGGTGTGTGTTTTTCTTGTCTTATTTACCTCAATTGGAAATGAAATATGAATGACTCAGCATAATTTAGCATACCATTTTCTCTGGTCCTCAAATTATACAGCTGGGCAGTGACTTTTTTATTCTTTGAAATATATGTTAAACATTAATATATCCACCCCCAAAATTCCATTTTTGAAAGAGGCCAGATCTCTCCCACTGATGTGAAAAAATCAAATTATCACAATATTTTTAAGTACCTTCATTATTGTGGGGATTCAAGTTAAAGACATTTTGGGGATTTACTATTTCCCCGTAAGTTTTCAAAGGAAAAATATTTCCAACTTCACTGGTTTCTAGCATCCTGCCTTATTTATTAAGCAGATGTTTATTGAACACCTACTATGTACAGAGCACTGCTGGGACTAGAGAAGAATAAGGCCACATCCCTATCCCAGAAGCGGCTTACAGTCTGGTGGAGAAGATGGCCACAGAAATAAGAGGCTTGGAACTGTCTTATGGCTATGGCCTTTAGAAATGCCCCTTCTTGCCCTAACCCCTATCTGCTCTACCCTTCCTAGTAAACTCATGGCAGCCGCTTGATTCTAAAGCCAATCTTTGTTCATCTAATATTACAAGTAGCAAGGGTAATATGGGTAAAAGTTTATGAGTAAGCCATAAGTAAGGCAGAGAAAATGAAGCACCCACCCTGTCAACATTTCCCCTTGTCTCCTGCCCTCCTCCCAGCCTAAAACCATTGTCTTATTTCCTCCAAAATCCTTACTGTCTTCTGTTTTGAGCTCTTGTTTAACAGACTCTTTCTCCCCAACTGCACTCTGTTCCCTTCATTTCTGAAGCTTGAAAAATTTTATTTTGTCCTCTAAATTTGAGTAATCTAGTCTCCTGGGGAACCCAGACAACCCCTGTTAACCACAGCCACTGTTCTGGTGTAGATTCATGCACATGAAATACATTCAGATCAATACAACAGGTATGGGGGGTTGGATTAAGATGAGGGGAGAGAGCCACTGCAGAGTCCCAAACAAATGCCATCATGTAGGTTATCTAGGGTGGTCCAAGCAGCTTGTACATCCAGCTACCTTCCATTACATGTTTAAAAATAAACCTGGAGCCGAAACTGGTTTGGCTCAGTGGATAGAGCGTTGGCCTGCGGACTGAAAGGTCCCAGGTTCGATTCCGGTCAAGGGCATGTGCCTGGGTTGTGGGCACATCCCCAGTAGGAGGTGTGCAGGAGGCAGCTGATCGATGTTTCTCTCTCATCAATGTTTCTGGCTCTCTATTCCTCTCCCTTCCTCTCTGTAAAAAATCAATAAAATATGTTTTAAAAAAAATAAAAATAAACCTGGAGAGCATTATGCTAAGTGAAATAAGCCAGTCAAAGAGAGACAAGTATCACATGATCTCACTTATGTGGAATCTAAAGAACAAAATAAATTGATGAACAAAATAGATCCAGAGACATTGAAACATGGAACAGACTGAGGAACCTCAGAGGGAAGGCTGGGGTGGGTGGTGGGGGCGGGATATAAGGGGTCAATGGGGGGAAAGGGAGGCCTTTGTAATACTTTCAACAATAAAGATAAATTTCTTAATTTTGAAATAACTAGATTTACAGAAAAATTGCGAAGACAATACAGAATTACCACATACTCCTTACCCAGTTTTCACTAATGTTAATATCTTACATTACCATGGTACATTCGTCAAACTAAGAAACCAACACTAGTACATTACTATTAAGTAAACTCCAGACTTTATTCAGATTGCACCAGTTTTTCCACTAGTGTCCTTTTTCAGTTCTAAGATCCAATCCAGGATCCCATATTGCATGTAAGCACATTATGCTTTCTTTTTTTAAATGTATCTTTATTGTTGAAAGTATTACAGATTATGCTTTCTTAATTTAAATAAGTTTTTTATTTTAGAATCGTTTTAGATTTTCACAAAAGTTTTCAAAGTGTTCACATCACCAGCACCACTTCCCCCTATTGTGGTACCTTTAACATTAATGTGGTACCTTTTTCACATCAAGAAACAAACATTGGTACATTATTATTACCTAATGCCGTAATTGATTCAGATTTCACTAGTTTGTACCTAATGTCTTTCTGGTCGCGCGACCCCATCCAGGATATGACATTACATGTGCTCATCATGTCTCCTCCAACTATGCCGGTTTCTCGGTTTTTCAATCCTTAAACTGCCCTAGACCAGTGGTCGGCAAACTGTGGCTCGCGAGCCACATGCTGCTCTTTGGCCCATTGAGTGTGGCTCTTCCACAAAATACCACGTGCGGGCGCGCATGTACAGTGCGATTGAAACTTCGTGGCCCATGCGCAGAAGTCGATATTTTGTGGAAGAGCCACACACAAGGGGCTAAAAGAGCCGCATGTGGCTCGCGAGCCGCAGTTTGCCGACCACTGACCTAGACAGTTTCGAGGATTACTGGTCAGGTATTTTGTTGAATGTCCCTCAATTTGAGTTTGATATTTTTCTCATGATTAGACCAGGATTCTGGACTTTTGGGAGGAAGATCACAGAGGCGAATTGCACTTTTCATTACATCACATCAAAGATACATAATCAACTTGACATCACCTGGCTGAGGTAGTGTTTGTCAGGTTTCTCCACTACAAAATAACTTTTTTTTTATCCTTTTACATAAATCTCCTCTTTGGAAATGAATCACTAACTAAAACTCAAGAGGTGGGGAAGAGTTAAGGCCCACCCCCTTGAGGGGCAAGTATCTATATAAATTATTTGGGATTTTTTTATACAGAAGACAAGTCTCTTCTCCCTCATTTATAAATTCAACCATTTATGTCAGCATGGACTTAAGAGTATTTATTTTATACTTGGAGTTATAAATCCAAAACTGCATTTATTTTGTTATTCAACTTGTCCCAGCCATAGCCATTGGGAGTTCTTTTATATCCCTTTGACATGCCCTCATTTTTTTTTTTTTTGAGCACTTCAACTGCCCCAGCCCTAGAATCTGCCATTTAGCCCTGGTTCCTTTATTGGAGAATGGTACTAGAAACCAGGTGTACTTGTTGCTACTGAGGTGTCATTTCTCTTTGGCTCTCTTAGCTGATAGAGCAAGAAAATCTATGTGTATTTGTTAATCTCTATTTTATTTTGTTTTGTTTTGTTTTGTTTTTGTTAATCCTCAACAAGGATTTTTTTCCATTGGGAGAAAGTGGAAGGGAGGGAGGAGGAGAGAGAGAAACATTGATGTGAGAGATACTTCAATTGGTTGCCTCCTGCACATGCCCCGACCAGGGCCTGGAAGCAAACCCAAAACCCAAGTACATGCCTTTGACCAGGAATCATACCCTCTACCCTTCGGTTCACAGGCTGGTGCTCTAACCACTTAGAAACACCAGCTGGGGCTGTATATTAATCTCTGTATATACATACCTGCAAATATTTCTATGTAATTATATATTAAATTAGAGGTACTAATGCCACTAACTCTAGCCATTAACACATGGTTCATGCTAGCTTCCTCTTCTTGCTTATCAGTAACGTCCAATAGTAGAAACCTGACTCCCACCACTTATAATCCATTTATTTGTTCAATCCCAGCATAACATATTCAACAGTTTCAAAATTGAACTGGTACCTGTTAGATCGGAGAGCCCAGGATCGGATACATGCAGACATGTGATGAGACAATGGACTCCCCCTGGAATTTCTCACAGATCAACGTTCCAGACACAGATACCGGCTTCTTCTCCCTGAATCCACATACCCCCCTGCAGCTGAAGCTTCCTCAACTGAATACCTCAGCTCATGTCCCCGCCCCTCACCCAACAGCAGTATAAAAAAAGCGCCCCCCTCCATGTTGGCGTGAATCCACGTGCCCTGTCTTTGGGGGTACGTGGGTCTCCCGGGGACGCAGAATAAACTTTCCTTTCTTTTCTGATTCACTGGACTCTATTTCTTGCGCCGCCTCCTGAGCCACCTAACCTAACTACCTACCTGAGAAACAGCTTTGCCAACTAGAGTACAGTGTTTATGTTCTTTGTCTTTGGTGTCATAGTTTCCAGTCAAAATCCTTTTCCATAATTACTTAAATCAGTGCCTTTTCCCCCACTCACATTACCTTTTTAATATTATATTTACTTAATTTATCCTTCTAATAAAATCTATTGGAATTTGATAATGTACATAGCCATACTTATTTAGTAAATAAGCAATGACATTCTTCAGTAGGCAGCTTTCTGTCTTGCTTTCAGATGCTTAGCACTATCCTGAAGCAGTTTTACAGTTCTGTCCTGTTGCTGCACTGAGGTTTCACTCACTTTGCAAACATCAAGTGTTTAATTTAGATTAAGATTCCTTCTAATTCTAATGGTCCATATGCTTGTCAGCATTTCTTTAGAGGCATTGTAGCTAAGGATTTACTCAATTTCTTGTTCATTTATTCACTCAACAGATATAAGAGAGGACTTGTGATTTGCAAAACACTCGTAGTTTATGTCCCCTGCAAAGTCATAGTCATGTGAACTCTGTTGAAGTCAACCCTGGGAGCTCACTTCCAGAGATGAGATTCCTGGCAATAGAATTGACTCCCAGGAGAAAGGGTTTGAGTTAACAGAGTTGGATCACTCACCTTTCCCCACATGTCTATAAGGCCAACCACCACACCCAGATGTATCAACTCTTCCTTTTTTATACTTCCATAGCTTCATTTGTTTGACTCTTGAAAGTTTTTCACCTTGGGAAAGACTAACTAACTAAACTGGTATTGTTTCATTTTCCTTATCACTTGGCATCTATCCTATCTAATAAAAGAATAATATGCAAATTAATCATCACTCCATGATAAAGATGGTGGCGCCCACAGCCAATAAGGAGAGAATATGCAAATTAACGTGACAAAGATGGCCGCGCTGGCTGGAGCCACAGAGCTGGCCAGAGAGCACAGGACGCCAAGCCTGGCCGGAGAGCAGAGCGGGAGAGTGGGCTGGAGTTCCCAGTCCTTTTGGTTTCTGCAGCCCCAGGACCAGAAGCGGAAGCCTAGAGCATGGGGAGCACCAGGAATGCTGGGAATCATAGTTCTGGTGGCAGACGTATTGCGTGATCTCCTAGAGACACTGGAGCAAAGTGAGCCTGGAGCAAGTTACTATTGCAGGTGAGGGATGGAGGGAAAGCAAAGATGAGAGACATAAAGTCAGAGTGTTGAGGAAAAATTAAAAGGAAGATATCCTGCAACTTCTAGGAAATCTCCACCAATGAAGCAAAGGGAAAAAAAAAAGACCTCTATTATCCTGTGAGCACCAAACCAGACTGGGCTGGGGTCTCAGACAATTTGCTCATATGATTGCAAAGACAGACAGAAACTTCCCTCTTTTATGTAGCCAGGCAGATACAATGCACAACATACATGTTTTCGCGGAAGAGGACTTAACAGCACCGTTTGCTATACACCCTTTGGTAAGTCACCTTTTTGGTGGCCATCTGTGTTAGTTAATTGCCATAATCAAGAGTAAAAATTAAAACTTTTCTATCTCTATGACAAGCAGGTCCTTACAGCTTGGAGCAAGGCAACTATAGTAAAAGTGTAATATGCTAATTAGACCGGATAGCCAAACAACCTTCTGTACATCATTCCAGACATCCTTCCGGACGAAGCTGTGGTGGCGGGGTCGAGGCAGGGACAATCAGGCAGGTAAGCGAGCAGTTAGGGGCGATCAGGCAGGCAGGTGAGCAGTTGGGGCGATCAGGCAAGCAGAGTGGTTATGGGCAATAAGGAAGGCTGGCAGGCAAGTGTCCCAGACTGTGAAAGGGTGCAAGCAAGGCTGAAGGACCTACCCCCCCACCATGCACGAATTTCATGCACCAGGCCTCTAGTATCTACACTAATAAAAGAGATGCTAATTGACTGTATCTTCACTACGCCCCAAGCCATGCCCACCAGCCAATCAGAGCGACTATATGCAAATTAACCCAACCAAGATGGCGACCGGCAGCCACAGAGCTGGAGCAAGCAGGAGGCTTGGTTGCCCCGGCAATGGAGGAAGCCAAGCTTCCTGCCTGCCCTGAGCCAGCTGTGGCCTCCACTCATGGCAACAAAGTTTCAATTATAGAAGAGTGCTGGGGTCCAGCCCCGGGGGTCCAGGGGTTCCCAAAGGTGTGGACGGAGTCGGCGAAGAATGTTTTACATGGAGACAGCATTCAGAACTCTCTAGCTCTCTTTAGTCTCCGTGGATCTTCCTGTGCCTGGCTGAGGCCACAGAGAAAGATCCTGAGGCAAGCTGAGCCTTTATTTTTATACTCAGAGGTAAACAAGGTACTGGTTACCAAAGTTACACTGTTCTTGTGAGTTTCACTTGTTTACACTGTTCTTGTGAGTTTCACTTGTTTTTGTTCTTGTTGCACTTCCCTCAGGCCATTAGCTTCCCAGGTAAGATCTAGGGAGCGTTATAAGGTCAAGCCTAATTTTGCTAAGAGGACTGTGCCCTCTAAGCTGGGACTTGTTTATGACTTTGCCAACAGGTCAGTCCGAGGCTTAATTCTATATCGGCTCCCCACAGAAGAGAAATAAATCCCAGATACCTGCTTCCAGCCAGCCTCCACTGGGAGCTTGGATGGCTGGGGGCCGTGGCCAGCCTGCAAACAGCCATCAGCCCCTCACCCAGGCTGGCCACACCCTCATTGGGTGAGGGTCCCCGCTGGGTGGCTTAGCCAGCCTGAAAATGGCCCTCAGCCCCTCACCCAGACTGGCCAGGCACCCCAGCATGGCCCTACACCCTGAAGGGGCTGTGGCCAGTCTGCAAACGGCCCTCAGCCCCTCCTCACCCAGGCTGGCCAGGCACTCATATATTATAAAAGGGTAATATGCAAATTGACCCTAACAGCAGAACGACTGGGAATGACTGGTCACTATGACACACACTGACCACCAGGGGCAGATGCTCAATGCAGGAGCTGCCCCCTGGTGGTCAGTGCACTCCCACAGGGGGAGCTCTGCTCAGCCACAAGCCAGGCTGATAGCTGCCAGTACAGCGGTGGTGGTGGAAGCCTCTCCTGCCTCCTCAGCAGCGCTAAGGATGTCCGACTGCAGCTGAGGCCTGCTCCCCGCAGGCAAGTGGACATCCCCCGAGGGCTCCCGGGCTGCCAGAGGGATATCTGACTGCCAGCTTAGGCCCAATCCCCCGGGGAGCGGGCCTAAGCCAGCAGGTGGTCATCCCCCGAGGGGTCCCAGACTGCGAGAGGGCACAGGCCGGGCTGAGGGACCCCCCCCCCCCCCACCGAGTGCACACATTTTTGTGCACTGGGCCTCCAGTATATATATAAAAGCCAAGTGACCGGAACAACTGGTCGCTATGACATGCACTACAGCGTCCAACCGGCCTGATTGGGGCCCTGATTGCCCCCCCAACCTGCCACAGCCCCTCCCCTTAGCCAGCCCAGTCCCCAATTGGCCCCCCCACCCTGATTGGGGGCAGGGCCGGCTGACCAACTACCCGTGGCCCCTCTCCCCTGTCAGCCTGGCCCGATGGGCCCCCATTGGGGCAGGCTGGCCAGACCCCATCCATGCACAAATTCATACACCAGGCCTCTAGTATTTTAATAGTTGAGTATAAAGAAAAATAGGGTTGCCCTTGCTGGTTTGGCTCAGTGGATAGAGCATCAGCCTGTGAACTGAAGGGTCCCAGGTTCGATTTCAGTCAAGGGCACATGCCCAGGTTGCGGGCTCAGTCCCCAATGTGGGGGGCAGGAGGCAGCCGATCAATGATTCTCTCTCATCATTGATGTTTCTCTCTCTCCCTCTCCCTTCCTCCCTGAAATCAATAAAAATGTATATTTTAAAAAAATAGGGCACTGGAAAAATGTTGGAAGGTGCCATTAAGGAAGAAAGAGAAGCAGATATGGGAGCTAGGAAGACCCCAAAACAAACTCCACAGACCTCACTTTTTTGTGTAGGGTATTCCTAGCTATATCACTGTTACATTTCAGAAACGTCACCTGCTCCTGAAGCTGACTATATTGGGCCCATGGCAATTAGGAACCCCAATAGGGCCAGGCTTATCACTTGTCTCACCCAACTGCCAGGACAGATCAGGCTTTGTCCTGATAATACCTTTATGTTCATGCTGACATTATAACTTCTGATCTGTGGCATCAGAATGGCACAGTCAGTGACTGAGTTCCACCCTTAGAATTTCTAATTTCAACTGACCTTTCCCCAAATCAGAATATTGAGAAGCATTTTCCCTAATGTTTTTTCCCCAAATACATTCATCTGCTGGATCAGTAAATATTGTCTCCTCTAGGTGGTACTCAACATTTAAATCATTACAGTGCTTTTATTCATTACCTGGATAAGAAGACCAAAAGCTTAACTTAAAATTGCTAGGAGAACAAAGACCTTATATTTTCACCATCCCTAGTTGTGGAGAGTAGGGAGGAATATTGCAGCAGATGGTAGTACTTTGCTTCTCCTGGGACCAGACCAGAGAGGGAACCAAAAAGCAAGAATGAACTGTATTAATCTGCTGAACCCCCAAACAAATTTCACATATTTTATTTTTTAATATATTTTATTGATTTTTTACAGAGAAGAAGGGAGAGGAATAGAGAGTTAGAAACATCGATGAGAGAGAAACATCGATCAGCTGCCTCCTGCACACCTCCTACTGGGGATGTGCCCGCAACCAAGGTCCATGCCCTTGACCAGAATCGAACCTGGGATCTTTCAGTCTGCAGGCCGACGCTCTATCCACTGAGCCAAACCGGTTAGGGGAAATTTCACATATTTTAATGAGCCATGAAACTAACCTAAATTATTTACAAAACAAGTGTTTACTAAAGCAGTGCAAATCAGAATTATTTTCTAAAAATGTTGAATATGAGTAAAATTTAACTATTAAAATAATGGCCAATGAGAACTTAAATGGAATCTCGCTTTGGTAAGTCAGAGTCCATAATCAGGAATCTTCTAAAAGGTGAGTCTGGGGGGAAGCAAAAAATAAAGGCACACTTGCTCTTTATGAAGGTGTGTGTGGCAAGAACAAACCCCAAAGTGTAAGGAAGGAGGAGCGCTGACAAACTGCAGAGACAGTAACAGTTGGGATTGACACAGGTGGCAATAGTGGAAGGTGGTGGAAAGCCTTCAAATCCGCCCCTCCCCCCCGGAGAGTGAAAGTGAAATAGATACAGAAGGCAGAAGAGATTCATTTCACTTCATTGTTGATTATTATGGATTGACCCATAGAATGTGTATGACAGCTGATCACAGGGCCTTGCAAGTATGAGGTGCTCAACAAATGCTCAATCTGAGTCTGCTGCAGTGCACAGTACAATGTGAAAAAGGTTGGAGTAATAGAAGAGAAATTGGAAATTGTGTGGCTTCCTTTGCTCAATTTTTACTCTCACATGGACATTCAGTAAATCAAAGGAATAAACCATGTAGAGGCTGGGTTCACTCAGCCAGGCTTTCATGCATCTCCATTAGGGAACATATTTATTTTAAGCTTATAAATGTAAACAATTACATGAAAGCATTCTGCTCTCATACATCAATGCCAAGAACAGGACATTTTGTTTCTCCCTTTTCAAGGTCCTCTCCCTTCAGTCTGATGGGACAGCACTTCTCTATTTGTGGTCTGATTGTTCCACCTTCTTCAGAAGCACCTGGGAGCTTGTTAAACATGCAGACTCCCGGGTTCCACTGAATCAGAATCTCTAGGAGGAGGCGAAGGAGGCAATGATTGACTTTTAACAACTTTCTAGTAGATTGTTTTGTATCCTAAAGTTTTAAAATCCCTGAGCTAGGGATGGAAGTTCAAGCAGCTAACTCATTTGAGCAAAAGCGAACAAGTAAGGCCATGGATTTGCTGAAGCCCAGCAACCAGAGATGGGTGTGCTGGTAAATGTTTAACAGTCAGCTCTCCAAGGGAGAGCCCCAGTTTCTAGCATTTGCCATTTTCATCTTGTAAATACTCTCACCATAGCCAGTTTCAAGCTACCAGTATGACATCATCTGATGTGGGCTTGAGAAGAGACGCGCAGTAGTACACTGTTATGTAACATTGCCACCACAACAGACATAAATCATCTCAAGATCATAAATAATAGTAAAATGTAGAGAAATAATTAGGAAGTGATGTGTTGTCTTTATTATACGTTATTTTTGTCTTTATTATAATTTTTAATTTAATTATGACTAACAAATAGCTTGCTAATTTAATGATTGACCCTCACAGGTGTTATAAGCTGGCACCAGCACACCTGGCCTGCAACCATTCTTGAAAGATACAACCCTCCTTTGGCCTGTGGACTAATCTTCACACATGAGCAATCTGTTTGGCCACCCAGCACCTATTAGGCAGCTACTCTAGCCTCATTTAGAGGCCTTCCCTCCTGTACACCAAAAGATTGCGGGTTTGATTCCCGGTCAGAGCACATACAGGAGACAACTGATGGATATTTCTCTATCACATCAATGTTTCTCTTTCTCCCTATCCCTACCTCTCTCTGTAAAATCAATATAAATGTGTCCTCGGGTGAGGGTTAAAAATAAATAAATAAAAGGTATGAGGGTAGCTGTCAAGTTATGGTATGAATCTTATGGTATATGAAATATAAGCTGTTATTTAAAAATAAAATTGGGAATGGGGTGGGATATATGTTTTTTGGAATAACTACTGACTGCCCTCCATTCATTCCTAGAAGTGAAGTTCTAAAAAATATATATATTGGATAACAAAGTATTACAAAATTTAAATCAATTCTTCTGCATGCAAATGGGCTAAATTTATTCTTAATAGTAAAGTTTTCAAGGATATCTTTAAAATTATGAGGAATGCCCTGCCAGCATGGCTCAGTGGTTGAGCATCAACCTATGAACCAGGAGATTACGGTTCGATTCCCAGTCAGGGCACATGCCTGGTTGCAGGCTTGATCCCCAGTGTGGGGTGTGCAGGAGGCAACCGATCAATGATTCTCTCTCATCATTGATGTTTCTATCTCTCTCTCCCTCTCCCTCTCTCTCTGAAATCAATAAAAATATATATTTTTTAAAAATGATGGGGCATGCCAGGGAGCAGCATGTATTCTGGCTCTGCCATTAGCTTTCTAACTTTGGGCAAGTAGCTTTCCCCTTCCTAGACTTCTTTTTCCCTATATGCAAAACAAGAGATTAGACACAAGAATAGTTCAAGTCCTTCCAGCTCTAACTAGTGATCTCACTGCCTAATTAGCATAGTTGGTTTTTATTTTCCCTTCAGCAATCAGTTTTTAGGCCATTGTATACTAGGTGTACCAGTTAATAATGCGGATTTTTTTGATAGATGGAGTTACACATATTTAATCTAATAAAAGAAAAACATGCAAATTGACCACACCTCTGCTATGCCTCAAGCCACACCCACCAGCCAATCAGAGCGACTATATGCAAATTAACCCAACCAAGATGGCGGCCGGCAGCCACAGAGCTGGAGCAAGCAGGAGGCTTGGTTGCCCCGGCAATGGAGGAAGCCAAGCTTCCCGCCTGCCCTGGCTGGCTCTGGCCTCTGCTAAAGGCAACAAAGTTTGAATTATAGAAGATAAATAAATCCCAGATACCTGCTTCCAGCCAGCCTCCACTGGGAGCTTGGGTGGCTGGGGGCTGTGACCAGCCTGCAAACAGCCATCAGCCCCTCACCCAGGATGGCCACACCTTCATGGGGTGAGGGTCCCTGCTGGGGGGCTTAGCCAGCCTGCAAACAGCCATCAGCCCCTCACCCAGACTGGCCAGGCACCCCAGCAGGACCCCCCACCCTGAAGGGGCTGTGACCAGCCTGAAAACGGCCCTCAGCCCCTCACCCAGGCTGGCCATACCCTCATGGGGTGAGGGTCCCCACTGAAGGGACTGTGGCCAGCCTGCAAACAGCCATCAGCCCCTCACCCAGGCTGGCCAGGCACCCCAGTGGGGACCCCCACCCGGAAGGGTTGTGGCCAGCCTGCAAACAGCCATCAGCCACTCACCCAGGCTGGCCAGGCACCCCAGCGGGACCCCAACCCTGATCCGGGACACCCTTCAGGGCAAACCAGCCAGCCCACACCCATGCACTAGTCCTCTATCCTATATAATAAAAGGGTAATATGCAAATTGACCCTAACAGCAGAATGACTGGTCACTATGACAAACACTGACCACTAGGGGGCAGACACTCAATGCAGGAGCTGCCCCCTGGTGGTCAGTGCGCTCCCACAGGGGGAGCTCTGCTCAGCCACAAGCCAGGCTGAAGGCTGCCACTACAGTGGTGGTGGTGGGAGCCTCTCCCGCCTCCTAAGCAGCATTAAGGATGTCCGACTGCAGCTTAGGCCTGCTCCCAGCTGGCAAGTGGACATCCCCCGAGGGCTCCCGGGCTGCCAGAGGGATGTCTGACTGCCAGCTTAGGCCCAATCCCCCGGGGAGCAGGCCTAAGCCAGCAGGTGGTCATCCCCCAAAGGGTCCCAGACTGTGAGAGGGCACAGGCCGGGCTGAGGGACCCCCCCCCCGAGTGCACAAATTTTTGTTCACCTGGCCTCTAGTGTTGATATATATGCGATTTGAAATGTATGCTATTTTGTTGTATTGCTCCTTCAGATTACCACTTGTTCTGATTGATGGCACACGTACTTTCTGAGCAGCACTTCAAAACGTATGAAGAAGTAGAAAATTGGCTCTCTGAGTGGTCTGCCTCAAAACAAGAAAAGTTCTATTGGGACGGTATCCACAAATTACCTGAAAGATGGGGGAAAGTGTAGCTATCGATGGACATTACTTTGAATAAGGCACTTTTGATGTTTCTCTTGAAATCATCGTGTTTTCTTTTATTACAAAATCCGCATTATTAGGTAATAATGCGGATTAACTATTAACGATTAATAATGCAGATTAACTAATAACTGGTTAATAATGCAGATTAACTAATAACTGGTTAATAATGTGGATTAATCATTAACCGATTAATAATGCAGGATTAACTATTAACTGGTTAATAAGGATTAATCATTAACTGGTTAATGATGCAGATTAATCACTAACCGGTTAATAGTACAGATTAATCATTAACTGGTTAATAGTGCGGATTAACCATTAACTGGTTAATAGTGCGGATTAACCATTAACCGGTTAATGGTGCGGATTAACTATTAACCGGTTAATAGTGCGGATTAATTATTGACTGGTTAATAATGTGGATTTTGTAATCCAAAGAAAACACGATAATTTCAAGAGAAACATCAAAAGTGCTTTATTCAAAGTAATGTCCATCGCTAGTTGCACATTTCCCCCATCTTTCAGGTAATTTGTGAATACTGTCTCAATGGAACTTTTCTTGTTTTGAGGCAAACCTTTCAGAGACCCAATTTTCCACTTCGTATGTTTTGAAGTGCTGCTCAGAAAGTGCGTGTGCCATCAATAGTAACAAGTGGTAATCTGAAGGAGCAAGGTCTGGTGAATACAGCAGGTGGGTTAATACTTCCAGGCAAGATCTTTTAACGTGTCTTTAACTGGTTTTGAAGTGTGTGATGGTGCGTCATCATGAAGCAAAATTACCTTGCCGTGTCTTCTGGCCCATTCTGGTTGTTTTATGATCAAAGCGTGGTTCAAGTTGATTATTTGTTGTCGGTAGCGATCAGTATTAACAGTTTCACCTGGTTTTAGAAGCTCATAATACACCACACCTTCCTGATCCCACAAAACTCGGAGCATTGTCTTCTTTCTGAAGCTATT
Source organism: Myotis lucifugus (assembly GCF_000147115.1). Classification (NCBI taxonomy): domain Eukaryota; kingdom Metazoa; phylum Chordata; class Mammalia; order Chiroptera; family Vespertilionidae; genus Myotis; species Myotis lucifugus. The sequence goes on along the minus strand of NW_005871050.1, from coordinate 18,271,466 downwards.
TGGCCTTGCAGTCGATGTTGATGGTTGACCTGGATCAACCCATGATTTTATGCGTTTGGAATTCTCAAAATAAACCCACTTTTCATCGCCAGTCACAATTTGATGCAAAAAAGACTTTCTTTTGTGCTGTTGAAGCAACATTTTACTGATGACTTTTCAGTTTTCCATTTGTCTTTCATTCAGTTGATGTGGCACCCATTTTTCTTCCATTAAAATCTTTCCCATTGCTTGTAAATGATCGGAAATTGTTTGCTGAGCAATGTTTAATCTTTCTGCAAGTTTTTGAGTTTGACACGCATTTTCATCCAATAATGCTTGTAATTGTTGGTCTTCAAACTTTTTCGGTTGACCTGGGCGCTCTTTGTCTTTCACATCGAAATCATCGCTTTTAAAGCATTTAAACCAGTGTTCACAAGTATCTTGAGATGGAGGATGTTCACCATAAGCTTCCGGAAGTATACGATAACTTTCAGAAGCACTTTTTTTCAAAATAAAGTAATGAATTAAAACTTCCTGCAAATGCTCTCTTTTTTTGGCATGAAATTCGACATTTTTAAGCGTAAAAATACCTATGATGTTAATACCTTCAGAAAATTTGACATATGAAGTTTTGAAGCTTCTTGTCAATACAACAAAATAGCATACATATCAAATCATATATATATCAACATATGTGTAACTCCACCTATTGAAAAAAATTGGCCTTATTAACCGGTACTCCTAGTAATTTCAGTTCTCTCCACTAGAGGGTAGCTAGAGAAAGGAGATGAGCCTCAAGACAGTTACTTTGTATAGTTGTATTTTTTGTAGCCCGTCCTGACCAAAAAAAAAAAAAAAAAAAAAAAAATGCTGGAAGAAATTGATATTACATGGCAAAAATAAAATTTAGATTTCTGTTAGTTCCATTTGTCTTAGCTGTTGTGCTCCTATATTACACAAAAAAATATGAGAGGTGTTTTACATAATTTTCTTTTTATTCAATATAAGGAGATCAAGTATATACAGACTGTCTATCCCCAGCTAAGAAATTTAATCTTTACTAAATCAATCTTCAACCCACCCCTTTCCCATTCTTTTTACTGGCATTTCTAATAGTATCGAGAATTTTGATCAGGAGACTTCACTGATTTCCATTTACTTACTACAAAAAATTCCCACTCTCTGGACAACTTTCTAATCGAGTTCGTTTCCCATTACTCCCCATGAATTATCCTGTACCCCAGAGATGCACCTTTCCATAAAAATCCCACAGACATAGCCTTGGTGTTTGCCAGGCTGGTCCAGCTGTGGTTTATTAGAAAGAGCCACAAGCTGGAGTCAAAAGATCCTATTGCACAGAACTCTTTGGAGAAATGGCTGATTTCAGGACTAGGCAACGTAGGCACAACATGAGCCTACAACATATTATGCCAAAAATTAAGGAAGTACTCAAAGTAGATGATGGGTTATGTCACAAGGACAGGGGTTATGTCACAAGGACAGGAACCAGCTTGAAAAGGCAGTAGGCCAAATCAGTGAGTGACAAATTGAGAACCGAAGTACAGCAAAAGCCATGAGTCCAAACCAATAATAAACAGATAAATAACTAAATAAATAAAATGGAGGCAACGGGAGGGGATCTTATTTACAGTAGAGAATAGAGTGCAACTGCTGAAGGTGAAGAAAGTGCTTGAGTTGGAAAATCAGCATTTTGCAACCATCATGTTAAATATTGGTCAGATAAGAATCATTGACTTTTGATTAGGAGTAGGGTATTTGCATGGCCTTGCATTGCTTATTAATTGCATAGTAAAACAACTGTACAGTGAAAACATTGGACAACACCTTGACGAAGTGATCAAATTGACATAACCAGTGAGATGCAGGTAGACAAAGTGAATCTCTAAATGTGAGACTCTAAGAAGAACCCAGCATCACCTTTGTAATATTTCAGCTGAGAATGTATCACTTGAATCTAATCATGAGGAAACATCAAACAAACCCCAACTAAGACACCATCTGTTGAAGGAAAAAAAGGGGGCTGAAAACTGTATTCTTCAAAAATATCAGTGTCATAAAAGACAAAGGAAAACTGTGGAAATGTTCGCAGATTAAAGGAAATTAAAGAGACATGACAACTAAATGCATACCTGATCCTAGACTGGATCCTGTACAGGAAGGGGGATAATGTGATAAAGGACATCATTGGGTCAATTGACAAAATTAGCATACAATGGTAGATTACATAAAATTATGTAAACATTAAATTTACTCAAGTTGATAACTGTGCTGCAATCATGTAGAGAGGAATACCCCTATTCTTATCACTTGGAGTGCGGGTGAATTTCCCGCCAAAATATAAGATGGCTCTGTCTTTTGGTTTTGTTCCATCCACCAAAAGGGTGGATTACAAACAAATATTTGGTAATACGCAGTTACAATCGGCCCGAGTTTACACGTTTCCCGCACTCCACCGCAAATCTATATGAACCGAGTTAAAGACGGCTCCCGCGGAGTACGCGCAATTCACGCGAGCCGACTTAACTCGTTTCCCGCACTCCAAGTGTTATGAAATATACACTGAAGTATTGGGTCATAAATTATGTAATTTATTCTCAAATGGTTCCAAAAAATATGAATATGTATGCTGAGAGAGAACATGTGGGCAAATGAGTTATAAGGGTAATAATAGGTAGTCTCTGTACCATTCTTATTCCAACTTTTCAAAAATTATTTCTAAATGTAAAAGCTTTAAAAAATATATGTGGTTGCAAATCCTGACCAGGCCACTAAGATCTCTACAACCACAGGCACCATATATGACTCCACAGCAGAGGCAGTTAACAATCATAGAGCACTTACCATGGATCAGGCACTGTGGAAAGCATTTTACCTGCATTATCACAGTCTTCAACACAATACTTGAAGAGAGATTTTATCCTGGTTCTATAGATGAAACAGGCTCAGAGGAGTTTGGTAACTTGCCCAAGATCATCTAGTTATTATGTGGCAGTGTTGAAATTTGAACCCAGGCCTGATACTAATACCCTATTTCCAAAGAAGATAATAATCATACTTTTTCTCTTTTTACAAAGCAATCATTATATTCTAAAATATTATTTAGCTAATTTATTTAACATTGTTAATAATTTCTGTCTTCCCCCCACTGCCCACAGGGTCAGAGGTCTTTGTCTAGTTTGTTTAATGATAGATTCCCAGGCATCTGGAATAATATCTGGCACCTAGTAGGTACTTAGTAAAGTTGGATTTGCAGGGGAGGGTTGTTTTGTTTTGCTTTGTTTTTTGTTAATTCTCATCCGAGGATATTTTTTCCCATTGATTTTTAGAGAGGGAGAGAGGGAGGGAGGGAGGGAGGTGGGGGAGAGAGAAGCATCGATGTGAGAGAGACATATTGATTGATTGCCTCCTGCACACGCCCTGACCTGGGCCAGGGACCAAACCTGCTGGGAATTGAACCTGCGACCCTTCAGTGCTCGGGCCAATGCTCTAACCATTGACACACACTGGCCAGGGTGGATAATGTTTTTAATGAAGAGTAATGCCTTAGAAATGTTGAGAGGATTAAACTAGATGATGTATAAATAACACATTTATATCCTTTGCCTTGACTTTTGAACAAGTTTGTAACTTTTAAGCAGAGTCCCTATCAGTTCTCTCAAAGCTTTGGGAGTGACAAATCTCTTCTCCTCAGATAACAAAGGTGGAGAGGCCTCTACCTTGTGTGCTTGTGATCAAAAGACAGCCAGGCCATAAGGCATACTCTGTTTGCATATATGAAACACCTTAAAGCTACTAAATTACTGAAAATTTTTTCATAACAAGATACAATTTTAAAATACAGATAGTTTCCCATCTTTTTTAACTCCTGGACACTGGCAAGGAAACCCTTCTTTTCCCAAGAGAGACAGATTTTCCATGTCGTTAGAAGTGAAAATGTGATAGTAATATCTCTATTCTAGGGGCCCAAAGAGGCTAAAAAATGTTAAGGGATTGGTGGGAGATGGAAACTGAAGACCAGACCAAACAACAATGAGATCTCAGGCATATTCTTAATACATCATGCTGGCCCCACTCTAAGGAGGAAATAAACAGAAAAATGAGAAAAACATATACCAGCCAAACAAAAGTAAGCAGTAGTCTGTGATTTTCATGAGAGCAGTGTCTGCTTTTGCTAACTGCTTAATCCCAGCCCCTAACCCAGTGCCTGACATATACAGTAGGTACTCAGTAAGTATTCATAAACTGATGGACTGTCAACTTTTGTTGCAGTAACAACCCCCCAAATCTCAGATACAACAACAAATCTTTCTCTCTTGCTTGTGGTTCTGTGGGCTGGCTGTGGGTCTACAAGGCTCAGGGAGCCTGGCTTTTTAGGCTTGGGTTCAGGTCTGCTCCTCACTTTAGGCACCACACCAAAGAGAAGCAGCTACCTGTTGCATACTCATCTTTTAATGGGTGGCAGGAGTATAAGAAGGAAACAAAAAATACAAAATACAAAAGCCTCTGGTCAGAATTGATATACTATCATTTGGGCTCATGAATATCAGGCAACTGGAATCATTGCTCAAAACAGTTCACATGAACAAGCCCAAAGTTGATAGAATGGGGAAATATACTCCACCTACTCTACTAGATGGATGAACTACAAAGTTGCACAGCAACGCATGCATGCATATGTATAATTCTATTGTACAGAGAAGGTAGAGATGAGAATAATAATCCAACATTACAGACACTCTTGTCCATACACCAGAGCAGAGGTGGCCGAGAAGACCTGTTTATGCTATTCTGATTATAATTATTCATGCATTTTTGGCTTATTTAACAAAGACATATCTCTTGCTCTGGGTAAGAGTCCTTGAGGGCTGAAATGGTTTCAGGTTTGGCTCATAATTGAACCCCCAGCGGGTAGAACAGTACCTAGAACAGTAGTAGATGCTTAACAAATATCACTGAAATAATGGATGAATAAATGAGCATCTCTGGCCCCAACTGGTTTGACTCAGTGGATAGAGTGTTGGCCTGCGGACCAAAGGGTCCCAGGTTCAATTCCAGTCAAGGGCATGTACCTCCTCGGTTGCAGGTTCCTCCCAGGCCTGGGCCCTGGTTGGGGCACGTGCAGGAGGTAACCAATCGATATGTTTCTCTCATATCGATATTTCTGTCTTTCCCTCTCTCTTCCACTCTCTCTAAAAATCAATGGGAAAAATATCCTCGGGTGAGGATTTTTAAAAAAAATAAAATCCATGTATAATAAATAATAAATAAATAAATAAATAAATAAATAAATAAATAAGGATCTCTATGTTCCATTAGAGTTTGTGCATGCCCCACCTTTCTTTGTAGAATCTCAGAGTGTTTCACAGTTAAGTCAGAGAAGTCACCTTGTAATCATTTCAGAGAACAGAGGTCACTTTAGTATTTGAAAAAACAAATATTACAAAAGGACAAAGTTTATTCAAGAGATTCTAGAAGAGGAATCTACAAGCTGGAATTAGGTCTGACTCTGCAATTACAGAATGCATCTGGAAAGCCTGGATGAGAGGGCTCTGTGATGACACTTGATTTCTGGCGTTTATCTAGCAAAGCTGTGTAGAGATAACACATTATCCAGTCTTTCACAAAATCTCCAGGATGTAAACCAAGTAGGCAGATGAGAAAAAATCCTTTCACAAGCTTTGAGGGGAAAAGAGAAATCATTACTGCTCATTTACTTAATCATGTTCAATAAATCTTGAGTTGTTAAAGAAAATGGGCCTTATTCTTATTCTCAGTTAACCCCTTGAGGGCTCCTTGTGTAGTATGATTTAGATGTTCTGTGACGAACCTAATTGTTCAGATACAGGGAGAAATCAATTGCCTACCTTACAGCAGAGCAAAAATATACCTTTCTATACTTAGCACATTTTTTCCACAGAAATATCCTAAAGCAGAAGCGAATGAATGCTATAAGCATAACATTCCATTGAAGCCTTAAATTTAAAAAAATATATATTTATTGATTTCAGAGAGGAAGGGAGAGGGAGAGAGATATAGAGACATCAATGATGAGAGAGAATCATTGATCCACTGCCTCCTGCACACCCCTGACTGGGGATTGAGCCCGCAATGGGGGCATGTGCCCTGATGGGGAATCAAATCTTGACCTCCCGGTTTGTAGGTCTACGCCCAACCCTGAGCCACACCAGTGAAGCTGAAGCCTTAGATTTTCCTTCAAAAATCCATGCAAATGTTGCTTTTTATTCCATAATATGTCCAAATTGGTTGTAATATAAAAATACCATTTAAAAGTACACATCATCTAGTAAAATGGACACTCCAGGAAGATGCTCCTTGTTGCTTTACATATGGCCCCTTCTCCATCCATCCTACCCTAGGCTCACTTATCTTTGAGAAACAAACATTTTGATCTTTGTGCTAAAGCTGTTAACCAGATTATAATGTTTAGATCTGCTTGGTGAGACTTTGCCACTTCATACAGGAAGGAATTCTTAAAAGGGATGCCAGAAGGAAGTGGAGGGTCTCCTAAGCAAGTGAAAACCAAACAATCAGAATCAACAAAAGGGAAATATTACTTCAAGGGTCTTGGGGGAATTTCTCCAGGATCTCTGTTGTGATTGGTATGAAATGAAGAAGTGATGGGCTATTCTTCCCCCATGACCTAATTTGGGATGTCACTCTAAAATTCCATGCCTCAAATCCCCACCCTGACAGAAATCACCCAATCTTGTTTGCACAATGGAAATGTGTCTGCCTGGTGGGGTATAGGCTATCCACAATATTAAAGAAGAGGTGTCTTTTTGTGATTACAAGAGTAATTCATATTCATTGTGTAACAAACAAGAAAGGGTAAAAATGACAGGGAGAAAAAAAGCTAATGACCCAGAGCAACCCCATTTTAGCATATTTTTTAAAAAATATGTTCTTACTGATTTGAGAGAGAGAAAGGGAGAGGGAGAGAGAAACATTGATTGGCTGCCTCCTGCAAGCCCCCTACTGAGGATCAAACCTGAAACCCGGAATCAAACCTGTGACCTCTTGGTTCATGGGTTGATGCTCAACTACTGAACCACACTGGCCGGGCCACGTTTGGCATGTTTTATTTCAGCTTTTCTTCCGGCCTTTTTAAAAAACATAATAGAGATCATACCACATATGTACACTTTTATCTTGACTTCATCTCTTTAATCTAACATTTTCTCATGTCCTTAAATATTCCTCTAATAATATTGTCTAATGATAGTACATTATCCTGGTATCTAGGTGTGCCATAATTTACTCTTAATGTTAGAGGTTTAGATTGTTTCCAATTTTTCACCTTTCTAAATAACACTTGGATGAATATCTTTGTGCACAAATTTTTGTCTGTCTTCTTATGGAAGTGTCTGAGGATGGAGACTTAAAGTATATGCACATTTTTGCCCAGCTGGTATGACTCAGTGGTTGAGCCTCAACCCATGAACCAGGAGGTCAGGGTTTGATTCCTAGTCAGGGTACATGCCCAGGTTT
>NW_005871050.1:18260091-18262702 GCF_000147115.1 Myotis lucifugus | reverse complement strand
ATCCACCCTGCTCTGGGTGTGACAAGGGGGCGGTGCCCCACTCTCTATCGGCCCTGCTCTGTGCGTGACAGGGGGGAGCTCCCACCCCCTGATGGCCCTGCTCTGTGTGTGACAGGGGGAGCTCCCCACCCCCTGATCACCCTGCTCTGTGCATGACAGGGTACAGAGCCCCAACCCCCCCTGATGGGCCCTGCTCTGTGAGTGACAGGGGGCAGCGCCCCAACCCCCTGATTGGCCCTGCTCTGAGCGTAGGGTGGCATCGCAACCTCCCTGTCCGCCCTGCTCTGTGCATGACAGGGGGCGGCGCCCCAACTCCCCAATCAGCCCTGCTCTGAGATCGACCAGGGGCTGCACCTAGGGATTGGGCCTGCCCTCTGCCACCAGGAAGCAGGCCTAAGCCAGCAGGTCGTTATCTCCCGAGGGGTCCCAGACTGCGAGAGGGCACAGGCCGGGCTGAGGGACCCCCCTCTCCCCCCCTGAGTGCACAAATTTTTGTGCACCGGGCCTCTAGTCCTATATAATAAGAAGGTAATATGCAAATTGACCCTAAGGGTGGAACAACCAGAACAACTGGTCGCTATGATGTGCACTGACCACCAGGGGGCAGACGCTCAATGTAGAAGCTGCCCCCTGGTGGTAATTGCGCTCCCACAGGGGGAGCTCTGCTCAGCCACAAGCCAGGGTCACGGCTACAAGCACAGCGGCATTGGCAAGAGCCTCTCCTGCCTCCTCCACAGCGCTAAGGATATCCAACTACAACTTAGGTCCACTCCCTACATCCATCGCACATCTCCCGAGGGCCCCCAGGCAGCCAGAGTGATATCTGACTGCCAGCTTAGGCCCTATCTCCCAGGGAGCGGGCCTAAGCTGGCAGGTGGACATCCCCCGAGGGGTCCCAGACTGCGAGAGGGCGCAAGCCAGGCTGAGGGACCCCCTGAGTGCACAAAATTTCATGCACCGGGCCTCTTGTATTCCATAAATGAGTGAGATCATGTGATTTTTATCTTTCTCTGACTGGCTTATTTCACTTAGCATAATGCTCTCCAGGTCCATCCATGCTGTTGCAAATGGTAAGAAATTCCTTCCCTTTTACTGTAGCATAGTATTCCATTGTGTAGATGTACCACAGTTTTCTAATCCATTCATCTGCTGATGGGCACTTAGGCTGTTTACAAATCTTAGCTATGGTGAATTGTGCTGCTATGAACATAGGGGTGCATATATCCTTTCTGATTGGTGTTTCTAGTGTCTTGGGATATATTCCTAGAAGTGGGATCACTGGGTCAAATGAGAGTTCCATTTTTAGTTTTTTGAGGAAACTCCATACTGTTCTCCACAGTGGCTGCACCAGTCTGCATTCCCACCAGCAGTGATCGAGGGTTCCTTTTTCTCCACATCCTCACCATTACTTGTTGTTTGTTGATTTGTTGATGATAGTCATTCTGACAGGTGTGAGATGGTACCTCATTGTTGTTTTGATTTGCATCTCTCGGATGATTAGTGACTTTGAGCATGTTTTCATATGTCTCTTGGCTTTCTGAATGTCCTCTTTTGAAAGGTGTCTATTTAGGTCCATTGCCCATTTTTTGATTGGGTTGTCTATCTTCCTTTTGTTAAGTTGTATGAGTTCTCTGTAAATGTTGGAGATTAAACCCTTATCGGTGATAACACAATTCGACATCTTTATTAAACCTGAAATATCATCAAGCACAAGTTAACATTTCTCCTTCCTCTTCTTTTTGCTCACAATGCTTAGGGTATTGCTCACCAAAGAACCTCATCTCTAATACTTTTTACCAGTCTCAGAAAATACTTAAAAGTATTGTTTCACAGCAAAAGAACAACCAACAAAATTCATAGGCAACCTACAAAATAGGAGAAAATATATGCAAACCACATATCTGATAAGGGATTAATACTAAAATATATAAAGAACTTATACAGCCCTGACCGGTTTGGCTCAGTGGATAGAGCGTCAGCCTGCAGACTTAAGGGTCACAAGTTCGATTCTGGTCAAGGGCATGTACCTTGGTTGCGGGCACATCCCCAGTGGGGGGTGTGCAGGAGGCAGCTGATTGGTGTTTCTCTCTCATCGATATTTCTGGCTCTCTATCCCTCTCTCTTCCTCTCTGTTAAAATCAATAAAATATATATATATATTTTTAAAAAAGAACTTATACAACTCAACAGAAAAAAACCCACAAATTATCTGATTAAAAAATAGGCAGAGGAACTAAATAGACATTTCTCCATGGAAGACGTACAGATGGCCAATAAACATGAAAAGATGCTCAACATCACTAATCATCAGGGAAATGCAAATCAAAACCACAGTGAGATATTATCTCACACACGTTAGAATGGCTATTTTAAAAAAGGTAAGAGATAGCAAGCTAGGAGGATGTGAAGAAAAGGGAATTCTTGTGTACTGTTGGTAGGAATGCAAATTGTGCAGCCACTATGGAAAACAGTATGGAGGTTCCTCGAAAAATTAAAAAACTACCATATGATCCAGCAATCCTACTTCTAGTTGTATAACAAAATAAAATGGAAACAGGATATTGAAGAGATAATTGCACCCCATGTTCACTCTAGCATTATTCACAATAAC
>NW_005871050.1:18255765-18259085 GCF_000147115.1 Myotis lucifugus | reverse complement strand
TCGTTCAAGTTGGCCGCCTCTAGGTAGAATCCAAGATAAGCCGTTTATGATGCCCCGCAGTGACGGGCTCTCCGACTCTCAGATCCCCGTGGAGTCTGGTGTAGCAACCTATCTTCAGGTATTGCCTTCAAGTGCTACAGGCCCCTTGGAGGTGGAGTTAGGAGGCTCCAGGCAAGCAGGGGCGGGCAGTTGGGGGTTACAGGCCTGCAGAGGAGGACAGTTTGGAGCAACCAGGCCTGCAGGGGATGGCATTTTGGGGCAACCAAGCTGCCAGGGGAGGGCAATAGGGGCAACCAGGTCGTTAGAGGAGGGCAGTTAGGGGTGACCAAGCCAGCATGGGAGGGCATTTGGGGGTGACCCAGGCTGGCAGAGGAGGGCAGTTAGGGGCAACCAGGCTGGCAGGGGAGGGCAGTTGGGGAGAACCAGGCCAGCAGAGAATGGCAGATGGGGGCTACCAGGCCCGTAGGGAAGGGCAGTTGGGGGGGACCAGGCCTGTAGGGGATGGCAGTTAGGGGCAACCAGGCCAGCGGGGGGGGGCAGTTAGGGGCAATCAGGATGGCAGGGGAGCAGTTAGGCATTGATCAGGCTGGCAGGGGAGTGGTTAAGGGATGTTCAGGCTGGCAAGCAGATGCAGTTAGGGGCAATCAGGCAGGCAGGTAGGCAGGCGAGCTGTCGGGAGCCAGCAGTCCCGGATTGTGAGAGGGATGTCTGACAGGCAGTTGGAGTATCGGGCCTAAACCAGCAGTCGGACATCCCCAAGGGGTCCCAGATTGGAGAGGGTGTAGGCTGGGCTGAGGGACACCCCCCAAATACATGAATTTTGTGCACTGGGCCTCTAGTATTTCAATAAAAGTAAATTAATTTTTAAAGAGGTAAATTAAGAATAAAAATAAATGAAATGAGAGAGGATTTCAGGAAGCAAGAAGAAGCAGTGGGAAAGCCCTGAGGTAGAAATAAGTGTTGCATTTTCAGAGGTTCTAGTCTAGTGGTTCTCAACCTTCTTAATGCCGTGACCCTTTAATACAGTTCCTCATGTTGTGGTGACCCCCAATCTCATTGTTACAAATTGAACATAATTAAAGCATAGTGATTAATCACAAAAACAATATGTAATTATATATGTGTTTTCCAATGGTCCTAGGCGACCCCTGTGAAAGGGTCGTTCAACCCCCAAAGGGGTCGTGACCCACAGGTTGAGAACCGCTGTTCTAGTCAAAAAGAGCCTTGTGCTTAGAAAACAGGGAAGACATGCCATGAAGGATAGAGCAACAAAGCCTGATATTTTACTAGCATCTTCTAGGGGCTGTGGACAAAAGAAGTATATACTCACACATACAAAATTAGGGTGATTTATATATATATATATATTTTTTTTAGAGAGAGGAAGGGAGAGAGGGGTAACATTGATGTGAGAAACATAAATTGGCTGCCTCCCACAAGTGCCCTGACCAGGGCTTTGAACCAACAACCTGGGTACATGCCCTGACTGGGATTCAAACCCACAACTTTTTGGTGTACTGGACAATTCTCCAACCAACTAAGCCATACCAGCCAGGGCTATAATAATTTTTTAATTTTCATTTTTTATTGAATGATTTTAGAAAGAGGAAGGGGGAGAGAGAGACACACAGAGAGAGTAAACATCGATAAGTTGGCTGTTCCACTTATTTATATATTCATTGATTGATTCTTGCATGTGCCCTGACTAGGGATCAAACCCACAACATTGGCATAATTGGACAATGCTCTAACCCAGTAGTCGGCAAACTCATTAGTCAACAGAGCCAAATATCAACAGTACAACAATTGAAATTTCTTTTGAGAGCCAAATGTTTTAAACTTAAACTATATAGGTAGGTACATTGTTATTAACTTAATTAGGGTACTCCTAAGGCTTAGGAAGAGCCACACTCAAGGGGCTCGCGAGCCACAGTTTGCCAACCACGGCTCTAACCAATTGAACTACCTGGGCAGGGCTTAGAGTAAAACTTTATCTACAGTTTTTTAAAATCTCACTTTAAGAAATGTAATATTACAATTTCTCAAATAATTGCAGAAAACATGATTTTTAAACGGATATACTATAATGACAAATGCTGGCGAGGATGCGGAGAAAAAGGAACCCTCGTTCACTGCTGGTGGGAATGCAAACTGGTGCAGCCACTGTGGAGAACAGTATGGAGTTTCCTCAGAAAACTAAAAATGGAACTCCCATTTGACTCAGTGATCCCACTTCTAGGAATATATCCAAAGAAACCAGAAACACCAATCAGAAAGGATATATGCATCCCTATGTTCATAGCAGCACAATTTACAATAGCTAAGATTTGGAATCAGCCTAAGTGCCCATCAGCAGATGAATGGATTAAAAACCTTTGGCACATCTATACAATGGAATACTATGCTGCTGTAAAAAGGAAGTAACCCCTACCATTTGCAACAGCATGGATGGAACTGGAGAGCATTATGCTAAGTGAAATAAGTCAGTCAGAGAAAGAGAAATATCACATGCTCTCACTCATTTGTGGATATAATGAACAGCATAAACCAATGAACAAAAACAGATATAGAGACAGAGAAGCATCGATCAGATGTTCAAAACTCAGAGGGAAGGTAGGGGAGGGTGGGGGTGAGGGGGAGAGATCAACCAGAAGACTTGTATGCATGCATATAAGCATAAGTGATGGATGTGGACAACAGGGGGTGAGGGTGAGGGCAGGATTTGGGGGATGAGAGGACATTGGGAGGGATAAGGACACATTTGTAATATCTTAATCAATAAAGGAAAAAAGCTAAAAAAATAAAAAAAGCGAATTCCACTGTACATAAATTATACATCAATAAACTCACTCTTTTTTCATTAAAAAAATCTCATTTTAAGAAATTTAATATTACCATTTTTCAAATAATTGCAGAAAACATGATTTTTAAATGGATATACTATAATGGATTTAATAGTTATATTCAACATGTAGGTTTATTTCTAATTTTTCAGGATAATGTTATTCTACAATTTTTAAAAATAATGTTGTGATTGAGATATCTATCCTATATAATAAAATAGAAACATGTAAATTGACTGTCCCTCTGCTACACTCACCAGCCAATCAGGAGCGAGTATGCAAATTAACCCGACAAAGCTGGCAGGTTAATTTGCATACACAGGCACCAGGTGGAGAGCAGAGCGGGAGAGCCGGCAGCTTGGGGGGACGTGGCTCCCTCGGTCACTCCCCCAAGCCGCCGGGCGGAGAGCAGAGTGGGAGAGCTGGCAGAGAGTGAGCAGTTTGGGGAACTGGCTCCCAAGCTGCCAGATGGAGAGC
>NW_005871050.1:18250284-18255665 GCF_000147115.1 Myotis lucifugus | reverse complement strand
GATAGCTTTGCTGGATAAAGTACTCTTGGTGTAGGTTCTTGGTATTCAGCACTTTGAATATTTCTTGCCATTCCCTTCTGGCCTGCAAAGTTTCTGTTGAGAAATCAGCTGACAGTCGTATGGGTATTCCCTTGTAGGTAATTGAGTCTCTTTCTCTTGCTGCTTTTAAGATTCTCTCTTTGTCTTTTGCTCTTGGCATTTTAATTATGATGTGTCTTGGTGTGGTCCTCTTTGGATTCCTTTTGTTTGGGGTTCTCTGCGCTTCTTGGACCTGTAAGTCCATTTCTTTCACTAGGTGGGGGAAGTTTTCTGCCATTATTTCTTCAAATAGGTTTTCAATATCTTGCTGTCTCTCATCTTCTGGCACTCCTATTATTCTGATGTTGGTACGCTTGTAGCTGACCCAGAGGCTCCTTACACTATCTTCACACTTTCGGATTCTTTTTTTATTTTGCTTTTCCATTTGGGTGTTTTTTGCTTCTTCGGATTTCAAATCTTTGGTTTGATTCTTGTGCTCCTCTGGTCTGCTATTGGGTATAGTATTCTTTATTTCAGTCCATGTATGCTTACTTTCTAGTTTCTTTATCGTAGCATCGAGGGTCTCATTAGTTTTCGTGAGGCTCTGCTCAAGTTTATTGCAAGCCCTCAAAATTGCGATTTTTAGCTTCATATCCTCCATTTCTGTCATGTTTTTTTGTCTCCGCATCTTTTATGCTTTCTTGGTGCACCCCCTTGTGGTCTTTGTGCACAGTCTTGTTCTAGTTAAGCCTTAATTGTTGTAGTTAATACTAGAAGGATTTGACCACCAGGCTGACTGGCTGTGAGAACCAGCTGTGTGGAAAACTTCTGTCCTCTGGGGAGGGGCTAATCTAGCCCTTGCCTGAGGCGATCCGGCAAATGGCTCTGCGCAGGGCTTGGGCAGGGCGGGATCAACAGGGCGGGTGGAGGGAGCAGCTATGGCTGCTCTCAGTCAGTCCCCAGGGGCTCCGCCTCTCTGTCCCAGCAACCGCTGCAAACCTCGAAGGGACCGTAGCCAGACAGTCCCGCTTCTCCCGTTTGAGTCTGGGTCCCTAGAGACTCGCCTGGATCTGTAGCCCAGAGTCTGAGACTCCCTCCTGATTGAAAACGACAACCGCGCCCTCAGCCACCAGCCCGCTTTGCGCGCGCACCACCGTACCTTTAAATTTTCCACACTGCGCCTCCTCTGAGCCTCGTAATGCTGTTGTTTTTCCTTCTAGTTGAAGAGTCTCTCCTCAGCCAGCCTTCCTGTGGTTCTGGTTGATGTCCGTTCCGTCTTTTAGTTGTATTTTTGAAGTGGTTGTTTGCGGCAGCAGTCTCCGGTGTTTACCTATGCCGCCATCTTCGATTCTTCCAATGTTTAAATTCTTAAACAAAGGTGCTTTTTGCAAAATTAATATATGTGATAATGATTTTTAAAAATCAAATAAATTTTTTTCCAAACACATTTGTAGCTACTGCTTAAATATTTATAGTAGCCTTAAAAATATTTTCTTACTATAAGGTAGTTTCTGTCCTATGTTATTTTCTTTCCTGATGGAAGATTTGGGGACTGTTGTTACTCTTTCAGCTAAAAGAATTGTGGATCTACAGTTACCACTCTGTCAATAAGACTCTGAGGCTGTCTCCTCTTTCTATGTCTTCTTTTTTCTTCTGACACTAAGTATTTGATTCCAGAAGGAGAGACTCTGACCAAGTTAATTACAAATACCCATAATGGACAGAGACTATTGCAACAGGCCAACTCTGATGTTGCCAGCCAGTCTATGGATTAATACCATAAATGTCCATCTGTGGTACAAATTATTGGCAACCGTTAATGAGCAGCCTAAGGCAACTTGCTTCAGCAGGGAATTATGGAAACAAACGAGAATAATAGGCATGGCCAATACTGAGATTTATATGTCTAATAGAAGGGAAGAGAAGCTTCCTTTCTCCATCATTGGGTACTCTACAGTACATCCATGTAGAAAGGCCAATACAAGCGCTCCACAGGCAGGCTTAGAGAATTTCACTTGCCTTTATCACAAACATCTCAAACTCAATATGTCCAAAATTCCACTCTTGATCCCTTCCCTAAAGTCCCCTGTAATCCCCACTAAGCTTTCTCATATAAATAAATGGCACAACCATCCACCCAATTTGTAAAGCCCTAAATCTGGGAGTCATCCTTGGTTCTTCCTTCCTATCTAGCCCTGACATCCATTCTTCAACAGGTCCTGTAAAGTGCTATATTTTAAAAAATTCATATATATATATACTGTCTGTATATTTTCATTCTTACTCCTACTACTCTAGTCTGAGCTACTGTAATTCCCTTCTAACTGGCCTTCTTGTTTCCATTTGTGGCCCCTACAATCCATTCTTCACAAAGCAGTGATAATAAACTTAGTAAACATTAAGTTGGATGATATTATTCCTTGGCTTAAAACTCTTCAATGGTTTCTCATTGTTTTTAGAAAAATGAAGGGATTGAACTTAAAAATCTACAATGTCTCCTCTAGGTGAAAAATATGTAATCACATCAATATATCCAGGGGGGAAAAGTGTCTGATAAAATTCACTACTCATTAATGATAAAACTGTGGCAAGCTTGGAATAGAAGGGAACATCCTTAGGTTGATAAAGAGTGCCTACTAAAAACCTTATAGCAGAATCATCCTTGATGTTACCAGTACTTTAGAAGCATTCTCATTAATATGGAAATTGTGTCTTCTATTCAACATTGCACTCGAGTGTCTAGCCAATGCAATAAGAGAAAAATAAAAGTGTAAGAATTGGAAAGGAAGAAACAACATTGTTGTCACTTGTAGATTATATTATTGTCTATTTAGAAAATGCAAGATAATCCACAAACTATGAGAACACATAAAAGAATTCAGCAACATTGCTGTTAAAAATAGGTTCTATATAATAAGAATGACTAATAAAAAAATAAGAGGGAAAAAAGATCATACAACAGGACCGAAGCTGTTAAATAATCAGCTTTCTGTTAAGTAAATTTAACAGAAGATATGTAAAACCTTTCCGGTGAAAATTATAATATGACATTACTAAAGAGAGGGTACACCATGTTCAGTAATGGCAAAACTTAATATCATAAAGAGAGAAATTCTCCCCCAGTTGATTCATAAATTCAATACAATTCCAATAAAAAATCTCTATAGTTTTTTTGGTCAAATTTGATAAGATGATTCTCCAATTCATGTGGAAATGTACCAATAACCAACACATTTTGATGAAGAACAATATGAGAGGATTTTCCTTACCAGATATGATGACTCATTAGAAAGATCTTAGCAATGCAGACCCCATGGCACAGGGATAGAAAAGAGGTTCAGTGGAATGCAACAGAGAAGCCAGAACAGACTCATCCACATATGGAAACATGGAATATGATAGAGATGACTTGACAAATAAGAGAGAGTATGGACTAGTTCTAAATGGTGTTAGAAAACAGGTTGTTCAAATTGAAAGAGATTGATAATATTAGATCACTACCACACACCATGCACAAAAATGAATCCAACGCTAAATACTTAAATATGAAAACAATGTCAATGGTTTTAAAAGAAAGTTTGATACAGCAAATAATCATGAGGATGAGGAGAAAGGGGAATGTTCATAAATTGCTGTTCAGCACTGTCCCACCACTTTGAAGAACAATTTGCTAGTTTATGGGAAAGGTAAGGGTGGGCTTGCCTATACAAACTCCAGCAAAACTCTTACATAGGTGCACAAAGAAGCATATACAAGAATATTCATTCTGCCCTAGCCGGTTTGGCTCAGTGGACAGAGCATTGGCCCAAGGACCGAAGAAGAGTCCTGGGTTTGATTCAGGTCAAGGACATGTACTGTTGAGGGCTCAATCCCTGGACCTGGTTAGGACTCGTGTAGGAGGCAACCAATCAATGTGTCTCTCTCACATCAATGTTTCTCTCTCTGTGTCTCTCCCCTCCCTCCCACTCTCTCTAAAAATCAATGGAAAAATATCCTCAGGTGAGGATTAACAACAAAAATAATATTGATTCCAATATCATTTGTGATGGTGAAAAATAGGAAATAACCTATAAGTGAATAAGAGAATGGGGAAATAAACTGTAGTATATTCATATAATGGAATAGTATATAGCAATTCAAAGGAATGAACCAGAATGTATTAATATGGATAAGACTCAAAATCATTACGTTGAATTATAAACGCAAGTTGTAGGATGATATGTACAATATACCATTTATGTAAAAATTTAAAATACACAAAACAATACTATACAGTATATTGTTTATGGATAATTGGATTTGTAGAAAAAGTATAAAACCTTGCATGGGAAGTTATACACAGAATTTAGATAGTGGATTACCTCTATGGGAGTGGGGAATAGGATTGAGGGAAGGTAGAGATTTCAAATGTATTAATGTTTTATTTATTGAAAAACTCTGAAAATCTTTTTTAACATAATTTTATTCACTCTTTCCCTATTTTTAAAAAATATTTCAGAAAGGAAGGGAGAGGGAGAGAGAGATAGAAACATCAATGATGAGAGAGAATCATTGATCAGCTGCCTCCTGCGCGCCCCCTACTGGGGATGGAGCCTGCATGTGCCCTTGACTGGAATTGAACCCGGACCCTTCAATCCTCAGGCCGGCTCTCTGTCCACTGAGCCAAACCAGCTAGGGCCCCTGAAAATCTTTTGAACTACACAGGAGATAGATGTTAATAAACGCATTGTAGTAATCATTTTGCAATATGTGTATGTGAAGTCATTGTGCGGTATACCTTAAACTAAACTTATAATTGATTTATGTCAATTATATACCAATAAAAGTAGGACATTAAAAAACAACAACGCTGAAGCCTATATGACAACATATTAAGATTTGTCATGTCTGAGTAATTAAGCAGGTATTTATTCTCTGCTGCTTCCTATGTGTTTGAAATATTTCATAAATTCAAAACATTAAAAAAAAGAATCAATAAGACTAGGTGAGGCTCCGCATCCTGCAGTTGCCCCCGAGTGTCCCTGCCACAGCCCTCAGCACGGAGCTGCGGGAAGCAGAGCCCACCAGCTAACCAGAGCCAGCAGGCCGCAGCAGGCCGGTGGGCGTCCTGGAGGCAGCAGTGCTGGGAATACCCGGAAGGCCGCACGTGGCCCCAGCAGCCGCTTTGGCGGACAGTGGCTCAGTGCAGGGAGCAGCGTTGGTGGCCACGGGCCAGGCAGTGACAGCCAGGGCCCCGTGTCTAGTTTCAGAGTCCCCCTGGGGCTGCAGGTGAGGGCCCAATGAGGTGTTAGCGGTGGTTCTTAACCTTGGCTGCACATTAGAATCACCTGGGAATCTTTTTAAAATCCTGATTTCTGGGCCTC
>NW_005871050.1:18241678-18249980 GCF_000147115.1 Myotis lucifugus | reverse complement strand
TCAGAGGCATGCAGAAGCTGAGCACACCGCAGAAGAAGTAAGGGTCCCTCAACCCAGGTGAATGGTGGTTCCCACAGGACAATCGCTACCCCCTGACCTCATAGCAACAGCAATACCAGGAGACCCAGTAGCCTGGCCTCGTGCCATGAACAGGGCTCCCTGTGTCCCTGGCTTAGGGGCCTCTTCCCTACCCACTGTTTTCCATTTGTGGTGTTTTTATTGTGATTAAACTGGTGGGACTTAAAAAATAAAAAAAGGACTAGGTGATTGATAGAGTGGGTGTGAAGTCAGTCAAGAAAGGAGTCAAAGATGACTCAGTTGTCTGGTGATGATGTTATTGACAGGAAAAGAGAAGCTAGGGAAGCTGGCTTTGTAGAAGATAAGGAGCTTTATTTCTGACACGTTCATCTTAGGGGAACCGCAGAACATCCAGCTTGAAATGTACATTAGGACGTGTGAAGCCAGAAGTTGGGAGTGGAAACTAGCCTGCCAAGAGGGAGTGGCAAAGCAAGAAATTGGCTCTAAGTCCCGGTCCTTCATCACGTCACAGGGACCAAGCCTTAAAGAGTGTTCATTGGAGAAGAGATTGCAGAGGGAAGGGATGAGGAATAATGTGTAGTCAGGTCAGGAGGACTGAGGAAACGTTATTGAATATGGTGATGACTTTCAGGTGAGAAGATGAGAGTCCAGGTAGCAGACACCTAAGGAACAAGTGAGCATTAAAGGAAGGGGAAGCAGTAGTAGCCCATTCATTTTAGAAGATGGACCATGAAAAGGAGGGGAAGACACTGTTGTTTAAAGATAAATATATATATAGCAAAAGTAGAAAAACTTACATGGGAAGTACATCACAGACTTTATGTATGTATATACATGTAAGTATGTGTATACATACATATGTATATACGAATATATGTATATACATGTCTTAGTCCATTCAGGCTGCTATAATGAAATACGACAAATCGGATCACTAATAAAGAATGTAAATTTATTTCTTACAGTTCTAGGTGCTAGAAGTATGAGATTAATGTGCCAGCATGGTTGGGTGAGGGACCACTTCCAGGTCACAGACTTCTCTTTGCATCCTCACATGGTAGAGGGGGAGCTCTGTGCAGTCTCTTTTATAAGAGCACTATACCCATTCATGCGAGTTCTGCCCACATGACCTAATCACCTCTTAAAACCCACTTTCTGATATCATCACATTGGGGGTTAAATTTCAAAATATGAATTTTAGGGGAATGCAACTATTCAGACCATAGCAATAGGTATATGTAATGGATATATTTTAGTCATTCACAATACTAATTAACAGACTATTCAAAAACTGTCACTGTGAACAAAAATGTAAACATATGCACAGACATAATATGTATAATTATATGTATATATATTATATCTGTCCAAAATTTTTAGCTTGTGCAAAGAGGATAAGAAGAAAGAATTTTTTAGAATGGACTACCAGTCACCATAGCAGAAAAAGAGAATCTCAGAAGGAGTACTGTGAGGACAGGAAGTCAAAAATACATTGACATTTTTAGCCATTTCAAGAGAAAAATGAAACCAAAATCAATAATCATAAAGGATTAGATACCAAAAAAATTCCACTAAGAGGGAAAAATTGCTCTCTGGCTACTAGAGGCAAAGCAATACAATGGCCAATCAGAAGTTGATGTGGATAGATTTGGGCTCTCTTGTATTCACAAATCAGGAGAAAAGAAGAGCAAGTAACCACCTGAATTCACTGAACAGGAAGAAGTCCGGAAAATTAAGTAAAGGACCAAGGAGATGGAATAGTTTCCACAGGATAATAGACCAAGCATGTCAAACTCCCGGCCTGTGGGCCACATGGGGCCCACAATGAATATTTTTGCGGCCCAGCCAATATAACGGTATGTAAGAAATGTTTTAATAAAAATTTCATAACTTAATCTTTACAATATCTTGTTGTACATAATTATTAAAAATGAACAACAACGTTTGCTAATGACTAATTAGTATAATCGTGTTGCATTCATTTCCCTTATGTGCCTTACGTGCAGGGCACGCCATTTCTCTCCACTAATACTAGCAGCGAATATTTTAGCAGCCAATTGCCATGTCATTAGTCTTGGACTGACTTGTTTGGTGTGCGCAACAGGAAATATTTCACTTTCAGATAACAAGGAAAATAGGTTTATTTGCATTACACTTATTAATTTGTGTAGTTATTCAGTGTCTGGTAAGTTAATGTTCAAGAAAACATATTAATTTTTATTAAAATGTTCTATTATTTTATGTGAACGATGACTCATTTATTTTAGCCCTTTGTCTTCAGCATGTCTCTATCGAAATAAACCTACGTTTCTATGAAAATTGGAGCTTTTGTTTTTTTGTGGCCCACATAAACTTAAACCTTGTTTATTTGGCCCGTGTTAGCCTTTGAGTTTGACATGCTTGTAATAGACTAAGTGGCATTTACCATGTGTGTTTGACCAAGGGATGTCGTAAGTGTTTCCCTCCACGTCCTGCGTGGTTCAGGGTTCGGGTCTGGAAGTGGAGCCGCACACAAATGAAATAGAAAAGACACAAGATAATTTGGGAATATTGGGGGACCAGGCGAGCAAGTCCAACTCAAGAGGAAGGACTTCCACTGTGCTCAGGCCTCACCAAGCTTTTATAGTGAGAGGTAAACAAGGTAGTGATTACCATAGTTACACAGTTCTTGTGAGTTTCACTTGTTTTGACCATGGTTACACTTCCTGCACTTCCTCATCCCATTAGCTTTCCCAGATAAGATCTAGGGAGTGTTATAAGGTCAAGCCTAATTATGCTAAGAGGACTGTGCCCCGTGTTAGCCTTTGAGTTTGACATGCTTGTAATAGACTAAGTGGCATTTACCATGTGTGTTTGACCAAGGGGCACTCTGAAAATTATCACACGTGGCTGGAACTCTACTAGGAACTCAAGGTATAATGCTTATTTGAATTAAAGTAGACAACCAAAGAACAAAAACGTTTTACTGGCAAATTGCTTGCTCTAAGAAATTAGTACAATTTGATTCACATGCTTTAGAAACTTTACAAGCTACCAAAATACCTATGACAACACATATAGAAGATTAAATTATTTTTTATTTTATTAAGAATAAAATATATTGCCCTGGCCAGGTAGTTCAGTTGGTTAGAATGTTGTCCTGATATGCAAAGGTTGTGGGTTTGATCCCCGGTCAGGGCACATACAAGAAGCAGCCAATTAATGCATAAAGAAGCAGAACAACAAATCGATGTTTCTCTCTCTTTCTCGCTCTCTCTCAAATCAATAAAAAATAATAAAATATATTAAGCTTAGATATATTGTATTTTCAAGTTTGATTATAAAATATGACATGAAAAGCAGTGTTTAAAAATGAGAAAAGTGCTTTGTGTCTTTTTATTGCATACTTTCTTCATATTATGAACAATGGTGCTGAATGGGAATTTTATGTAATTCAATCACACAGCTAATATTTATTGAGTGCCTACTATGTGCCAAGCACTGTTCTGGGTGCTGTGGATATAGTGATGAATAAAACAGACCAAAAAAAACCTCAGCCTACACAGAACTTATATTCTACTAGGGAGAGACAAACACTAAACAAAATTGATAGGTAATAAGTGCTTTGGGTAGAAAATAAAACAGGGAAGAGAAAATGAATAGGGAGTCTGGGGTGAGCATGAGTTGCAGCTTTATTTTTTTTAATATAGTATATTTTTATTGATTTCAGAGAGGAGGGGAGAGGGAGAGAGAGAAAGAAGCATCAATGATGAGAGCGGATCATTGATTGGCTGCCTCCTGCACACCCCACTGGGGATCTAGCCCACAACCCAGGTATGTGCCCTGACCGGGAATATGAACCGAGACCTCCTGGTTTGTAGGTGGACACTCAACCACTGAGCCATGCCGGCCAGGCAGCATGGGTTGCAGTTTTATTTATTTATTTATTTATTTTCTTTATTGATTTCAGAGAGGAAGGGAGGAGAGAGATAGAAACATCAGTGATGAGAGAGAATCATTGATCGGCCGCCTCCCGCACACCCCACACTGGGGATGGAGCCCACAACCCAGGCATGTGCCCTTGGCCGGAATCGAACCTGGGACCCTTCAGTCCGCAGGCCAATGCTCTATCCACTGAGCCAAGCCGGCTAGGGCGGGTTGCAATTTTAAATAGGGAGTTCAGGGTAGGCCCCACTGAGAAGGTAACATTGAAGCAAAGGCTGGAAGGAGGGCAGAGAGGGAGCCACATGGATGTCTGTGGTAACACCATTCCAGAAAGAGGGGACAAGTGTAAATGCCTAAAGACTGTGCTTTCCTGGCATATTTGAAAAACAGCAAGGAAGCCATTGGACCTGGTGAAGTGAACCAGGAGGAGAATAGAGAGGAGGGCTGAGAGGGCACTAGAGAGTTGGAACTTTTGTAAGGACCTTGGCTTTTGCTAAGTGAAATGAGGAGCCAGTGGAGGGTTCCAAGCAGACTGTTGTGAACGAAAGTCGGAACCCACTTACATAAGCACCTACGTCACTCACATGGAGCACATACACAGCAGTAATGAAGTGAAACAGTAAAAAAATTTAAAAAAAAGATAATTCCTGACCTTTACTTGTGGTAAATAAAAAACAAAAAACATAAAGCACATATGTACATACATCGAAATGACAGAACTTTTTTTTATATAAATAAATGGGAAATGGCGATGTAACCACGAAACGACGTATGTTGAGTCCAATGTAACCTGAGGATTGTGTGTGTGTGTGTATGTATGTATATATATTCTAGAGGCCCGGTGCACAAAATTTGTGCATTGGTGGGGAGGTCTCTCATACCGGCCTGTGCCCTCTAGCAGTCCGGGAACCCTTGGACATCCTTAGCGCTGCCACGGAGGCAGGAGAGGCTCCTGCCACCACTGCTGTGCTCGCCAGCCATGAGCCTGGCTTCTGGAGCACTGACCACCAGGGGACAGCTCCTGCATTGAGCGTCTGCCCCCTGGTGGTCAGTGTGTGTCATAGTGATCAGTCATTCCGCTATTCAGTCAATTTGCATATTAGCCTTTTATTATACAGGATGTGTGTGTCCCAAAAAATTTATACACATTTTAACAGCTGATAGCTCAATTGATGTTTCTTTCTTTTCAGATCTAACCCATTGGAATAAATAATTATTCAACATGTATATACATTTTGGGGGGACATCCTGTATATATATGAATACATATGCATATCCATGTAATCACCACCCCATTATATTTTGTTTTAATTGCAACTTAATATGAAGAAGCCATTGGACAATATATTATTGGAGCAAAGGGAGGAACACAAATACCCTGTTTTATAATATTTAGGTTCTCTTTAATTCAGCTGTTTCAGAAATCACTATTTCACTCCAGATTACTTAGCTCCTGAGTTTTTAGAAATCAAAAGCTCTAATTGTTTGCATTCACTTGCAACTATTCTAACTCTATCTTTGTTAGATTCAGACTTATTTGAGCACTGTAAGACTCTGGTTTTTTATTTATTTGTTTGTTTATTTATAACTTTTCTTTCAACCAAAATATCCCCAGGAAGTGAGGAGAATGAGTTTATATAGCATATGGCCATTTGCTGACGGCTGAACAGACTGTCCCTACACATCTCCAGGTGGCTGCCATGCGAGTAATCTAGGATGTGATCAGAGTTCTCTAGAATTGTTCAGTGTGGCAGTCCTGGTGGTGGTGCATATGCTTAATGCATAGTTCTGAGTGTCACAGAAACTGCAATCACTGGGGGGACAATATATTTCAGTGATGTTTAATTGATAAATATTGCCTATTCATTCATTCCTTATCATGTTTTTATTCTCCTGATAATCTTTTATGGACTTTCAGTAATTATTGGACATAGCACACCATTTTAAAAAGCAGAATATCACAGCCCTGGCCAGTGTGACTAAGTTGATTGGGGCACTGTCCTGTGCACTGATGAGTCTCAGTTCAGATACTCAGGTTGTTGGTTTGATCCACAATCTGGGTGGTGCATTTCTTCCTTCCTTCTTCTCTTTCTTTTCTTTCTTTTTCTTCCTTCCTTTCTTTCTTTCCTTTCTTCCTTTCTTCCTTTCTTTCTTTCTTCTTTCTTTCTTTCTTTCTTCTTTCTTTCTTTCTTTCTTTCTTTCTTTCTTTCTTTCTTTCTTCCTTCCTTCCTTCCTTTCTCTCTCTCTCTCTCTCTCTCTCTCTCTCTCTCTCTCTCTCTCTCTCCCTCCTTCCCTCCCTCCCTCCCTCTCGCTTCCTCTCTCTCAAATCAGTTTCAAAAAAGGAAGATTTTGAAGGCACGTAAAAATAACAACTATATGAATGTGTCCCGGTAGACATTATCATTCCCAACACCTTCTGGTTTCCTTGGCAGTCTTTTTTTTTTTTTTGGTCATTAAACCAGAATACGCAAGCAGTGTATTAGGGCATGATTAACTTCAGACTTTTAAAGTAAGGACAGTTCTGAAAACAGACAATACGTATTATATTGCTACTGTTTTACAAGCACAATTTCTCTATTTTTCACTATGGAAATTGTATATACTGTACATCCCAAACAAAAGCAGAAAGGATAATAAAATGAAATCCTCATGTACCCATCCTCTAGCTTCAACAGTTATAGGCTTTTTTTTAAACTTGTTTCATCTACCACCCCCATCCCTATGGTGTTGTTGTTTTTTTTCCTGTAGTTTTTTTTCTATTGAGCTAAAATTCTATAACATACAGTTAATCCTTTTGTGTGTGTGTGTTAATCCTCACCCGAGGATATTTTCCCATTGATTTTTTTTTTTTTAGAGAGAGTGGAAAGGAGGGGAAGAGACAGAGAGAAACATCAATGTGAGAGAGACACATCGATTGGTTGTCTCCTGCATGAACCCCAACCAGGGTGGGGGATAGAGCCTACAACCCAGTTATGTGCCCTTGACTGGAATCAAACCCAGGACCCTTCGGTCTGTGGACACTCTAACCACTGAGACAAACAGGCTAGGGCTATAGTTTTTAAATTTTAAAAATTAATTGTGCTAAAAACACATAATATAAAATTTGCCCTTTTAACCATTTTTTTTCATGGTTTCATTTTTTAATGTTTTCACTGATTTTTAGAGAAAGAAGAAGGGTGAGGGAGAGGGAGAGAGAAACACCAATGAGAGAAACACTGATGGTCTGCCTTCCGAAGGCCCCCTACCAGGGATGGAGCCCACAACCCAGGCATGTGTCCTGACTGGGAATCAAACCAATGACCTCTTGGATCATGGGTTAATGCTCAATCACTGAGCCACACTAGCCAGGTATCTCTTAATCATTTTTTAAAAATATATTTTTATTGATTTCAGAAAGGAAGGAAGAGGGAGAGAGAGATAGAAACATCCATGATGAGAGAGAAACATGGATCGGCTGCCTCCTGCAAGTCCACCACTGGGGATCGTGCCCACAACCTGGGCATGTGCCCTGACCGGAATTGAACCTGGGACCTTTCAGTTCGCAGGTTGATGCTCTATCCAATGAGCCAAACCGGCTAGGGCCTCTTAACCATTTTTAAGTGTACTGTTCAGTAGTGTTCACGATATTTACATTGTCAGATAACAGATTTCTAGAATATTTTCATCTAGCAAAATTGAAATTCTATACTCATAGAACAACTACCCATTTCCTCCTACCCCTCCTCACCCTGGCAAAAATTTATGTTTTTTGTTCCCATAATTTTGACAACTCTAGATATCTCATATATGTGGAATCATATTGTAGTTGTCCTTTTGTCATTGGCCTATTTCACTCAGCATGATGTCCTCAAGGTTCATAGATGTTGTAGCAGTGTTAGGATTTCCTTCCTTTGAAAGGTTGAATAATATGCCCTGGCTGGTGTGGCTCAGTTGATTGGGCACTGTTCTGTGGGCTCAGTCCCCTGTAGGGGGCATGCAGGAGGCAGCTGATCGATGTTGCACTGTCACATCGATGTTTCTCTCTTCCTCCCACTCCCTCTCTCTCTAAAAATAAAATCAATAAAAATATTTTTAAAATAAAAGTTTGAATAGTATTATACAGTTAATAATTTTAAACGTACAATTTAGTGTTCAAAATGCTGTGCAACCATTACCTCTCTCTAGTTTCAAACATGTTTTTAAAATATATGTTATTGATTTTTAGAAAGAAGAAAGAAGAGGGGTAGAGAGATGAAAACATCAATGAAAGAAAAACATTGATCAGCTGCCTCTTGCATGCCCCTACTGGGAATTGAGCCCATAACCCTTGGCATGTGCCCTGACCAGGAATCAAACCATG
>NW_005871050.1:18219138-18241099 GCF_000147115.1 Myotis lucifugus | reverse complement strand
AGGGTGATCAAGCTGGCAGGGGGCAGTTAGGGCGATCAGGCAGGCAGGCAAAGTGAGCAGTTAGGAACTAGTGGTCCCGGATTGTGAGAGAGATGTCTGACTGCCGGTTTAGGCCCGATCCCCAAGGGGTCCTGGATTGGAGAGGGTGCAGGCTGGGCTGAGGGGACTACCCGCCCCTGCATGAATTTCATGCACTGGGCTTCTAGTTAGGAATAATGCTGCTATAAACATTCATGTACAAGTGTCTATATGGACACATACTTTTACTTCTCTTAGATATATACCTAGGATTAGAATTACTTGATCATATGATAATTCTATGTTTAACTTTTAAAAAATATATTTTATTGATTTTTACAGAGAGAAAGGGAGAGGGATAGAGAGTTAGAAACATCAATGAGAGAGAAACATCGATCAGCTGCCTCCTGCACAACCCCTACAGAGGATTAAGCCTGCAACCAAGGTACTTGCCCTTGACCGGAATCAAACCTGGGACCCTTCAGTCCACAGGCCAATGCTCTATCCACTGAGCCAAACCGGTTAGGGGTAACTTTTTAAAAAATGTATTTTTATTGGTTTTAGAGAGCGAGGGAGAGGAAGAGATAGAAACATTGATGTGAGAGAAAAACATCAATCCACTGCCTCCTGCATGCACCCCCACTGGGGATTGAGGCATAACCGGGCATGTACCCTGACCAGGATTAAAACCAGTGACATATCAGTGCACCAACGACGCTCAACCAACTGAGTCACACCAGCCAGGGCTATTTTTTAATTTTTTGAGAAATCACCAAAATGTTTTTTCCACAGCAGGTGCACCATTTTTCATTCCCATCAGCAATGTATGAAGATTCCAATTTCTTCTCTCTCTCTCTCTCTCTCTCTCTCTCTCTCTCTCTCTCTCTCTCTCTCCTCTATCCCCCCTCTCTGCCCAGCCAGGGCTATTTTTAACTTTTTGAGGAATCACCAAAATGTTTCCTCCATAGCAGCTGCACCATTTTTCATTCCCATCAGCAATGTATGAAGATTCCAAATTCTGCACATTCCGTTCTTCCTTTCTCTCTCTCTCTCTCTCTCTCTCTCTCTCTCTCTCTCTCTCCTCTCTCCTCTCTCCTTCTCTGCTTTTGATTATAGCCATCCTAGTGGGTGGGAAGTAGTATCTCATTGTGGTTTTGATTTGCATTTCTTTAAAGACCAATAATGTTGAGCATCTTTTCATGTTCTAGTTGGCCATGTGTATGTCTTTGCAGAAATGTCTATTCAAGTCCTTTGCCCATTTTTAAGTTGGGTTGTTACAAGACTTCTTTATATATTCTGGATACTAAATTTTTATTGAATATATAATTTGCAAATATTTCCCCATTCTGTGGGTTATCTCTTGATAATGCACTTTGATGCATAAAAGTTTTTAGAATTTTGATGAAGTCTTATTTATCTATTTTTTCTTTGGAGGATCCTGGTGTCAAATCTAAGAATCCACTGTCAAAACTTCTCAATTGCCAAACTGAAGTTTTTACAAATGAAATGACATGATGTTGCCCTAGCTGGTTTGGCTCAGTGGATAGAGCGTCGACCTGCGGACTGAAGGGTCCAAGGTTTGATTCCGGTCAAGGGCACATGCCTGGGTTGCGGGCTTGATCCCCATTAGGGAACATGCAGGAGGCAGCCAATCAATGATTCTCTCTCATTATTGATGTTTCTATCTCTCTCTCCCTCTCCCTTCTTTTCTAAAATCAATAAAAATATATTTAAACAAACAAACAAAAACCTTCAATTTGCATCTCAAACCTATAAAGACCTTTTTAACATAACCTTCATACTATGATCAAATCTAATAAAATTAACAATTATTCCTTAATATCATTTAATATCCAATCTATATCCAAATATCCTTATTGTTTCAAATTTCTCTCATGTTAACTGTAAACCTTCTCATAGGCCCTAATCATGTGGGTTGTTACACTACTGTTAGTTTTCCAGGGGTGGTCAGATAGCAGAAGTTATCATAGTACCTGGCACATAATATGAACTCAAAAAACTTTCACTCTCCTCCTTTCCCCTTAGTATGCCATCCAATTTTCATTGCATTTATTACCATTAGGCCCTAAGTTTGGCATCAGTAGATGTAAGGTCCTTTTTATTCAATAAATGTTTATTGCACAACTACTAGGTGTCAGACTAGGTGCTTTCTCTGGCCTGTGACATGGCCCCATCTTTTAGGTGGTTTCTTTTTCCATGTCTGAATTAAACCTAGTCTTCCCTCTTGTACAATGAAGCAGTCTGAACTGGAATCTAGTCACTAGGTGATTTGTAAAGTTTGCTGCAGCTCTAAGTGTATGCCCTCTTTATCCTTGCCCTCTGATCCTAGTCCCTGAAATTTCCTGGAAGCAACCTATCTGTTCACAAGGCTCCTGAAAGTCTGCCTTTGCTCTTTTCAACTCTGCTCCAAAGATAGC
The DNA here is from genome assembly GCF_000147115.1 of Myotis lucifugus. NCBI lineage: Eukaryota > Metazoa > Chordata > Mammalia > Chiroptera > Vespertilionidae > Myotis > Myotis lucifugus. The sequence goes on along the minus strand of NW_005871050.1, from coordinate 18,238,643 downwards.
TTCCAGCCAACTTGCTCAGCACCAAGTCCTCATTTTCTTTCCCCAGCCTAGACCGTTTGGTGTTTTTATGAGTTTCCCACTGGGGAATATACAGTTACAAGTAACACTTAGTGCTTCCTACAGTATTTGAAATACTAAAGACACCCACATTGTTAATTTTATTAGCTTTGATCAGAGACATATCCTTAGCCTAAAGGTCAACCTTAAATCCGCAAACACTTTATGGGTACAGAATTTGTGTGTGGCTTTAATTTTTTTCAAATATATCTTTATTGATTTTAGAGATGAAGGGAGAGGGAGAGAAAGATAGAAACATCAGTGATAAGAGAGAATCATTGATAGGCTGCCTCCTGCACGCCCCCTACTGGGGATCGAGCCTGCAACCCCGGCATGTGCCCTTGACTGGAATGGAACCTGGGACCTTTCAGTCTGCAGGCTAACGCTCTATCCACTGAGACAAACCAGCAAGGGCTGGGTACAGAATTTTTATTACACTCTTGGAAGGAGGTGAATTTGGAAAAAGTTAAAAAAAGAGGGTGAAAATTTCAGCTTTGTCTGGGAAATAAGAAAATTCTCAACATTCCAAATGGTGCAATTGGCTGTTAATATATATTCCATAAGGTTTATATTATTTTAAATGTCTTATCATTGCAATAGGGCTTTTAACTTTTAGAAATACTCATGTATTGTATCCAGTCTGACACCATTACTATAAATTCATGGATGATGGGTCCACCTATATATATAAAATAGAGGGATATGCAAATTATCCAGGACGCCATCACATCACGACCGTTTACAGGGTGGATGGGGCTGCAGGGCCGCAGGGCGGGACTCCAGGTATAGCACCATTTCGTCCTGCCCAGGCAGGCTCCCCTGCGCCCCGCAGCCGAATCCCGACGCCAACCCAGGCTTTACTAAACTTTACTGGAGCTGCTCCCCACACCCCCACACCCTGCTCCAGGACCACGCTGCCCACAGCAGGGCGCCCCGGCAGCCTCCTGACAGGCGGGCAGCTGGGGAGAGCCGAGTGAGGTGGGGCTGCAGGGAGACATGGAGGGGCGGGATGGCTGGAGCCAAGTTCCCAGGGGTCTGAGGAGAGCACCTGACAGGAGCCAGGACTGCAAAGAAGGAAGAGGAAGCAACCATGGGGAGCTCTTCCAATCCCCCTGCACAGACACCCTACCCCAGCCCCCGCACCCCCGGGGGGACAGACAGACCCCTTACCCCAGCCCCCACACCCCTGGGGGGACGGGGAGGCTGATAGGATGGAGAGAAGACCCAACCTGGGGGGTAGCTGCAGCCCTCATCTCCAACTCCCAATCTCTCCCCCCCACCACCACCCCCGCCATGGGAGCCCACAACAATAGCATGCCAGGACAACCCGTCAGCACTGAGGCACCCAGGCCGTGCCCACCGCACCCAGGGCCCCTCTGCTGGGGCGGGCAGCCTCTCCTCCCTACAACTCCAGCCCCGGGTGGAGGCAGGCCTGAGCGGCCCCCCAGTGTCAGACCCTTCCACCACCACCCCCCACAGCAGCAGCACAGTCTACGCAGAGAAAGCGTGCTGAACCTCACTGGGGGGCGGCTAAACCTGCTCTCCTAGCCAGCCTGGCTCTGCCCTGGCCCAGCCCCCACCCCACTCCAGGAGATTGGAGCCCTGCCCTGAGCACATACAGCTGCGAAACAGCTACGTACAATTTAAAGAATGGTGCCAAGTGGGGAGGTTTGGCAGTTACTCCCCCTTTGGCCTCGCTGCCCCCCTAGAGCTCCCCGCCCCCTGCCGCCACCGCCTCCAGGGATGACCACCACTACAGGGCTGCTGGCCAGAGCCCACCCCTCTGAGGCCTGTGGAACCCTCTGCAAAGCTTCCATATCTACAGTCCCAGGAAACAATCATGCCCTCCTCCCCTAATCAGCACCTGCTACCTGGGAGGATACCCATGGGCTTAAAATTAACAATCCCTTCCCGTTTAGACAGCACTTACTTGATGAAACATTTCTAGGTGTATTAGCTCAGAACCTCCTCATGACAACACAGTGAGGTAGCCAGAGAAGAGATTCCAATTCCCATGGTATATGCGCATGTATTCAGAAATGAAGCTCAGAGAGGAAAAGTGTCAAGCCCAGTGGTTCCCAAGGTGCAGCACATGCCCCATGGGGGGGGGGCAATTTGATTTTAAATGGGGGCAATTTGAGAATGAGTTAACAGTGAATTTTTTGCATTTCTTATGGTTCTAGGGCAGTGATGGCGAACCTATGAACTCATTTTTTTTGTTGATTTTTCTTTGTTAAATGGCATTTAAATATATAAAATAAATATCAAAAATATAAATCTTTGTTTTACTATGGTTGCAAATATCAAAAAATTTCTATATGTGACACGGCACCAGAGTTAAGTTAGGGTTTTTTAAAATGCTGACACGCCGAGCTCAAAAGGTTTGCCATCACTGTTCTAGGGGGCCTCATCTACAGCGTATCCTATATAATAAAAGGCTAATATGCCAATGACCGAATAGTGGAATGACTGGTCACTATGATGCACACTGACCACCAGGGGGCAGACACTCAATGCAGGAACTGCCCCCTGGTGGTCAGTGCGCTCCCACAGGGGGAGTGCTGCTCAGCCAGAAGCCAGGCTCACGGCTGGCTAGCACAGCAGCAGTGGTGGGAGCCTCTCCCGCCTCCGTGGCAATGCTAAGGATGTCCGACTGACGACTTAGGCCCACTAAGCCGTCAGTCGGACATCCCTCCAGGGCTCCCAGACTGCGAGAGGGCACAGGCCATGCTGAGGCCCCCCCCCCCCCCTGCCCCAAGTGCATGAATTTCATGCACCAGGCCTCTAGTAATGAGATAAAGTGAGATGGAGTTTCTCTCAGGGCCTGTCATGCTACCCAACACTATATGGTGTATTGGAAAGAGAACTAGAAAACCTGCTTTCTATTTCTGGCTCTGCCAACTACAATGTGACTTAACTTTCTCAGTTTCTTCATCTGTAAAATGGGAAAAATAGTCTTGGCTCTACCTATCTCTCAAGATTGTTTTGAGGATTGAAAGAGATAATGAATATCAATGTGCTTGGAGACTATACAGCTGTCCAAAATTACAGTTTGCTTGTTATAAGCTTATCTTATCCAAGTAACTATAAATAGATTCTCTTTGGAAAAGCCTCACATGATAAATTTGTATATTTTAATTAATCATTGAGTGACTCATAGGTGCTGGGCCTTTTGTTCTGGGTCTGTCCTGTCCAATCACTACTAGCCACATATGGCCATTGAGCACATAAAATGTGGCTTGTGCAACTGAGGAATTGAAATTGTAATTTTAATTAATTTATATTTAAGTTTAAAAACTGATGTGCAATACAGTTACTGGCAAACTTTTAAACAAGTTGGACATATGAATCTACTCTTTCAACCAAAAGGAAATCTAAATAAAGTCTTTCTGATGAAAGACTTACTACAGAAAAATTTTTTAAATTGACATTAATAATTTTTATATTGATTTCATGTTGAAATGATAGTATTTTTGGTCTATTGGGTGAAAGAAAATATACTATTAAAATTAGCCTTGACCGGTGTGGCTCAGTTGGTTGAGCATCATCTGATGCACCAAAAGGTCCTAGTCAGAGCACATACCTGGATTTTGAGTGTGATCCCAGGTAGAACACATGCAGGAGGCAGCTGATCTATGTTTCTTTCTTGCCTCAATGTTTTTCTCTATCTCTCCATCTCCTTTCCTTTCTCTCTAAAATCAATAAAAAACATATTAAAAAATTTAATTTCACTGGTTTCTTTTTACTGAATTTTTACATGGCTACTAATAAATTTTAAAAAAATTACATATGTGGCTCACATTATATTTCTATTGGAGCTTTTCTCATGTAAGTACATACATATATACCTCATTCTTTTTTAATAGCTGTATGTTAAATCATGTATGTTCATTTATTCATTAATTCACTCCACAAATATTTTTGAGCACCCACTATGTCTAGGGATTAAGGGTAAAGCAGTCCCTTATCGATGGGCATAATTTAGGGTGTTTCTAATACTTTGCTATTACGTTGATACAATGAGCATATCTTTGTAAGCTTCTCAGTTCATATGTGAGAGTTTTTATTCGGCATTGATTCAAAGAGCTCAATGGCATTTCTAATACTTGAATCTCATGTTCAATTAGGATAGTGTTCACATGACAGGTAAATTTGTGTTAGGATCAGATATTTATTTAGCAAATGTGTAAAAGAAACCACCCAATAAAATGCCCTATTGGAAGCTGCACAATTGCCCCTACAATTTCCCTTTATATGTGTACATAGTTATGTCCAAATTCTTCTACTCATCCTCAAGGTCCAGCTCATATGTCCTCTCCTTTCAAGAAGCCTTCCATAGACCCTAATTGCATGTGATCTCTCATGTGCCTCTTTACCTCAAATATGGCCCTTATCACAGACTACCTTGAGTCAGAAATAAATCCGCTACTAGACTTTCATTTTCCTGAATGGACAGTGTCTTTAATTCATCCTGCATTCTCACTCAGTGTATAGCACAATGTAATTAAACAGAAGCTCTAAAGCGAAAAAGTGCAACCTACAGTCTCAGGAATGAGAATGGAGCCTGCACAATGACCAGATGGTGTTTGCACACCATCAGTGTGACATATGCTTCCTATGGCTCACAAGGCTCTGCAGAAATTGGCATCTTCTTCAACTCTATACCACTCCCCTTCCTTCAATGCTCCAGCCACAATGGCCCTTTTTCTGGCTTTGAACACACTAAGTCTGCTCTCATCCCCACTGTCATCCTTCTGCCTGGAGTGCTCTACCTCCTGATTTCTGCTGGCTTCTTTCAATATTCAGCTCGATTTTTACCTCTTCAAAGAGGCCTTCCTTGACCATCTATTCTGAATTTGGTCCCCAACTCCAATTACTCTTTATCATATCACCTTAACTTAATTTTCCTCATAGAATTTATCTGTCTGAAATTAACATGTTCATTTGCTTGCACTAGAATGTAAGCCCCACCAGAAGAGGGACCTGTCTGTCTTGTTCAACCTTTTGTACTTTCAATGGCTACAACAGAGTCTGTAGTACTAAGGATGCTTTTGGCTGAAAGTAAGAAAATATTCACTGAAAAATTGCATAACCAAAAGGGTTTACTTGTATCCCATAGAAAGGAACTCGGTGGTAGGCAGTGCTAAGATAGGTTCAACAGTTCAGTGCTATCCAGATTCTGGATTGGCTTCTCTGCAATGATCTTGGCCTTCCCTTATGGTTGCAAAATGGCTGCCAAGGGTAGATGCATCACAAGAAAATATCTCTCTCAAAAAGGAGGAGTAGATGTCTCCTTGCCCATCCCTTTTTTGTCAAGGTGGAAGGACTTTCTCAAGAGCACTCCTCCCACACTTCCTTTTTATATTCCATTTGGCTCAAACTGAGTCAGTGTCAAGACTATCCCACTAGTAAACAGAGTAAGATTTATCATGATTTTTTTAACCAGTCATAATTCATCACCTGGATCTGGGCCAACCTTCCCTAAGCCCTGTGGCTCTGTCCTATACCTAAAGCATATTTAGGCTTTCTTAGCAAGAAAAAATTGTTATGGCTATCGTGGAGGTAATCAACAGTGTGGGCCATGCAGACATGCAAGGAATGGAGGGTATGAATTCATGCTGATACACCTACATTCAACAATTAACAAATTACACACACACACACACACACACACACACACACACTGTGCAAAGCAAAGACTGCTGATACAAGGCTTCTGCCTTTAGAGCCACAGGGCCTCCAGGACCCTCCATCTATGCTTTATCAAGACTAATATGAAGCCCTAGCTGGTTTGAATCAGTGGATAGAGCATCAGCCTTTGGACTGAAGGGTTAGGGTTCAATTCTGGTCAAGGGCACATGCCTGGGTTGCTGGCTTGATCCCCGGTGGGGGGCATGCAGGAGGCAGCCAATCAATGATTCTCTCTCATCATTGATGTTTCTCTCTCTCTCCTTTTCTCTCTGAAATCAATTTATATATATATATATATATATATATATATATATATATATATATAGAGAGAGAGAGAGAGAGAGAGAGAGAGAGAGAGAGAGAGAGGGAGACTAATATGAAGACTGCTGAAATAGACTTGCTAAGAGACTTGTTCTTTGCTAGGTTCCCAGAAACCATTAACCATGTCCTTTTTTCATAACAAAGTTCCTTATGAAGGTGTGACTGCTTGGCCTTTGAAGTTGGGAAAAATGCCCTCTGGCAGTTGTAAGAATTCTCTTAGAAGGTCTGCATGGTTCCCCAGAAATCTGTGCCAGTTTGAAACTCTCCACAAATGAAGTAACCAGACAGAAACTGCTAGATCAGTGGAGCCTCTCTCTCTTTGCACGTGGGGAGGTTTTACAGGGTCACTAGTACCTCAAGGTTCCCATTCTTATTTTTGCCTTAAGCATGTTTGTCTTACAACTAGTTAGAAAATGTCCTTTGATTCTTGGAAAACAATTTTTGGAAGGTGAAGACGATAAGGAAAGGAATAGGAAATGGAGAGGTGATGGCAGGGCACATGGAAAAGCTTCTAGAAGACTGGTAGTCCTCCAGAGCCCAGGCAATGGCCTTCCCAATGCCACCCTCACCACATCCCTGGTGCGCAGTCACCGCTGAACTAGACAACCTGCCTTAGGCTCAGGCTTCACCACCACCTCTCCGGCCCTGGTGGTGGTGTTGGTGGGGTCTGCCACAGCAAGTTTCCAATTCTCACCGCTCTCTAAGGAGGTGGCCTCCGTGAAGGAGGATCAATTGAGTAAGAAATACGCCGCCCTGAGACCCAGGCTAGCCACTCGGGCCAGAAAACCCCTCTCCCTTCTTCCACAGGGGTGCGACCCCTCCCTGGCGGAGCACACAATAGGCGGCAGCTCCACGTTGTTTTCGAAATCGAGGCCGCCTGCGCCCGGGAGCTTGCGGGGTGGGGAGGACGCAAAGGTCCCCAGCCCTTCTCGAGTACTGCAGCCTCTGGGGCGGCAAAGGAACTCTGGGGTAGCGCACGCCCCACACTAGGAGACATTTTATTAACCCCCTTCTCCACCCTCCCCCCGCCCCAATACCACCAGCACACACGCAAAAAAAGCAGCAGCCAGACCTTCCCTCCCGGATGCGGCTGCACCAGCAACGGCGTCTGCGGGCGGAGCCCGAGCGGTTGCCACTTCCCCCCTCTTCCCTCGTGACCTCGCCCCCCCCAGGTCTCCCCCCACCTCCATCCACACACCCTTTCTCCCAGACACGCCCTCCTCCTTGGGCAGGTCGCGCGCAGGGCTTGATTTCTCTAGGGGAGGGAGTGGCCGCCGCTGCCTTGGGGCCGGACGGCGAGCGAGCGCGGGAGGGAAGGAGGGGACGGGGGAGGAGCCGGGGGAGGGAGGGAGGGGCGGCGGGCGCCGCGCTGCGATGTGGCCGGCCGGCCCGCGGGTAAACAGGGAGCAGCAGCGGCCGCGGCCGGCCCGGCCCGGGGCACTGAGCACACCCGCCGAGACCTGCACCCGTGGCCATGGCCGAAGTGCGCAAATTCACCAAGCGGCTCAGCAAGCCCGGCACGGCGGCTGAGCTTCGGCAGAGCGTGTCGGAGGCCGTACGCGGCTCCGTGGTGCTGGTGAGTGGCCGGGGCACGGGGCGTCTGGGGGGACGCGCTTCGGGCCGGAGCGACGGCGTGGGTTTCCCGCGTGCGGGGGCTGGGACCGAGAAGGCGCTCCGGGCGGTCCCTCTTGCTCCGCGCTCCCCGGCTCTGTTCTGTAAGTTTGCGCACCGGCCGCCTCCTGGCCAGAGTCGGAGTCCTGGGAGTCCGCTGACAGCTTCGCGGCTGCCGTGCGCGGCGAGGAAGTGCGCCCGGTTGGACTCTGGCGGGCTATAGGGGGCTCGGAACCGGGGTCCGGGCCCGGGGTGTGAGCTGGGGAGCGGACCCCTCGCTGTCCTAGCCCCGCCACAAAGAACCGGGAATCAGGCGCTAAGAGATCCCGATTCCCGCCTGCCGGCACCTGAGGCAGCCTAGGCAGAGGGATGCTTTGAATGTTTTGCACTTACACACTAGCGCTCGCGCGCGGACGCACACACACACTCACTCACACACACGCACACACACGCGCACACACACCATGAATACAAAAAAAAAAAAAAGAACCCCACCCAAAACGCCCCGAGCGTCCGAGCTCTGGCGGGCGATGAGAACAGAGGAAGCAGAGCGACTTCCTCCTGCTACTGGGGAGAAAGGGTGGTGATGGGTGTTGAAGGGGTGCTTCTGCCGCTGCTGCCGTGGAGGGTGGAGATTGGAAACAACGGGGTTCCAGAGCTGGTGGGCGCGGGGTGGGCCGCTTCAGGGCGAGGTGTCCCCTGGGGCCCAGGAGATGGGGGGCTGTGAGGGTTTGGAGGAAGATGGGGAACTTCACAGCTTTTCCTTGTAATTTTTCAGTTCAGGTGTGGAGAAGCTCGGGTGAGAGCCCCACTGCTTAGGCCTGGGGGGATGGGGATTTGAAATCGCGCTGACCCCCTGGGAACCTCCCATCACATCCTCAGTCTCGTCCGGATTGTCGGACTCTGGAGAAAGATCATGGTGCTAACGGGCACTTGCTGCTCCTCCTGTTTTCTAGACACTGGTTGCTAATTTCCTGGACTAGGGTGCAAGCCCTAAATAAGCAATCGGACTGGTTAACGAGCGTTTTTGTTACTTTGGCTTTGTTTGTTTGTTTGCTGTTCTATTTCCTCTCCATCCTCTCTACCTTACAGCGTATCATCTGCTGTGTTTAAATTTCATAGAGTGGGCTCTTTTTGTTAAAACAACTTATCATCGAAAGGGAACTTCACAGCTTTTCCTTGTAATTTTTCTGTTGATCTTGTAGAATCAGCGATAAAACCAACATTAAAGGGAGGCCAGGGGCCTGATCCCAACAGTGGAGAAAGTTGACATTAGTGGGAGTTCTGGAGGAGGATCAAAGGTAAAATATGTACCTTTGAGATAATGATCTGATCCCTAATAGCTACAACCGTGCAAAGCCAAGTGACTTTAAAGAAATCTCTCTATCTGGCTGAACCCTTGGAAGTTTAATCCTGCTGTTTAGCAGAGCAAAACCCAGATCTTTAATGTTTTTTTAAATGGACTTGGCTTATTGTATGTCTCACTGATTTTAGAATGAGGTCCTGTTGGGTCAGATTAGAACCTAGATTGTCATCAGCCAGTTAAGAGAGGAAGGCAAGCTGTGTGTAGGGCATTTATACCAGGGCTTTCTCTTCCGTAATTGTGAACAAGTGATTCAATCAGTCTAGCACAAGAAATGCTTTCCTAAATTCAGGAAGAAAAAACCTTGCTTGAGCAGGGGTGGCCGGCTTAGCACATCACGTGAAGGGAGCCTGTGAAGTGGACACATGGTCTCAAGAGAATAAATGGGACTCAGCAAATCTCCACTGGGATTTGACCAGCATTTGACCTGCCACCCTCAGCAGCAAACAGTTAACCTTAGCATTCTTGCTCAGGTTTTTAAAAGAATTTTGTGTAGCACAGGTGCAGTTGCCCCCTTCTTAACCATTGACTCTGTGGCAAAGCTGGAAAAACTGTTAGTGGGAGGAGAGTCTTCTGGGAGACAGTGCCTGTGTAGCTTATTGGAACAGAGGCCATAGATTTTTACCAGGCAAGGCACAGGAATGATATTTATTACTACTCTGGTGTGTGACCCACATTGAGATTTGGGCGGCGGGGGAGAACAGATTCTAGGAATCTCAATCAACCAAATCTATCAAACCTCTATCATTGTGCAAGACACAATGCCTGATGCCCTATAATTATAAGTGAATGTGAATGAATTTTTCTCCATTTATTTTTATTAGTTCCAACCGGGGTTGGATCTGTCTGTGTGCATGTGTTTGTCAAAAGAACATCCAGAATATGTATACAAGTCAATTTTTGATTATTCATAGTAACTTAGTGAATGCTCTTTTCAAGCAGTTCAATCAGTTAAGAAATAAGGAAACGGTCTTAAATGGAGCGTACTCTCCTAAATGGCTCTCTTTCTTGGCCCCTGCTTTTTTGACACAAAGAGCTGATAACTAAAGTTAGCAAAGTCACGGTGGCCAGAGAGCCAGTGCACCACGGTATAGCTGTCTCCATAACTTCTGATTCCGTTCTGATATAAGCCCTAAAGTGTTTATTAGGGATTATCTGAAGTTAGACAAACACTTGCTGCTGTAAACCCATGGCACTCCTGTTATTAGGACTTCAGTATGGAGTCATTCTCACAGCAGTTGAAGCTTTCCTCTGGTGTATCTCTCACTAGAACTTTGAAAACCCACCAAGCTGAACAAATATACAGTGCTTCCTGTTTAGGTGGTGGGTTTTTTGTTTTGTTTTATTTTTTTACAATCATACCCTTGTAGGTATATTGCTAACATCATTCCATTTTGCTCACTGTTTGAAAAATTCAGACGGCATGGGCTATATATAGCAGTAGTCGTGTATTCAGACCTTCATTCAGTTAGTAGTACTTCCACGAATCTGTTAGCTGTATAATGAAATACACAGAGAGACACTGTTTCGTTGCTGCATTTTCCTGTAAGTTTAGCATTTTTATGAAGGCCAGTTTTAACCCAGGGAAATGGGTAATTACAGAATTGAACATTGGCAGAGATTTCTCAAGGGAGGCTTGGGAAGAATATTATAACTTGAGAATGTATGTGATTAACTGAGAAGTGTTTACATATATACATGTTTTCAATGCAGACTTTTTAATGCTGTTTTTGTTATAATTCAGGATATAGCTATTTGTATCTGGGAGAACAAAGGCATTTGATAAACCTGTTGTATTCTGGCTCCTTAAGAGGAGTCATTGTGCCTGGGAAAGTTACCTACTGGGTGTTTAAATACTGTTTGCTTGCTGCTACTGAATTTACCCTCAATTCTTTTTGTGCCAGAGGATCAGGAAAGAGTTGCTAGATATTACGGTTGTAGCCCCTTGAGGCAAGGGTAATGTGTGCAATGTCTCCTGGCTAACATCAGCCCGATTTCATATAATAACTCCAGTAGAGAAAAGCTCCCCCAAAGCTGAGAATGGCTGAAAAGATTCTGCAGCTGCTGACTCCCCCCACCAGGCACACACTACCTTTGCATGGAATGTTTGTTAAGTTGGAATTTAGGGAAGGCCTGAAAAGGACTTGGGGAGCTCCTCTGCTCCATCATCCCCTGGGGAATTTGCTGAAAGTACTTAATATAGGACAAAACAACTGACACTGGGGAATAAAGCCAGTTTCATTGGGCTTCTTGGCCACGCGTTTCCAATTCAGAGACTCAGCCTGGATCTGAATGAACTGAGAGTTAGGAAAGTTAACCTCACTGTTGGCTCCTAAATATGGCTCCTCACCACGCATATGGGCTTTTCCAGGTTAGGAGAGCCTGAGGCAAGTCACTCCAGGAGGATCTTTCCAAAAGCCCAGGGCAGAGTTTACTGTGAAACCAGAGAGGCCTCCTCACTCAACCCTCTTTGAAGCACCAAATGGTAGAATTTGTTTTTTTAAGATGAACATGTTAAATTTTCCAGATTGATTCTTTTCCTATTCTAATATTCAGTAAGCCTTCTTTTGAAACGTTTATTGTTTCATTACATAATGCATGTGTGTTGTAGAAGAGTTAGAAAACCGAAAAAGAATAACCATCAGAATCTCATCACTCAGGGAACTCAATATTCTAACATATGTATACATGTCTGTCTCCTCTGTGTGTAGGAAAAAATGGATTGAATAAGTATATTATATAAACTTTAAAATACTTTTCTTTCACTTACCAATATCTTCTGAATATTTCTTCACACCAATGACCGCCAAACTTCTACTATGGGTGTACAGTAGGTAATCATCCTTTATTGTTTGATATTTTGGTAATTTCTAATTTTGTGGGATTATAAACCTGAGCTGTCTAGTACAGTAACTACTTGCCACATTTAAATTTAAATTAATTTAAAAAATAAAAATTCACTCCTAAATGGTACTTGCCACCGTTCAAGTGCTCAATTGCCACATGCATGTGGCTAGTGGCCACTACATAAGATGGCAGACAGAGAACATTCCCATCATTATAGAAAGTTCCTTTGGACAGCGCTGGTATAAACATTAATTGAATGAACATCTTTGAGCAGGCATTGTCAAACTTGTTAGATTGTCCCTTTCAAGTAAACTTCTAGCATTGGAATTGCTTGTGCAGACATTAGACACTTTTTTAGTGTTAAAAATTCCTCTAAACACACTCTTAAATTGCTCTGCAGAAAGTTGTTGCTATTTACTCTTTTCACCAACAGAATATATGTGTTCATTTCCCGTCTCCCATGCCAACACTGGTTAACAATATTTTTTAACCTGTGTAATCTGATAGGAGATAAGTGGTACATCACAGTTCTAATTTTCATTTCTTTGAGAACTCTTGAAGTTGAACAGTTTTTTGTATGTTGATTAGCCATTTGTATTTCTCATTTTGAGGGTTTGAATCTTCTTACAGACTTATTTCCTTGTTTGTCATTCTTGCAAAAAACGGTCTCCACCCCCAAGATTCTGTTTGGTTTGGGGTGGGACCAGGCATCTGTGTTTTTAAAAACTGGTGAGTCTGATGTGCACAGAAATGGTGTTGTGGCCCATTGCCCACTCAAGGCAGGAATGTCCCTTATGTGCATCCCTGACAGAATTGTTTGGCTTCTCCTTAAATACTCTTGCCTTTTAGAGGGCTATGTTCGAAAAGGTTCTTGAGCTGAAACTTACTCTGAAGTTCCATCATGGGCTAGGCCTAGCTCTGCTGTTTGCAGCTACGCAGAATATGTTTGCTTCCTCTTTTGCATGACAACCCTTTAAATATTTGGAGGCAGCCACCATGTCATATTTATTTATTTATTTATTTATTTATTTATTTTTTAAAACTCACCCGAGGATGAGTTTTTTTTTTTTTTTTTTTTTTTTTTAGAGAGAGTAGGAGGAAGGGAGAGAGGGGGAGAGAGAGACACTTTAAATGGCTGTCCCATTTGGGGCCAACTGGGGCCTGGGGCCTTCCGGGGCCGGGGATTGAACCTGCAACCGAGGTACATGCCCTTGGCTGAGACTTGAACCCAAGACCCGTTGGTCAGCAGGCCAACGCTCTAACCACTGAGCAAAATTGGCCAAGGCCACCATGTCATTTGTAAATTCACTCTTTAAAAAGAGCCTTCATTTATTTCCTTTATTCTACACATTACTTGGTTTCAGGATTCTTCACTGTCCTGGTCAGCCTGTTTGGGTTCTTTTCCAAGGTCTCAGTTTCCAACTTAAAATGTTGGAGAAAGAGCACAGGCCTAAGAGTCAGACCTGGGCTTGAATCTGACCTATCACCTGCTTGCATGGTGAACTGAAGCAAATAACCAGATCTCATTTTCCTCATCTGTGAAATGGGGATATATAGTACAAACCTATGGAGTTCTTGTGAGGATTAATGTATGGAAAGTGTCTGATGCATAAGTAAAGCATAAAGGTTAAAAAAAGAGAGATCTGGAGGGGGAGAAATGTATTCTGGAAGGGGGGAAGGGGACAATATTTCCCACGCATTCTAGATATGAGTCATGAAGTCAGAAACTGTGTATCCATCTCTGTTCCCAGTGCCTCACTCCCCTCCACCCCCTGCCTGGAATGCAGTAGGTACTCAGTGGAAAATGTACTGGCAAAAATATGTAAGATGGACCGGATGTTGGGTGTCTGGAGGCCAGGTAACTAGTTAAAATATGTAGTTCCAGAGACAGATCTAACAAAGGCTTTAACTGAGGTAGTGAGAATGGAGATAAGGGGAAAAGTGTAAGAGGTATTTCAGTGATAAAATCAACAGGATTTGGTAACTCTTGAAGGGGGAGTAAGAGGGAGGAGGAAGAAGTGGGAGGAAGAGAGAGGTAAGGGAGGAGGTGGAGTCAAGATGACTTTGAGGTTTCTCAGCTTTGGTGAACTGGAGGAAAAGCATGTTTGGTGCTAGGGGAAGGGAAAAGAAAGTGAGCCACCTCAACTTGAGAGTGTTGTCAGCACAAAGCCAGGTTTCATCTAAGCAAGGTGGTGGAGAGAACATTCCAGGCTGAGCAGTGTAGCGATGTGTTTGGCCAAAGACCAAGGTTCATGAGGGCAGAGAAGTGTTCCAAGTGGGATTGGGAAGGGGAGGAAGAGCCAGGGCTGAGGACAGAGATGAGACTGTGAGATTAGCTGAGTGAAGAGGTTTGCACCAAAACGGGTGGTTAGGGAAATGGAAGGCAGGCAGGGTGTGGAGGCCAGCCCCATATTTCCAGTTAGATCAGTGATGGTAAATTAGGTCACACTCCTGGGGCAGCTCCGCTAACAGGGTTTGAGCAATGTTGATGAGGGGCTGACTAGTCTCTTCCCCCAGGTACCTGAAAAAGCTGAATAGGATGTTTCCTGAGCTCAAGGGACTCACAGGCTAAGAAGGGAGATTAGATGCATGCAAAGAACAGAGAAGATAGAAGCACAGCAGGAGGCTAGTGGTTCTGCCTCCTACTTTGTTACAACTTCTCTGCCACTGCCTCTCAAGCTCTTATTGTGATCCTTAATGTTTTTCGGTCTTTTCTGTGTTCAGTAGGCCTTTGCTAAGGAACAGTGTTAATCTCAATGGCATTTCCCACATTTATTTGACTACAGTGGCCTTTTTAAAAATGGGAATGGGCCCTAACTGCTTTGGCTCAGTAGATAGAGCATCTGCCCTTGGACTGAAAGGTACCAGGTTCTACTCTGGTCAAGGGCATGTACCTTGGTTGGGGGTTCGATCCCACAGTAGGGGGTGTGCAGGAGGCAGGTGATGTTTCTCTCTCATCAATGTTTCTAACTCTGTCCCTCTCCCTTCCTCTTTGTAAAATCAATGAAATATACTTTTTAAAAGGGGAATGGGCCCAGCCAGTGTGACTTGGTGATTGAGCATCGACCTATGAACCAGGAGGTTACGGTTGGATTCTGGTCTGGGCACATGCTGGGGTTGAGGGCTCAATCCCCTGTAGGGGGCATGCAGGAGGCAGCCGACCAATGATTCTCTTTCATCACTGATGTTTCTATCTTCCCCTTTCCCTTCATCTCTGAAATAAATTAAAAAATATATTTTAAAAAAGAATTAAAAAAATGAGAATGGGGGAAGTAAATGGTAGGTCTAACATTCTGAGAAATTCACATATAGTGTACGTGTGTAAGTCACCTTGGCATTTCTTTACTTGACCTCTGTGGACTGTACAAAGTGCTTATTTACTACCTTCCCAAATCCCCAGGAGTTTGTTGGAATTAAGAGGACTCATTTGTTCACGTACCTGGTTTTGCTATCTTCTGAGATACAGAATTGTCAGTAAGGCATATTGAAAAATTTTTAGTTAAAAACAAACAAACAAAACAAAACAAAACCAGAAGGTAAGGCCAGAAACCACTGGAGGGAAAAGTAGCTAGAGCAGTTTCTTTTTTTCTGTAAATGCTAACGGTAATTTTATGATACATATTTCTTTGGGATTTATCTCTTGTTTTCCTTTAGCATTTGTCGGGAGTGCAGAGGGAGGGGTTCCTGGGTAACATTGGCCTCCAGTTTGTATCAACCTAGAGCCAGATGCCTTGTTGTTTCTTGCAGGTCCCCACCCAGGAGACTCCCAGAGAAGTAAGCTGGGCAAAGGGACAGTCTTATTTGGCTGGAATTTGCCTGGAAGCTTGTGCTTGTCAGAGCAGAGTGGTTCGGAGTGGGCTCTGGAAGCACACAGCCCAGGTTCAAATTCAGCTTATGTACTTACTGGCTTGTGACCTGGGGCCAGTTATATTCCTGTACCTTGGTAACCCTCTTGTGGGAGATGTTGCATGTGAAGCACTTGGAACAGGGCTTGACACATGGAAAGCACTGAATGACTGTTGGCTCTCATTATTATTCCCAGGCTTTATGGGGGGCAAGAGAAAAGTATTTTGTGTGTTATAAGCCAACAGACAAAAGTAAGCTGGCAGAAGGGAAACAGGTATCCTTGCTTTTAAATTTTATTTCCTTGCTCCAAATCATGCCCAAAAGGGTGAGCTACATGGCTGAGCCAGGAATCATACTTTTCCTGGAAAAAGAAGCTGGCAGACCCCTCCATCTCCGTTATGTTCTTGGTAATAACCATTTCCTGTCAGACTCGGTCATATTGAAGAACTCAGGGGATGTGACTAGGGCTCTGAGTCTTGGGCAGTTCTTGCATTTAGACCAGTCTGATGTGGGAAGGCCGCTTCTCTAGTAGGGAGAAACACTCAGTCCTGTGCCCAGGGAGAAGGTCCTCCTGTCTGGGGAACTTGTGTGAGTGACCACTGGCAGAAGCAGTCACCTTTCTGACAGTCTATTCAGTGTGGTTTAAGCAGAGGGTGGCTAAAAGAGAGTTAGGCTCTGTATGGGAAAATGGAACTTCAATGCTCTTTCGTTTCCCTCTCAAAACTTTATTAACTTCTCTTTCACTCATTCATCTTTACTTTCAAAAATCAAGTGAATATTGAAATTCAAATGCCTTTTTAAAGCTCTATTTTGGAAATATGTATTTTTAGTGGAAACATTTTAAAGCTTAAAGGTCTCCTAAGAAATCAATGTACTTTTATATTTGGCTATTCTGTTTTTGTGGTAGCAGGATAAGTTCTCTTAGGAATAGTGTGGACACGTTTCCAGCATAGTCAGTAAATGCAGAAAGTACGCCAGCTGTTCCAGTGACATGTAGTTTACCTATTGTCTCTGTGTACAACCTCACACGATCACGCCTAAATTTGCTAATAATGATTTCCTGCAATTCTTCTCCACCTTATTTTTATTACCCATTGAGTTTATTGCTCACAGGAAGCTGTATTTTTGTCTTTCCTGACAGCTTATGTCAGATTGTATATGTTTCAAGCTGCTGTGTAATGTTTGAAGATATTCTGGTACTTGAGCTTTCCCATCATGTTGCTTTCCCTAATGACTGAAACATTTTACTGGGTGAGATTTAACTAAGAAGTCAAGTGTTCTTCCAAGTCCCTGGAACAGAGCATCTTTATTTGAAGTGTTTCAGTGAAATGTGTCAGGAGACCGGGGAAATGTTTTTTTTCCTTTAAATATGTTTTTATTGATTTTTAGAGAGAGAGCAAAGGAGAGGGAGAGATAGAAACATCACTGAGAGAGAAACATCATTGATCAGCTTCCTCCTGCGTGCCCTGCCACTGGGGATCGAGCCTGAAACCTAGGTATTTGTCCTGACCAGGAATCGAACCAGTGACCTGGTTCTTGGGCCTATGCTCAACTACTGAGCCACATCAGCGTGTGGAAATGTTTTTAAGATGATGACAAGAGCTTGTATTTTTATAACCCCCAACTTAGGAAGAGTTAAAAATGCTGTTACGTTTGTGGTCTTGCATGTTCTTACAGGTCAAGATTATTAAAAAATACCGCATTATTGTCACCTCTCTTCTCTAAGTGGGGAAACAGAGGCATGGTTTCAAGTGAGGCAGGCTGTAAGTCATCCATATTTACTAAATGCCAGAACAGGTAATGTACTCCAGGTGTCTTTGTTCCTTTGGAGTAATTAGGTAAAGTAGTACTAACTCCTGGACCAGATTCCACAGTAAGTCAGGCGGAGGAAGCTTTTTTTATGTGGCTTTTGTGATTATCTCTTTCTATTGGGAAATAGTGTTTATTTCTGAACAAGCTTAGGTCTTTTAGTGGGAAAGTAGGAGGTGAGGCAAAAAAAAAGTAGGGGTGGGGTTGTTAGTGAGAAATGTGGGTATGATCAGTATAGATTTTTCCTTGCCAAAATAAGCCTAAGGATTTTGAGAACTGTTTGCAATTGGCGTTCTTCCTTTCTTTGCTATTTGAATAACTGTATGGAAAAAAGGCTACAGACACTGGCCCTGCAGAGGTCCCTGGGATCATTTTCATGGAATTGTTTTTATGATTTTTTTCAAGTGGGTTAGTGCTGTCCAAAAATAACAACATATATATTTCTCTCCATGCCTTTTATGTTAGTTTAGTTTTCCCACTTGAGAAACTGCCAGCTTTATGCCTTACAGGACCTGTTGTCAGTGTTCGTGGTGGAAGGGGAAAAGTGCTGTTGGCATAACCAATTTATTTTCATAGGTTACCAAGTTCCTAATCTTTGCAGCATTAAATGGTTTCCCAGAGACCTGCAGGAGGGAATACCACCTTCCAAGGTGCCTAATTTACCACCAAGAAATAACAAGTTCACCAGGGCTCTGAATCAGCTATTGCAAAAATTGAACAAAATCATTATTTAAAAGCTCACAGGGGCCAATAGGGCTCCTTCTGCCCAGCAAAGTGTTTGCATCATGCTCTATTGCTTGTGGGGCAAAGAATGCTCTCTGCTAACCTGCCCCCCCCCCCCCCCGAGGGATAATTGCTCCTTCACTACTAGTGACCAACATGACTGCTTTCAGAGGAACTTGGCCTCTGTCTGCCCCTTTCAAACAAAATGGTCTGGCAGAATTCTCACCGGAAGAGCCAGAGGAGAACTCCATAAGATGCTTGCTTCAGTTCTGTAATTGAAGCCTAGCTCCGTCGCCCTGCCTCCTTCCCTCCTATCTCTGCACATAGCGGGAGCTACTCTGATGTCCAGAGCTGGCTCAGCATTGTACCAGGTCCAGAGACCTGCCTGGGACTATGCAGGGGACATCAGAGGGCTCTCACATTCAGAGGCCAGCCTCTGGGCCTCAAGTCCTATAGGCCGCTGGTTCTGCTCTGTCTTTAAAAATCCATTTTCAGTCACTGGGTTTTATCTTCTTTGTTCCCTTGTGTCACCATCCCAGTCACTGTGTCCTTATCTTGAGCCCTTATCCTGTATCTAACCCTATGCTTTGGTTTTCCAGCCAGTTGCCCAGTTCTTCTAGGAGTGTGGTCTGTTCTTGTTGCTGGTCTTGAAGAGAGCTGTCCTGTCCTATAACCTTATAATTGCTTGAGGTCAGCGTGGTGGGATGGTGGACTGAAGAGGTATCTGCTTAGAGAACTCAGAGGAGGCAAAGGGTCCGAGGTGATGAGTTCTAGCCAGTGGCACTGCTGAGGGTTGGGCTAGGTCAGTGGTCGGCAAACTGCAGCTCGTGAGCCACATGCGGCTCTTTGGCCCCTTGAGTGTGGCTCTTCCACAAAATACCACGTGCGGGCGCGCACGTTACAGTGCGATTGAAACTTCGTGGCCCATGCGCAGAAGTCGGTATTTTGTGGAAAGAGCCACACTCAAGGGGGCCAAAGAGCCACATGTGGTTCGCGAGCCCGATTTTTCCCCCCCCACTGAAAAAGGCCCATTGCCCCATTTAGTATCCTGTGACTGCTGTAACCAAATTGCCACAAAACTTAAGGGTTTTAAAAAAACCCCACTTTATTTTTCTTCCCCCTGGTGGGGGAAAATAAAAACTAAAGGGGGGTTTTATTTGGTTTACAACCAACAAGGACGGAGGGCCGACTCCCCTCCCCAAACATCTGGGGGGAAAGCAGGTCCCTTTGCCTTTTT
>NW_005871050.1:18021815-18218517 GCF_000147115.1 Myotis lucifugus | reverse complement strand
TGCAGTTTCAATTTGAATGTTGTTTTTTTAATTCTTCATAATTAAATTTTTTATCCCACACAAAACTCCCCTCAGTCTGGAGTTCTTGTAAGTGGGCACTGCTTTCAGACTTGAGGTGTTTCAGGATACAAGCTGGCCAGACACTTAGCAGGCACTTAGCCAGGTTAGGCTTATGGAATTTTCCAGCCTCAGTTAAAGAACAGAGTAAAGAGGGGTGTGTGTGTGTGTGTGTGTGTGTGTGTGTGTGTGTGTGTGTGTGTTTAAAATAAAGGGATGGTTTCACATCACAGAATAATTCTTTGGCTGATAAGCCCTAAGACAACGCTCATATGTCCCATGTGAGACGCACTTCAACCATCCTGAAGGTCAAGTTAGACTGTACTTGTCCCTCTTGCATTCCCAAGGTAACTGCAGGACCCTTTCTCAGAAATGGGTTTCTAAAACACATGATTAGAGAAGCAGAGAGGACTGGAAAATCTCATATTCCTTCCGGCTTCATGATTTCAATTGAGATAGAAATTGAAACTTCCTCTCTTCGCCAAATCCAGTCACTGCCATTTTAGAGACAGGCACCACAAAAGCTTCCTGGCTGATCGCATTAGCACCAGCCCTCCTTATTCTGGTTAGTAAAATATCCATGATGAGCTGATGGCAGAGAGCCTTATTGCCGCGAAGAAGTACTCTATCAGATGTGGATTGCATTTTCTATTTTTACATCAATTCTAATTGGCCATGGCTATATTTCTCAGAGGCCTAGCCTAGTTTTTCTTTCCTTTTTTTTAGACCCTTGGATAACTGACTTGGCTGTGGTGGACTGAAAATTGTTATGTAAAAAGTTAGGAAACCCCCAGATTTTATTTCAAAATATGTATAAAATATACATTAACCGCTCACTTTCTCTTGTTCCATTATCCTTTTTTTTCTACCTCAATAGGAAAACAGTTTCAATTCTCTTTATAAGCCAAAAAATTCAGATGTTTTCACTATAATTATCTTAAACTTTTTTTCTAATGTATTTATATACTACTAATCTCTACTATTTCCAAAACATGAAAGGGTATTTATTAACTGCAGTTCTATTTAAATCTTCTTTAGAAACTGGTGTTCATTTTCTTCAAATTAAGGCTCTTTCCCTTCAACCTGGCTTATTATATTTTATTTCATATTCTTTTACTGATTTACTGCTTTTCTGTTGGAGATTTTTGCTTTTTAATTTTTTACTTATTGAGAGAGAGAGAGAGAGAGAAACATGGATTTGTTCTATTTATTTTTGCATTCATTGGTTGATGTGCCCTGACTGGGGATTGAACCAGCAACCTTGATGGATAGGGATGATGCTCTAACCAACTGAGCTACCTGGTCAGGGCAAGAGGATTTTTGCTTTGTTACAGGCTCTCATCTGACCTTCATGGTTTATGGGGCGTGGTATATATGCATTCAATCAATGAGCTTTGTGACAGGTTTAATGACTTAGAACTTGAACATCTGGGGCTGTGGTGTATACTAGAAAGAACTAGAAATAGAAAGCAAGTGTGTTGTTAGAGAGGGAGCTAAAGGGAGAGAAAGGCATGCTGAGCTGTGGGAGAGAGCCTTAGCTGAAGGAAAAGAAAGATACTCTTCGGTTCATGCTCAAATCCCAAGGGAAATGCTTTTAGAACTGTTGCTTGAATTGAAAAGAAGCAGAGAATCTATTTCCACTGATTTCTTTTTAATGGATTAAAGCCACTTAGGGCAAGATTGCAGAGGGGGTCGGGGAAGGGAAGGCAAGACAAGGACTTAATTTGAGGAAACTAAAAGATAAAAAACGTTAAGATGGAAGGAAGAGGTCCCCCCCATTGTAATAGATCAAAAGACCAGAGATTAAAATATTAACAATATTTAATGAGGGTAGCAGTATATTTTTAGATTCAGACAGGAAGAAATCAACCCTTTAGAAATTGTACTAGGTAAATGGAACTGTTAGATAGGACAAGGGTCTCAAGGTCTGGGCATTTCTAAATGTTATTTCTTGCTAAATGATAAAATATAGCATAGCATAGTATTTTGTAGATGCAGTTGTGAACAGATGAGCTGACAGGAATACAAAGGGATGAAAGTAGCCAATTGCAAAGAAGAAATCAACATGTAATTGACCAAATAGCATATATAAGCCATGGCTAAGCTTTCCTTCAGGGAGGCAGAGCTTTAGGTAAGAATTCTTGTCTCTTTTCCTTGCTGCAAGTAAAATAACACTGCCTTGCAACAACCGCCTCTTGTTTTGAAGAGTGTCCCAAGCAGCGAGTGTCCCAAGTTGCACACTGTAAACTTGCATAATTCAAGACCCTAAGACAATTAGTTAAGGAACATAGTGAATACTTGTATGCATTTCCCCACTGATTATGATAGTAGGAACCCAGTTCTCCAATTTAGATGGACAGAGACTTGTGACCACCAGAAACCTGTAAAGGCCAGATTTCTTTTGAGGATTCTAGGGTGGGGGGACTCACGTGTCAGGTTGGCCTACCCCAGCTGTGGGCAAACTACCGCCAGCGGGCTGGATCCGGCCTATTTGAAATGAATAAAACGAAAAAAAAAAAAAAAGACCGTTCCCTTTTATGTAATGATGTTTACTTTGAATTTATATTAGTTCACACAAACACTCCATCCATGCTTTTGTTCCAGCCCTCCGGTCCAGTTTAAGAACCCATTGTGGCCCTCGAGTCAAAAAGTTTGCCCACCCCTGGCCTACCCTCACTTCCTTTATCCTCAGGTAGAAGGGGGCTACAGCTCACAACTGTTACCAGACCCATATTTCTCAAGGCAGCAAACCCTGCTAGACAGGAAAGGAAGCATTGAAGGGTGTCCCTCTGGGCCCTTGCGATTTCCTGTGAGAGTAGCCCTCACTGGGACTGGCTTCCTCTTACTATATCCTCTCCCTACCAAGTTGCTTTTTTCCCCTTTCCACCTTCTGTCCCCTATTGTTATCCCCTCATTCTGATTTTCCTCAACTGCTGCTCCTACTGTTCACCTCTCTGCACTGTCACTCACCTTCCAAGATAATCTGTATAACTGGCGCCCTGGTCCAACTCCACTGCCATAAGCTCTCCCATAGCCAGCCCCTTTGCTTTCCCTTCCGCCATGCTCATTCCATTGTGGATACATTTCCATTCCCCCCTTCTCATCTTTTTCTCACCTTTTCCTTCTCTTTCTCCTCAGTGTTTGCTCAAAAAGTGTTCTCCATGGGACAGGACTATTACTGTGTTTATTTTTCTTTAGCCAAAGATGGAAAATTCCAGAGGCCTGACCAAGTGATGGCTGGTTGCCTTTTCTGGAAATTCAATGACCTGGATGGTAAGGGAATGTTGTGGAGCTACACATCTGGCAAGGTTATTCCCTAAAATGTCCTGGCTTTGGATTTAGTTCCAACTAAAAGAAGTGGAGGTTCTGTTCTGTGAAATTATGGCGTAAGAATGAAGAGTTTAAGAAATGATATAATTACAACTACAGAGCCCAGTTTATATCACTTTTTTTTTCTGGTCGATTTAATTGGGAAAAAGAAGGGCCTTTGGCTTAGTAGAGCTTTCAAAAGTAAAACCTTCCAAGTGAGAGACAGATGAAGTTCCAGTGGCCCAACTGAATGGAGGATTTTGCTTTGTTTGGGTAATTATTTGCCAGAAGCCATGCCCAGGTCAGAGCAACCAAGTACATTTCAGAGTTGGTCTGTCTTCTGCAGGGGGGTGGGGGCGGGGAGGTGTGTGTGTGTTGGGGGGGGCGGGGCAGGAGCATCTTCCCAGTTGACACCAGGTAGAATTGAGTAGGTCTGTTTCACTGCTATCCCCCACTTCCCTAGAGAAATAATTTAGGCAGGATTTTGTTCCCATATCCCCAGGGTTGTTTTTTTGTTTTCATTTTGCGTGAGTGCGCGTGCGTGCGTGTGTGTGTGTGTGTGTGTGTGTGTGTGTGTGTGTGTTTGGTGTTTTTTGTTTTGTTTTGTTTTGGCTATTTGAAATCAGGATGGACCATTTTAACAGTAAGCAAAAATGTTATTGTCTTTCTAGCTAGTAACTGACCATCATTCTGTTGCCTCTCAAGAGAAGATGAGGGAAAATACCCACATTCCCAAACCCATGAAGATACCAACTCCATCGGCACTGGCTCTACATTACCATGAATGAGCACCCAGATTTCTTAGCAGCCCTTCCTGTCCACCAGGAAGGCCCTTTCCACCTTTGAATCCTCTTCCATCACATTCCTACCTGTATTCTAGCCAAGTCATAGCTGTGGATAAAAAGGAGCCACATGCTAAACCTGACAAGCTCAGGGAAGGCCTGTGCGGCGGCCTTACAAACTCAGAGACCTAAGTAACCACATAGGATGGTCTGAAAGTAAACCTTTCAAGCTAAAAGCAGGTCATGGTGGGTAGTCGTGTCCTAGGCTAGAATCTTCTCTGACCAAAGTCAATCTTTATGTTAACCGAGCCTGTCTATTGTATTTTGCATCTAAGATAACATACCTTTGGAATGTCAAGGTAACTTCCCTTTTTCGACCCTAACAACCACACCAGAGCAGAGACCACCACAAATCCCCTCATAGTTATAGTTATCAAGTGTTAATTGTTGACTGTTAATTATCCTGTACCCATCTATGTAAAAGATGTATATGCCTATCATTTTTATCCAATCCCAGAGGCCCCCCTCCTTTTTGCTTAGCCAATCTATCACCAGTGAATTTCATATAACTCTTTTGATTGTAATCTATAATAATAAAAGTGTAATATGGTAATTAGACCGGACAACCAAACGACCTTCCGGATGTCCTTCTGGACAACCTTCCAGACGAAGCTGGGGCTGTGAGGGCCAAGGCAAGCTGCCATGTTTGCGAGGGCTGAGCCACGAATTTTGTGAATTGGGCCTCTAGTGTATAAAATAAGGTGCAAAACTGCCATTCTCAGTTGAGATTCTGTCTCCCAGTAATTGTCGACAGTTTGGTTCAAGTAAACTCACAAAAATTCTCCACAGGTTTGAATGTTTCTTACATTGATACTGCCCATTGCTGCTGCCCAAACGCACTGTACATTTTCTTACCTCCATGCCTCTGCATATGCTGACCCCTCTTCCTAGAATGCCCTTCCAAACCCTTCCCTGCTAAAGGGAATCCTGTGCCTCCTGAAGGGCTTGGGTGAAACCTTCCCCCCCCCCCCAATTTGGAGCACATTGCTCCTGCAGGATTATAGCCTCTTTCCAGTTTGTATTGGTTTCCTGTGGCTGCTGTAACAAATGGTCACAAACTGGGTGGCTTAAAATAACACATTTATTCCCTTCTAGAAATCAGAAATCGGTATCACTGGGCCACACTTCCTCTGGAGAGTTTAGGGAAGGATCCATTTTTGCGTCTCCCAGCTCCCTTAGCTGCCAGCATTCCTTGGCTTGTGGCTGCAAATCGTCTTCTCTTCAGTTGTGTGAAATCTCCCTCTTTCTTATATAGAGATGTTTGTGATTGCATTTAGGACTCACCCAGATCATCCAGGATGATGTCCTTATCTGAAGACCCTTGACTCAGTCACCTGTGTAAAGACCCTTTATGGGAATGTTAGCAGGTTCCAGGGATTTCAATGGGTGTATGTCTTGGAGCAGGGGTCCTCAAACTTTTTAAACAGGGGGCCAGTTCACTGTCCCTCAGACCGTTGGAGGGCCGGACTATAGTTTAAAAAAAATTATGAACAAATTCCTATGCATACTGCACATATCTTATTTTGAAGTAAAAAAAACAAAACGGGAACAAATACAATATTTGTATTTGCATGTGGCCCGCGGGGCCGTAGTTTGAGGACCCCTGTGGAGGGTGGGGTGGGGAGAGGGACGGCCAGAGAGCATTTTTCAGCCTGCATGTCTTTGGGATGCATTTTTCATCCTATTATACTAGTTCTTCAAGTTTTAGAGAGGATTGATTTCATTCTGCCTCATAACTAAGGATCTGGCAGGACAGTGGAAGGAGCTAATGCTTAGTCCCAGGGCCAGAAGGACCCAGTGATTCCCATGACTATTTCTGTTACCTTGTACAAGCTGTTTAACTTGGTGGAACCTCCTTGTGCTCATTTGTGCAGTGGAAATGGTATCGACCTAAATGAACCTTACAGAGTTATTTATAATAGTTGAACAAGTAAAAGCCAACAACAAACATATACTCAAACTTAGACAGCCTAAATGTACAAAAGTGAGGGACTGGGCAAATATACATCCAAACACCAGAAAATCATGCAATCATTAAAATGCCATCTATAGCCCTTGCCAGTGTGGCTCAATTGGTTGGAGTATTGTCCTATACACCAAAAAGCTGGCGGGTTTGATTCCCAGTCAGGGCACATACCCAGGTTGTGGGTTTGATCCCTGGTTGGGGCATATGCGAATGTTTCACTCTCACATTGAGGTTTCTCTCTCTCTCCCTCTTCCCTTCATCTCTCTCTAAAAATCAATAAAAAATCTTTAAAAATAAAATTAAAAAGCCATCTATATTATTGACGAGAAAATTTAGGTTATGACACAGCATGCGAGGTCTGATCATATTTTGCTTATGATCAAATAATGCATATGTGATATATGTGAATTTAGTTACTTAATCACACTGTGCCTCAGTTTCCTCATTTGTAAAATGGAGATAATGATAGTACTGACCTCACAGGGTTGCTGTAAGGATTGAGTAAAATAATACAGAAAGGCACTTAAAATAATGCCTAGAACACGAGGAAGCACTGAATAAATATTAGCTATTTTTATTGCTACAGTCAAAGAAAACATTCTCAAAAAGTGTGCCTCTGTCTACACTGTATGTGTGTGTGTATAATATTAACACATATTTCTGGGTAGTGAGACTATGAGTAATTTTTATTCTTGCTTTATATTTTCTGTTCTTAAAATGTTTATTGGGGTGGGGGTGGAGGTTAGGTGAAGGGGGCCTAACATCTGGTAATGTAAGATGATTTGACTTTGGGTGGTAGGCATACTGCAATATACAGATCTTGTATCATAGAAACCTACACCAGAAACCTATATGATCATATTAGCCAATGTCACCCCAATAAATGTGATAAAAATGTTTACTCATTTTACATTGAACATGTGCTTTTTAAATTCTTTATTGTTGAAAGTATTGCAGATGTTCCCCTTTCCCCCCATTGTCCTCTCCCAGACGCCCCTGTCCTCCAGCCCAGGCCTTTATCCCCCTATTTTCTGTGTCCATTGGTTATGCTTATATGCATGTGGGCGGGCGAGGGTAAAAGGTCAACCAATGACCATGTATTTTTATAATACAAAAATGAACATTTCAGGTAAGTTTTATACTTTTCAGTTTGCTATATTTCTATGACATACAGTATCAATATGGTAATTAGCATGGTGCTATTATAATTAAGATAATTTCTCCTATAATCCTGCAGGTCCTTGACCATCAGTTTGTACATCTCCCATTATCTTTCTGTTGAACCAATATAATTAAGATGTTCTAGAAATTTGATTTGTTCCCATTTGCTTTTCATTCCTATCTGCTTAAATATTCCCCAAATTTTGATCACTATGCATTCTTTATAAATTGAAGTTTCAGAGAGTACATGTATATGTATATACACTCACACACATGCTGTATATGCCTGTATGTCTCCATATAGCTATGTAATTAATATTTCATATTATCTTTATAATTGTTGAGAAGCAGAAATGCCTACCCTGAATTTCCTGAAATGTGAAGTTGCTCTCATCTTTCTTGCATGTGAAATGTGTCTTACGTTGTTGCTACTATAGTCATCCTCTGCTGACGTTAACAATATTAATCACTAGAGGAGCTTAAATTTCAAGTGTAAAGCTAATTAATAGATGATATACACTGATATGGTAAGGATTTCTGGTTGCAATTTTCCTGATTTTGAACATGCTGTATCTTTTTTTTTATTTAAAAATAATCTTGAGATTTCTGTGGATTTAAGAACAAATGCATGGGAAAATTACTGATGAATTGGCTTTGAAATGAAAGGTCTTGCCTCTGACATTTAAGATAATTAGATTCTGGTGCACTTCTTGGTAAGCTGGATCTCTTTTTCTGTCTCTACTGTGCCTTTTTTCCCATCAGCATGCCCATCCTTGAGTTTGTTTTTTGTTGTTTCTATTCATCTGTCTTCTCTCCACTACATTTCTCACTCTTTTTTTTCCAATCCCCACTCTGATCATAATATAAAGCATATATAAAAATGGATTTGTTGTATTAAATTGAGTTTTCTTCTTGATAACTTAAGTAGGAGGAGGGAGGCATGAAGAAGCAGAGCACAGGGGATTTTTAAGGCAGTGAAAATACTCCGTATGAGACTCTAATGGTGATACATGTCCTTATATATTTGTCCGAACCCATCGAATGTACAACACCAAGAGTGAATTGTAATTTGAACTATGGACTTGGGTTCATCGATTGTAACAAATATACCACCAGTCTGATGGGAGATGCTGATAATGTGAGAGGCTGTGCTTCTTTGTGGGTAGGAGGTACATGGGAACTGAACTCTAATTTCTGCTCAGTTTTGCTGTGAACTGTTAAAAAAATAAAGCCTATTTTTAAAAAGTAAGAAGCATGAAATATTTTGTTTTCCTTTTTGTAAAAAACAAAACTTAAATGTAGTTCTTTTGTACTTATGTGAAATTTTAATTTTTCTGCCTGTCGATGGTTCTAATTATCCCCCCCCCCCCATCCCTGAAAGATTGGAAGGATGCATTTCCAGTTCTCTTGCCAACTTGTTTGGCATAATTATGAAGACTAGCAAATGTGTATTGAGCACTTTGAAGACTTTGATGAAAAGTGCTAGGTAAAAGCAAAGCAATTTTATTGTTAGAATGGGGGGAGTGAGTCAGAAATTTTAAGGTGGACACCTCACTGACTCTGGAAGCAATGCAAAGCACAGTGAACAGGTACTTGCTAATCAAACTCAGGCTTTGGTACAGCTGTGCTTGCTCAATTACACCCATGTACAAATTTAGCATACATTAGGGGAATCTGATTTTTGAATAAACTTGATTGGAATTCTTTGGCAAAGCAAAGAATCCTTTATAATGCAAATGGACACCCACTAATTTATATCTTTTGTAAGATGGGAGTTAATGCTTTAGGTTTTTTTCAACTCCTGTGCCATTTAAAATCCAATTGCTGTGGGGGCGGGGAGAGGAGAATCTCTGGGGAAGTTGCATTAACTCCTTCAAATCTGAGGAAGCCATTTAGTCAATGATTGTTTCTGGGAACTAAATAATACCCTTGTCACCTGAAAGATTTAAAATAGTCTTTGTAAGTGGCTCCACAGTCTCTGAAAGAACATGACTCATTCCTTTGTAATCTGAAAGAAATCCAAGTGTCAAAAGACACTGGGAAATGGCCTTAAGTTAATACTTCTAAACACAAATATAAGAGGTTTGAAATATTAGGAAACCATTATGATATGGGTTGAAAGTTGATGGGTGGAGTGAGTATAGTAGGATGTGGCTGAAAGGGCAAGGATGAATTGGCAACCTTTCTATAGTAATCCTTGGGGAAAATCTTGCTGGCAGATTTAAGGGTCTTAAACTCTGGCTGTACTCTGTGTACCACAGGTTGTCTTATTCTTTGCTCAGGAGCCTCCCACCCTGCATTTCTGACTGTCCCATGCTTACACAGGGCCCCATAATGTTTGTTCTGCCAACTCTACTTCGGGTTACTGATCCCCTCAAGCAGCTTTTGGATCCATCTTCAGCACATGACCAGTGAAAGGAAATTAAGTGTATTAGAATGCCTTCCATTAGCGCTGGGAGATAGATTGCATTCCTGTACCTCTTAAAACTCATGTTCTTGACAATATAAAATGGGGCTGTGGAGGATGAGGTTCTCCAAGTTTGGGTCAGCTTTTGCCTTTCATTGACCTCAGTGGATGCCACTTAAGGGAAAAATATGATCAGGGTTCACCCTATGGAATCATTGCTTAATATTGTAGATGACTCATTGGAACTAGTGTATTAGAAAATCACTTCCAGATGTGTAGCAGCAACTTTTCCAAATAAACTCTGGAAAACCGGGTTAGTTTCTTTTTATGATCTTAGTGCCAGAATCGAATCTTCTTGTATATGGTTAGCCAACAAATATTTGGAGTTCTCATCCTTGTTCACTTACTTTTAAATTGGTACCCACATAAGTGTGTGGGGCTGCCTTCAGCCTGCTTCCTTATCCCATATCAACTTCTGCCCTCTCCACACCTCCCATCTTCTCACAGCGATAAATGGCCTGGAAGCCTTACCTACTACTAGCCCAGGCCTCATTCTTATCATTATCAGCAAACATATCTTGAGCGTTCCTATGTGAAAGCACCTTGCTAGGTACTGTGAAGGATGGCTGAACTTCCTAGTTGGAGAGCAGCAGCAGAGTGACAGAGAATGTGAGCTCTGCTCTGGTGTCAGCATGTGAGTTGAAATGTCACTTTCTGGTTGTTCAATATTGGGAAAGTCACTTAATTTTTCTAAATCCCAGTTTCTTTGCATATAAAATGGGAGTGATGGTGATAGTAATACCTACTTCATAAGGTAAGTGTGAGGCCTAAATGAGATAATCTATGGTAAACACTTGGCATCAGCTCAGTTAGTGTTAGTTATTATTATTCATCTAATTTGCCGCCATGTGTAGTTTGTTTGTGTGGTTGTATTTGTGTGTGAAAGGAGACCATGAAATAGGAGTTAACTGATGACCTCAAAGAAGCAACTGCAGGGTTTAATTTTTGGGGATTCTCTTTAAATCGATTTCATTCTAGCAGAGAATTCACTGGCTTCTCCTGTTCAACGAATTGGGCCCTGTTAAAAGAGGTAATGTGTTGTCATCTCTTTGGAGGCATCAGATGACAGGTCTTACAGATCACCCAATAGTCAAATACTCTAAAGTAGCACAGCCTGAGCCTGGAGCCCTTACCAAAGCCACACCTACTTTAACAAGGTCTTTTCGGTAAATAAAATCTTACGTTTTACATTCTATTGATTTTTTTCACAACTTCTTATCACATTGTATTTGAGCAGTTTTCTATTGAATCAATAAATGTGTATCTATACTAGAATGTGATGAAAACATTTCTAGAACTTGAAAACTGCATCAGAAAAGGAAAAGATCATAACCATTACTGTTCAATAGAAATGTATGTCTCTATTCTTTTCGAAGAGTTAAAAATGGTTAGGAATTTGTGAAACTGATACAGAAACTACTGAAGTAGTTGAAAGCATGCACACCAGAGTTAGACAGCCCTGGTTTGAATCCTGACTGTATTAGTTTTCTGTTTCTGTGGCAAATTGCCAAACAGCAGCTTAAAATAACACTTCTCATTTCAGTTTCTCTGGATCAGAAGTATGGGCAGCGCTCAGCTGGAGTCTACTCAGGGTTTCACAGGTGTTGGCAGAACTGTGTTCTCATGTGGAGGCTCAGGGGCCTTTCCCAAGGTCCTTCAGGTTGGCACAATTCAGTTCCTTGTGGTTGTAGGGCTGACAGGTCCGTTTTCTTGCTGGCTCTGAGCTGGGGATAGTTGTCAACTCCTAGAGGACACCCTTAGGTCCTAGCCATGTGGGGCTTTCATAACTGGTCTGCTTCTTTAAAGCCAACAGGTGAATCTCTCTCTCCAGGAAGGGCTAGTTCCTCTTCTAGGAACACCTAATTAGGCCAGGCTCAGGATAATCTCCCCTTTGATGATCTCAGAGGCAATTTATTAAAACAATCAGGGGAGGAGTGACATCTCATAATATTCATAGGTCTTACACTGAAGTGGAGGGGATTACACAAGGCCAGTAGACTGGGAACAGGCATCTTGGGATACTGCCTACCACACTGACTGTATCGCTTACCTGGGCAAGTTGCCTAACCTCTCTTAGTCTTTGTTTTCTCTTTGAGAAAATCTGAGTAATGATAGTATTTTCTACTTTGTAGGATTATTTTGAGAATTAAATGAGATACATATGTAATACATTTAACACAGCACCTGGTGCTTAGCAATAAATGTTTTCAATAAATGTTAGCTTTCAATACATGTTAGACTCATGGTAGAGAAGAGCTCATTTTTCTTTTTCTCCTCTTACCTTTTCTTTCACCGGACCCCACCCCATTAATGAAATGGCTTTGAAGGTACAGCATGTGAGCAGATGGTAAAGGAGTTGAGGTTTTTTCCCTAATTGATTTCCTAAGAATAAAGGTTATTTAAAACACATTTTTAAGCTAGTTGCTTGGCATGTCTAGAATCTGGTGGTCCATGAGGTCTGAAAGGTTGGCAACCGCTGGTTTAAGAAAACCTTTGAAGTAGTGGTTGCCAACCGGTGGTCTGTGGACCACTGGTGGTCCGTGAGGTCCGAAAGGTTAGCAACCGCTGGTCTAGATGAAGGCCTTCGTACAGATATCTTTCTAATTTGATTCTTTGCTAAATGTATGCATGTGCAGGACACAATTCATGCTCCCTTCTGCCCTGGGGTTTGAGGTATGTTTCCTAGTTAAGGAAAAAGTTTCAGATATTAGTCTACCTATGAAAAAACAGTCTCGTAGATCAGTGATGTATACTTGAGAATAACTTTGATAACAGATGCTTACTTTGTAGAGTAGGAATATCAATTTACAGGACCTTCACTGGGTTTCTCACCTTTAGTCTAAGGATATTCAACAATTCAGCCTCACAGTAGTCCTGAAATTTAGACTTGTTTTATTCACATAAGCTCCCAAGACACAGTCATGGCTGTGGATTTGACTATCCCCTGAGAGTTCCAGGGCCATCCCTAGAAGATGAGTATGTATTGCTTCTTATTGAAATTGATTATACTTCAGAAATCATTGGAAAGTAAATTCCCACGTGATAGTTGTTGAGTAGCCCCATCTTTTTTTTTTATATATTTTATTGATGAAGAGGAGAGCAAAAAACCAAAGAGTGGAGAAACAAAAAAGGCAATGATTCCAATTTACAAATGGAGGGAATCACTTTTAGAGAATTTGATTCTTAGTATGTAACTGACCTTGGGTGTCACTTTTCACAGTAATGACATAAACATTCCATTTAGTAATAACAAGCCTGCATGTTTATCTTCCCTGTGAGAAGTTGGAAGTTTTGGAAGTTTGTGTGTAATCAAGACCCATCCAGAGAAGGGGGCTAGCTTTTGAAACCTCTGCCTGGCCAGCCTCATTCCCTGGCCATTTCCGATGCTGCTTTTGGTTGGGGGCCATCCCACATATAAAGCAGGAAGATGGTGGCCACAAACAAGGCAAAAAAGTCACTGGAGTCTATCAACTCTGGGCTCCACTTGTTATGAAGAGTGGAAAGTACGTGCTGGGATACCGGCAGAGTCTAAAAATGACCAGACGAGCAAAGTGAAACTGGACATCCTCACCAACAACTGCCAGTCTTGTGGAAATAGAGTACTACACCATTTGGCCAAGACTGGTGTCCATCACTACAGTGGCAATAATATTGAATTGGGCACAGCATATGGAAAATACTATAGAGTGTGCACACTGGCTCTCACTGACCCAGCTGATTTCTTATATAATTAGAAGCATGCCAGAACAGACTGGTGAAAATTAATTCACGCAAAAAAAAATTCTTTAATTAAACTGTCCAGAGCTTGTTTTAAAAAAACAAAAAAAGAAATGTCTACTGGGTGGGACTGAGGAACCTTAAAAGTCTACAGGATCCCTGCCCCCACTGGGCTCACCTACCACACCCAGCATGAGTTCCCTTTCTGTGACTCTCACTAGCACACGAGTGTCCTACAGCATTAGATGTCTAGGGAGAAGTCAAGTTGAGGGGAGGAGTTATGAGTTGTTACCTCATTGAGAAGACCTCAGTTCTTCCTTTGGCCATAAAGGGAAGTCTAAAAAGAGGCATAAGGATTCTCTTCCACATCTATACTTTAGGCTGTCTGCCTACTCCCTAAAGATTTTACCTGTATCTTCATTTAAAAAATAGAATTGATTAAAAATTTTTGTGTAATAGAGGTCACTGTCAAGAGAATGAGAAGGCAGAATGGGAGAAAATATTTGCAAAGCATATATCTGATAAAAGATTAATATCCAGAATATATGAAGAACTACAACTTAACCAAACAACTTCATTGAAAATTGGGCAAAGAACTTGAAGAGACATTTCTCCAAAGAAGATACGCAAATGACCAATAAGACACTCAACATCACTAATCATTAGATAAATGCAAATCAAAACCACAATGAGATGCATTTTCACACCAAGTAGCTGTTATTTAAAAAACTGGTATGGCTTAGTGGTTGAGCGTCCACCTATGAACCAGGAGGTCACAGTTTGATTCCCGGTCAGGGCACGTGCCCAGGTTGTGGGCTTGATCCCCAGTGTGGGATGTGCAGGAGGCAGCCGATCAATGATTCTCTCTCATCATTGATGTTTCTAACTCTCTCTCCCTATCCATTCCTCTCTGAAATCAATAAAAAGTATATATGTATATTTAAAAAAAATAGAAAAGATGTAAAACAGTAAGTGCTGGGAAAGATGTAGAGAAATTGGAACCCTTGTGCACTGCTGTGGGAATGTAATATGGCGTAGCCATTGAGGAAAAGAGATTGGCAAGTTCCTCAATTAGTTAAATATAGAATTACCATATGGCCCAGCAATTCCAGTTCTAGGTATATACCCAAAAGAACTGAAAGCAGGGACATGTCTAGGTGCTTGCACACCAGTGTTCATACCAGCGTTATTCATAAAAGCCAAAAGGTCCAAACAACCCAAATGTCCATCAGCAGGTAAACAAAACATGGTATATCTGTACAATGGAATATTATTCAGTCTTTAAAAGGAATGAAATTCTGACACATGCCACAACATGGATGAACCTTGAAAGCATCATGCTAAATAAAAGAAGCCAGACACAAAGAACAAGATTATGTGATTCTACTTATATTAAGTACCTATAATAGGCAAATTAATAGAGGCAGAAAGTAAATTAGAGATTACCAGGGGTAGGGGTGTGTGGGATGGAGGGATTAGCATTTAATGGGTACAGAGTTTCTGTTTGGGATGATGAAAAGATTTGGAAATGGATAGTGGTGATGGTTGCAAAACAATGTAAGTTACTTAATGTCACTGAAGTGCACCCTTAAAAATTGTTAAAATGGTAAATTTTATGTTGTGTATATTAACATAATAAAAAACAAAGTTGATTATGCGTTTCTTTTATTATAACAATAATAATTGTGCTAGAAACATTTCAGGAAAAAACAGAAAAGGAAAAAAGGAAAGAATTACCCATAATTCCATCACTCATTTGACCACATTTACTTTTAACTGCCCTCCTTTTGTCAGTAGAAATGACAGTCACTTTCTACCACTTCCTGAATGGGTGGTACAATAGCACCTACTCATTCCTTGGTGATATTTTGGTGCTCACAAACAGAAAAGAAGTAAAAAAGGCCACTGAGTAGTGAAAACCATGGCAGCCACTGCAGGCCGTGGCCGCATCGTGATCGTGGGAGCTGCTGCTGGCGAGAGCACAGGCCGGCCTGGCTTCTAGCTACAGTTTTTTTTTTTATATTTTATTGATTTTTTACAGAGAGGAAGGGAGAGAGATAGAGAGTTAGAAACATCGATGAGAGAGAAACATCGATCAGCTGCCTCCTGCACACCTCCTACTGGGGATGTGCCCGCAACCCAGGTACATGCCCTTGACCGGAATCGAACCTGGGACCCTTCAGTCCGCAGGCCGACGCTCTATCCACTGAGCCAAACCGGTTTCGGCCTAGCTACAGTTTTATGGGAAGTATATAAAAGGGCTTACAGGTCTGCTCATTCTCATGCTACACATTGAGCTCTGAAGCAGCATCCCATTTAGTCATCATTCAAGTCCTCTTTATACTGGGTGTGGCTCTTATTCTCGTGTCCACTTTCAGCCATGTTGTCCCCTGAATACCTCGGGGCCTTCCAAAAGAAGCTCTGGCCACAGGTTCTTGAGGGAGAGAAAGATGCCACAGCATCACAAGGGGCCGCCTCTGCCTGTTTGCCTGATGAGCACCTCATTTACAGCCTGAAAGCTAAGCGGCTGCTCTCTGGTTGTGGTGTTTACAAGAAAACAGGGCAAGCCTTTGAAGTGGCCAGAGGCTGAGGCTTCTACAGAAGATGCTAGTACATTCCTGAATTCCAGGAAACTCTTACTAGGCTAGGCCTCGATTGCTCCCTCAGAGAAACCTCCAATGGTCAGAGGAAAGAGGAAAAGGCTCAATGGTTTAGCAGGGAATGGGGCAACCTAACAGAAAGCTCGTAGGCATTTCACGGCATTCTGCTTTGAATTCTGGAAAGAGATTTATTTGCTTTTCTGCTAGAAAACAGGATATTATTTAAATGTGGGATGAGAATTGCATTGTAGAGAGTAGATTTAGATGGCAAGAAATCCTTCAGCTGGCCCATCCTCTGCCTTATATATATTTAAAGCAGAGAACCAGTAATCCTGTTTTCCCAGAATTATCTTGATTGTGAAATATGTAAGCAGTGATGGTGAAGTAATTACACTGATCTTCCTCCTTAAACACAGTGGAATTCCTCATGCAAACATATGCTGTCCCTTGAATAGTCACCACTATAGGAGGCCACTGTTTCTCCCTAATGTTATTGCTCAAAACATGGAATTTCCCCCAGAAAGAGTTTATGGGTCATATGAGGTTACCAGGGCCTTTATGATAAAGTTCTCATATGTATTTATTTTTATCGTTAGATGAAAGTCTGTATTTTGATAATAAAGTAAAACTATCAT
The DNA here is from genome assembly GCF_000147115.1 of Myotis lucifugus. Lineage (NCBI taxonomy): Eukaryota > Metazoa > Chordata > Mammalia > Chiroptera > Vespertilionidae > Myotis > Myotis lucifugus. The sequence goes on along the minus strand of NW_005871050.1, from coordinate 18,201,763 downwards.
TTACAATAAAAACCCTGACTTCTATTGGTTTAATTACATTTCTCTAAGTCTATAATGACATCATTGTTGCTGTCTGCCCCCCCCCCCCCTTTTTAGGCTGGGGCTTCACATAGCCTATTGAAATCTCTAGAATTTTTAAACACCTTGTGTGAGAAACTTGGATAAGGATTTCCCTCTGTTATTTTGGAGGTAGTATGTCATGCACACAGGAGGTGCTCAATAAATATTTCTTGGTGGATGTGTCTTGGATTTTTGAACATTTGTCCCAAATTCTTTGTACTGTGAAGTTTATCTTATATTATTTGGAACACTGTAACTATCAGAAATCAACAGTGTGAATCCCATGTGGAGAGAGAAAAAAATAGAAACATTAAAATGCCAACAGTAGTAATCTATGGGCGTGGGATTCTAAGTGACTTTTATTTTCCTTTTAAAAATTTTTGATTAAAAAAATGTTTCCCCCACATTAGAATAGAAGTTTCATTTTTTCCAATTCTTCTTTCTTTTTTAAAAAATATATTTTTTATTAATATCAGAGAGGCAGGGAGAGGGAAAGAAAGATAGAAACATCAGTGATTAGAGAGAATCATTGATTGGCTGCTTCCTGCATGCCCCACACTGGGGTTTGAGCCCGTGATCTGGGCATGTGCCTTGACCAGGAATCGAACTGTGACCTCCGGTTCATAGGTTGACACACAACCACTGAGCCACGCAGGCCGGGTTCTTTCTTTTTTAAAACTGAATAAATTTGACAAGTAATGTTGTGTATGTTTAAGGTGTGCAAGGATTTACTTTGATGCATTTATATATTGCAGTATGATAGCCAGTGTAGCAATATTTATCACACTTACGTAATTATAGTTCAGTATTATTTTCTGTATTACAGTGTACATTGGATCTCTATGGGTTATTTACTACTCATTACAAATTTGTACCCTTAAACACCATGACTATTATCCCCACCCTCAGTCCCAGATTAAAATTTTTTCAATGAACATGTATTTTATAATTATACAAAACCAATACATCTTATATAAAAATAATGTAACCTGTTTATTTGTGGTTAGTAAGGCAGTAGATCTTAAACTTTCTTGGGTCACACACTCCTTTGAGATTCTGGAAAGCTCTGGCGCCTTTTCCTAGAAAGATGTACACAGAGCATTTTTCATATAATATCAGAGTTTCACATCCCATGTTGCCCATCCAGAGGTCACTTAAGACCCCAGATTAGGACTCCCTTTCGGAATGGAGAAAGTGGCACCCAAAAAGGGGTTGGCTGCCAAATAAATGTGGAAGGAAGTAGAGTTATACGTGTGTTGTTAACATCAGTGTGGGGACATTTGATTTAGTAGCACAGCCTTTGGGTCAGGCTATGTAATTCAATCAGGAGGCTTTTTTAAGAGAGGGGATTTTCCATCTGTGAAAGCCCAAATGTCCTGTTCTTCTATAGGGTAGGGAGCTAACCCGGTATTAGTAAAACCCTTGAGGGTGGGACTGAGGGCCCAGCTCAGCCTAAGGTTTATGTCTGTGTAAATGAAGTCCCTGACAGGATTTTTACCAGCAGCAGCAAAGAAAAATAAGTGAAGATGGGGGTGGTGTGCATGGGGGTTGATCCAGGGCTGGGGATTGGTGGTAGATGTAGTTCAAAATGGCAAGGGGTTAGTAAGAGGACTATTGGCCATGGTGGGGGGGTCCAGGTTGAAATGAGAATGAAAATAAGGCAGGAATGTACTGTCATATTGAAAGAATGGGCTTATGTTAGTCTAGCTGGAGAATGTACTGGGGAGGAGGTATAGAGATTCTTTTCTGGGAAAAGAATAATTTTGTTGTTACGATGGTTCAGCCACATGCTGTAGGTAGAGGCAGGGTTGTTCTAAGTCTGTCTCATGGTGGCATTAGCAAGGGATGAGGGTTAGCCTTGCAAAATTCTTAGATCAGGACTTGGGGGAGTGCTTCTTACTGCTGGGCATGTGTGACGGGGATACACTTTGGATTACTTTTAGCGGAAGAAGCAAAAAGATGTACCTGTGGGCACATTCAGTAAACAGTAAATGTGAGCTGGAGGAAGGGAAAGATAGGGAGAGAGAGGCTGTTTAGGAGAAAGTTTGGCAATGGGGAGGGAAACTATTATCAGCACAAATGGAACTTTGCTTGAGTCATCAACTTTCTGGTTTAATTTGAATGCCCAACCAACACGATTTTCTACTTCCTGACACTTTACATTTCTTCTTGAAGGTGTGCCTGGTTCTATGAAAGTTTTATATATGACATCGTGAGTTTACCAAAAGAGAAGCCAATGGGTGATTATTTATGTTATGAAAGTGTTCAGTAGCAGGCCTCCTTTGAACAGCTACCCAGATGTTTGTATTTCAGTGAATATTTTGTAAATTGTGGTCATCTTGAGAAATTGGGAGAGGCAGAAAATCTTAATGCTGAAGGTTAGAAAGATATTGACAATGGATTTGTAGTTTGCTCATTCAATCATTCAAGATAGAATTTGGGGGAGCTGGGGACAGAGCAGTGAATAAGAGAAAGACTGCAATTATAGAGCTTTCATTTTGGTTGCGTGGCGGGGGGCGGGAGACAGAAAAAGGAAGTGGACAGGCAGTGCACCTTCAGCACCTTGTGATAGGGCTGGGATCGGAAGGAAGTACAGGTACTAGCTCTGGGTTTGAGGAGGTGGGTAGCAGTGGATAGACAGAGTGGCCATTTATACCTAGAAAGATTGGCAGCTTATGCAGTGGGGCTGGGGGAGAACTATGCAGAGGTTTCAGGATCAGCCAAGATGGCATAACAGGCCCATTAGGAGATTATCCACTGTGGTTGGAAGGCCTGGGCTGGAAGCTGGGGGTGGAGGTTGGATCTTAGAAGCCTTGAACAGTTTGAGCTTTTTCCTGCACGTTATAGGGAACCATTACAGGGGTTTAAGCAAAGGAATACTGTGATCCAACTTATGTTTCATCAAAAGTGTAACTGTGCGGGATCAAATTAGCCACTGAAAAGGTGTTGGAAAGCCCTGCCCATGTGCCTCAATTGGTTGGGCGGTGTCCTGTGCACTGAAAGGTTACTGGTTTGATTCCAGTCAGGGCACATGCCCAGGTTGCAGGCTCAATTCCCAGTAGGGGGTGTGCAGGAGGCAGTCAGTTGATGTTTCTCTCCTTCTCCCTTCCTCTCTAAAAATCAATTTAAAAATATTTAAAAATTTGGGGGGTAAAGAAGAGAAGGTGTGAAAACAAATTAGGTAAGTGCAGATTGGTAGCTGATCTTTTTACAATGAAATATTCAGGCTGATTTAGTCTCTGTCACACAAGGAAGATGCAAGTATTTCTCCCTTTCAAAGAAAGGCTCTTCACAGATACAGCTCCATTTTCCTCAATAGTTTTGTATGCTAAAGAATAGTTTTCCATAATTCAGCATATTGCTCCTGGAAAATGTAGAGAATGGGGCAAATTTTCAGCCTATGGTATCATTTTATGGATTAATTTCCATTAGAGCTGACCTTCTGGCTTTATGTGCATAATAAATATGAGTAAAACATCTGTTCATGTCATTCCCCTGCTTAAAAACCTCTGCTGGCTCCCCATCGCCTACACTAGGAAACAGTCCAAACTCATTGCCTGGGCATACGGGGTCCTCTGTAAACATGCCTTTCCAGCTCTTGTTGGTCCTTTCTCCCTATTCTGTTCATCTTCAGACTCTGAGCACATGCTGTTACTCCATGCTGTTATGCTCTCTTCTTTGCCTGGAATGCCTTTCTTTATTCACCTTGCCTGCCATGAGCATTTTTATTCAGTCCTTTAAGGTTCAGCACACCTGCTGCCTCCTCTCTGAGCCTCCTTCACCAGTGGATGTAATGTCTCCCTTACCTGCGTACCTGCAGCACTCTCTGTGTCTCCCATGCTAGCCCTTACCCCATCATATTTTAATTCTCTCGTTAGTGGTCTATCTCTCCCTTGAGCCGATGAGTTCGTGAAGTATAAGGCCCATACCTTGTCCATCTTTGTTTTCACAGCTTTGTAGCCCACTTCCTGGTTGATACTCAGTGACTTTATGGAGCTAGCTCTGTGCTTGGATTTCTGTTTATAAGATCTCCAGAAGAGCCCTCAGGGAACGATGGGGCAACCTCACTTTTGTACGTGGCTGGGCAGTGGGATCTATGGCTACAGTGTAGGATCCTCAGACATTAACACCTGACCATTCTAGTGAGGAGCACCATGGTTTCTGTACTGTCTGTACTGGGGACTTACCTCTTACTAAACATTAGAGGGACTTTTTTAGTTATGGGGAAGCGAAACTGAGTAGGTTATTATTAAAGAAAAATTTTCAATTGCAGTTGACATTCATTAGTATGTTTCAGGTATACAGCACAGTGGTTAAACATTTATATAACTTATTAAGTGTTCCCCCAATATTTCCAGTACCTGCCTGGCACTATGCATATTGTTGACTATATTCCCTATGCTGTATTTTACATCCCCGTGACTCTTTTGTACCTGCCATTTTGTACTACTTAATCCCTTCACTTTTTCAGTGGGAAGGTTATTTTTCTCTCTCTTAGTTTTCTTAATAGCTTTGCAACTCACCCATTTAATGTGTATATTTCAGTGGTTTCTAGTATATTCACAAATAATGGGCAACTATGACCACAACCAATTTTGGAACATTTTCATCACTTCAAAGTTTTTTACTTAAGACTTTCAAAAAACTTTTCATAAGGGTCAACCCCTGAGACACTTCTTTCAAATGGTATGTCTGGTGACAGGACATTTGTCAATAGGGAGGGAATTGGCTTAAAAAAGGAAACAAAGATTATAGATAGGGCAGGCATTTTTCTAAAAGTGGAAGGTGTGTAAAAAAGCTGAATAGCGAAGGGATGATTGTACAAAGGATGTTAATCTAGCTAACTAAATCCACAAACCCATAGAACATCAGTGCACTTTACCTTTACATTTTGTTCTGCTTAGAATGCAAGGTATGTTATGGTTCTGTTTATAAAACTCAGGAAAAAAATCAGTGAGATTTTTTTGTTGTTAAAAGTTTACAGTGGGCACCAAGATCCAAGGCAGGTTATAAATTAGTTGACAGGCACAGAATGAATATGATCTAATTTCTCCTTGCATGAATGAATTATTGCAATAATTTTGTATGTCTGTGTGAACTTGTTAATTCTTTGATTGTTAGGAAGAAAGCCATTATGTATAACCAAGGCACATTTTCTCTTTTTGTCAATAATGGTTTGCTAAAGAATTGAAAGAGTGTTCTTCTATTTTTAAAAAGGTACTTTGTCATTTTCACAATTTATTCAAGGCTTTCTTTTCATTTTTACCTCTTTTTGTCTTATCTCTGAGTCATTTATATGCCTATTAACACAAAATGAACACAAAAGGTCAGGAGTGATTGAATGCAAATCAGTTTTCCTACTGTCAGCCAGCATATTGAGTAAAGTTAAAATTATTGGTTAAAATGAAGTTTTGGGGTATAGAGTTCATCAAAATTTTATTTATTCATTAGCAGATACTCTAGATTATTGCATAATATTTGAGTTGACTGTAATAAAAACTACTTGCTAACTGAGTTGGAACTAATATAGTATGTATTCAGACTTGCTTATTTCATGACTTTAAAAATATATAACTTTGTTTTAAGTTTTAAAAAATAGTTCTTCAGTTTGTATAAATAGCTAAATAGACTTGGAAAAGGGAAATCATTTGGCATTTAAAAAGATTTCCTCCCTATGCAAAAACTCTAAAGAGGAAAAAATGTGTTTTATTTTTTCCTCAGTGTTTCTATATTAGATTTAAATCTTATTTTGCTGATTCTTAGAACAGTAAATTGTTTCTAAATTAAAGCTGGATATGCTAATTAGTTCTGAAAGCCTTAGTTAGCAATTACTTTTCCCTCTCATTGTGTGCTGCCATTTTGGCTTGGAAGGCATATGCATGTAAGATCAGTCTCTTTGTATTACTCAGCTGGTTGTCCCTCATGAGCCACAAAAGCTTCTGGCTTTGTAGTTCTCAGGGCTCTCTGCTAAGACCTGGTCCCCTGACAATATCTTACTGGTTCTTTTTTTTTTTTTTTTTTTTTGGTAATTCGATTCTTACCCACTGGAAGTTGAGTCAGCTTACCCCTTCCCCCAAAGTAAAAGACCTAAGGTGCTAATCCCTATTCATTGATGGCAAATGCTAAATTGAAAGTAACAGTTTACAAATGCAAAACTCCTCATCCAATTGCATTACACACTCTCTAAGCCAGTCATGCTCAGCATCATCAGGTTGATGAGAAGGCAAGATCTCAGTTCGGTTAAAATGATAGGGAAGTTTGAGGAAGCTTTAGCAAACCCTAAAATGCAAAGTCAATTCAAGGAAATGAAAAGTGGTAGGAGCGAGGGTGGAGAAATGTTTTTAAATTTAGTTTGTATCATGGTTAAGAGCTCTGATTCTGGAGTCCATCAGATATAGGTTTGAATCCCATCTCCACTCATGTGTAACACTAGACCTGCCTGAGTCTCAATTTCCTAATCTGTAAAATGGGCATAATAATCTCCCTTGCAGGGTTTTTGAAAGAATTAAATGAGATAATAGATATAAAATGCTTAAGCAAGTGGTAGAGAAAGTACAAGGCACTCTATTCCTCCCTCCAGAGGATTACAGTCCTCCTAAGGAGACTATTAGGCAAACTACCCACAACGCTGTTCTGTGTTCTATATCAGTAAATGCCACAGTGGTCATAAAGGCAATAAGGGCTGTCAGAGGAAGAACACGAGTCAGAGTGTGGATTAGGGTTAAGCATGACCCAATGGGTCTCATGAAGTATGATTTTTTCCCTTACTTGTTAGCTTTAAGAAAGGTCAGTGTCTTGAATGCAATTTGTACGTGGGATTTTGTGCCAAGATTTGCTCTGATAAACAATCTATCAAAATACGTTCATCTGTTTTGCTAAGTTGAGTTGTACTAATTAAAAAGATGGCCTCCCCTCCCCTAGCATCATCACCAAGTTATTTTAATTCAAAGGATCTTCAGTACTTGGAGTTCCTACTGCGAAAGAGGAAATGAAATGATCTGGTGAAGGTAATCTTATGATTTAGACAAGAAAAGGTCATAACAAAGTCAAATGCTGTTTATTTTGAACATTATGAAAAAAATTCCATATATTTATGGTTTATTGCCAAGCTGTGTAGGGTCCTCCTCTAGAAATCTCTAGTGTGTCGTAGTGACATTTCTCTCTTCTGTTAGTCACAGCACAACTTTTGCTGCTCCTCATTCTCCCACTCTTGACAGTTATTTAGTCTCTGATCTTATGGAGTTTTCAACAAAAGTAGAAGACAGCATGCAATTTGGAAAATACTGATTCATTTTCTTGTACGGAGATGGTCAGGGACCACAAATACCCATACAGGGACGTTTTCTGATTGATATAGATGTGGATAGATGGGCTTGTACACGCGAGCATGCAAAAACACTTGTGCATTCGCTTTGCTGGAACAAGATGTGGCAGTGAGAGAGTATGACAGATGCATGGAAGCCAAGTGGGGCTATAAGTTACCATAGCTTCAGTGATTAACTAGACCAGGGGTCCTCAAACCACGGCCCGCAGGCCACATGCGGCCCGCCAAAAACATTTATCTGGCCCGCCGGATGTTTTTGCCGCCGCTGCCTGTTGTTTAGCAGCCGACTAGTTTTACTTTAAACTATAGTCTGGCCCTCCAACGGTTTAAGGGACAGTGAACTGGCCCCCTGTTTAAAAAGTTTGAGGACCCCTGAACCAGACTGTCTTGGGTTTATTTTTCTCCCCACTAAACTGTGAGTTTTTCAAGGGTAGAGTCTGGTTCTTTTTCATCTCTACATTAACAGGTGCCAGCACAGGGCTTAGAGCATAGTAGGGACTTGATTAATTTCCCTTACACCCAACTCTCTTTTCTGCATTGTTGGAAATTGCATGCCCCCAGTGGCCATTTTGAGCACAAAGTGTTATTTTTAAGATACTCTCTTTTGAGAAAGCACTCCAAAGTGTGCTACAAATGTCTGAAACGAAAAGGGAGCTGGATGCCCAGAGGGTTTAGAGAAATCCCCAAGAGAAGGAGGTGGAGAAAGGATGGGAAGAAGAGACTCATTGAGTAACCCTCTCTTTTTGAGTATGTTATTTCTTTCATAAGATTGTTATTTTCAACTAGAGGCCCGGTGCATGAAATTCGTGCACTGGGGGGAGGGTCCCTCAGCCCGGCCTTCGCCCTCTTGCAGTCTGGGACCTCTCAGGGGATGTCCGCCTGCCGGCTTAGGCCCGCTCCCCACGCAGTCTGGGACCCCTCGCTCCTTACTGATCAGCTTGCTGCTCCTTAGCGCTGCTACGGAGGCGGGAGAGGCTCCCACCACTGCCGCTGCACTCGCCAGCCATGAGCCCTGCTTCTGACTGAGCGGGGCTCCCAGAGTGCACTGACCACCAGTGGGCAACTCCTGCATTGAGTGTCTGCCCCCTGGTGGTCAGTGCACATCATAGTGACCAGTTGTTCTGGTCGTTCTGCCTTAACAGTCACTTAGACTTTTATTATATAGGACTAGAGGCCCGGTGCACAAAATTCGTGCTCGGGGGAGGTGTGTGTGTCCCTCAGCTCAGCCTGCACCCTCTTCAATTTGGGACCCCTCAAGGGATGTCCGACTGCCCTCTCACAATCCGGGACTGCTAGCTCCCAACCGCTCACCTGCCAGCCTGCCTGATTGCCCATAACCGCTTCTGCTTGCCAGCCTGATCACCCCCTAACCACTCTCCTGCCAGCCTGATTGATGCCTAACTGCTCCCCTCCCAGCCCGATTGCCCCTTACTCTCCTACCCTGCCAGCCTGGTCCCCCCCAACTGCCCTCCCCTGCAGGCCTGATTGCCCCCAACTGCCCTCCCCTGCCGGCCTGGTTGCCCCCAACTGCCCTCCCCTGCCGGCCATCTTGTGGCGGCCATCTTATGTCCACATGGGGGCGGCCATCTTGTGTGTTGGAGTGATGGCCAGTTTGCATATTACCTCTTTATTAGGTAGGATGAGAATGGGCTCAGATGTCATTGAAACTGTAGTCTGACAGCAATACTGTGAAAATGAGCTGCTAACTTTTGGGCAAAATAATTCTCTTTCTTAAACCAGCTGTTCTCTTTTTTGCACTGAAATTTAATTTAGTGAATTGGGTGATGGTGGTAGTGCAGGGAGATTTTTGAGTTGGCCCTGTGCCCCACTGCTAAGCTTTCTGTCTCCTTCCCAGTGCTATAGGAGGGATTCTGTGAAGCCAGTGAGTGTTCACTTTAGACTTGCAGAAGACACATTCTTAGAATTCTTAAGGAGAACTTGTTTCTAAAGTAAAAGATTTCCCAGGAAACTAATGACCTTTGGTGTAATATCTAAGCAGAAGTAACCCAGCCTTATTTCACATTCTTGACTGATAAATATCATGCAATTATTATTGCTTTTTAAATGAAATTGAAATTATATGGTTGTGATTCTAATGATAGCATAAATAGGCTTGCTAGTCATGTGAATTTTTTAAATATATTTTTATTGATTTCAGAGAGGAAGGGAGAGGGAAGAGAGAGAAACATCAATGATGAGAGAGAATCATTGATTGGCTGCCTTCTGCACGCCCTACACTGGGGATCAAGATCACAACCCGAGCATGTGCCCTTGACTGGAATGAACCCAGAACCCTTCAGTCTGTAGGCCGATGCTCTGTCCATTAAGCCAAACCAGCTAGGGCCATGTGTATTTTTAAATGTATGTGTGTTTAGATGAGTGAATATCTACATGGCACATAAATATTTATTTTAGGATTACCAGCTTGGTTTTATATTTGTACAGATATAGTTCAGATAATGAAAGATTAATCATCCTGTACAGGATGCACAGGAATCACCACAAAATCATTAAGTCTAAGTATTTGATGCTGTTAATGACTACTAGTTAGGATCCATGTTTCCTCTCCTTGGACCAAGAAACCAGACTGTAACTGAATCTGCACTGATAAGTTTCCTTTTTCACTGTCTGTCCTTCCACTCTACATTAGAAATCAGAACATTATCTCCATTTGTAGAATCATATATTTCTTCAGTTTTAGGGCTTACACAAGGAGGAAGTCCATTTAGATTTGGTCCTTAGTGGCCTGAGCAAGCCTGGAAGAGTGCACTGTGTCCCAAACCATGGTACAAAGATGACATTTTAAATTTTATTTTGTTAGAGGTTTGGAAAAGACTGATTTATTTTCTTGTATGAGGATGATATAAGATTACTGTTTCAATAAAACTATTTCAATAAAGAAGAGATTTGATTTGAAGAAAAATATGAAATACTAGAAGCCTGGTGCACAAAAATTTGTGCATTCGGGGTAGGGGGGGGCGGTCCCTCAGTCCAGCCTGTACCCTCTCGCAGTCCGGGAGCCTTTAGGGGATGTCCGACTGAGGTCACTGCTGCTCCTCAATTGCCATCCCCTCCCTCTGCCCGCTGGCACGCTGGCCTGGCACCACCTGCTTGCCGGCTCCACCCTCTGCCGACCAGTTGTTCTGCTGTTCGGTCGATTTGCATATTACACTTTTATTATATAGGATGTGCTATTTCAGAAGATGTGCCAAAATTTTTGACAATTGTACGTAAGTCAACTTTGGGAAACACTGCATAAGAAAAGAAAGAAGAATCTCAGAGAGAAGGGGGTGGGTGGGTGGGAAGAGATTAACCAAAGAATTTATATGCATATATGCATAATCCATGGACACAGACAATAGAGTGGTGGAGGCCTGGGGCGGGGTGGGAACCAGGGAGGGAAGAAAGGGGGAAAAGGGGGGCATCTATAATACTCTCAACAATAAAGATAATAAAAATAAAGAAAATAAAGAAGAAAAGAGGAGCAGGATTCAAATGTGCATTTGAATCCTGGTTCTGCTACTAAATGTAGACAGCTGATCTTAAGCCTCTGAGCCAGTTTCTTCATGTATAAGTTGAAATGATAGTATTTTCTTTGTCTAGTGGAAAGGTTTTGTATGAAATAGGTAGAATGTATATTGAAAGTGGGGTTCACTTTTGAAAATTTTTATTTTTCAATTATAGTTGACCTTCAATATTATTTTATATTAGTTTTAGGTGTACAGCATAGTGGTTGGACAATGATATGAAAGTGTTTTTTTAAGACTGCAAAGTGATCTTCAAGTTAAACAACAATAACCTGTAATATCACTAGCAAGTTATTACAGGAGAGATTAGGACATCAGTGAATGAGAACTTTCAAAGGCAAACTGTTTTGTTTTGTTTTTTTCTCTTTCATGGTGAAAACTGAGTAGGTTCCAAATTTCGGTTGACGGTTTTCCTGTCACTATTTAGGAAGAGAGAAGTATGAAACATATGCTTGCTTCTCTCCAGATTGTATAAACACGTTTGCCTTTTACTTAAAACTGCTACAGAACTGTATAGCAGTGCACAGTGGGACCTTGCTATTATTTGAGTGTTTATAAAGTACTGTTTATTACCAGACAGTTTCCTTGTTGTGAAAAAGCACCTTTAGGGCCAATTTGTGCACAAACTGGCAGGAAGGAAAACTCTGAGAGAATGATAGCTTTATTTAGGGTAACCCTAATAATAAGTCAAATAATAAAATAATAAATAAGGTTAGATAAGGGATATGTTGTAGACTGCAAGGCAGAGCCACCATTAAATCGTAAATCGAAAAGTCAAAGGTGTGCCTCATCTTGGATGCCAACAGAGTTACAAGAATCCAATTGGAAGGGAAATGTAAGGTGCTGTTCTTTGGGACTGACTCCTACTATAGCCTCTCTCTTCCACTTCTAGTTTGAATTGTGCTTTTAATGCCTGGGAGAGGGTTAGAGTTCAGAATGGGGATTGGAGGCAGGGGTGTTGTGGCTCAGCCCCTCCTCTTTTCTTTAAAAGATGAAGTCTGATTCACAGGCCTAGATCTTTTATTAGGGGAAGCTTTGTGGACCCAGAATAGCCACCCGAACTTTTTCTGTAATTGAGCTAGCCCTGACAAAAGAAGTAGGAGTGAAGACCCAGGATGCTTAGTTTAATCAGTTTTCAATAAAAAGTGAAACCTTGTTTTCTATAAGATGAACATATGGCTTTCAAAACACATGGGGAACTATGAGTTTCATTTTTAGAAGGTATATACTGTGCATTTAAAAAAGTGATTCATGCCCTAACCGGTTTGGCTCAGTGGATAGAGCGTCGGCCTGCGGACTGAAGGGTCCCAGATTTGATTCCAGTCAAGGGCATGCACCTTGGTTGCGGGCACATCCCCAGTAGGGGGTGTGCAGGAGGCAGCTGATGGATGTTTTTCTCTCATCGATGTTTCTAACTCTCTATCCCTCTCCCTTCCTCTCTGTAAAAAATCAATAAAATATATTAAAAAGGGATTCACTTTGACATATGCTTTTCCATATTAATTTGTCAACTACCTTGCAGTGCTGGAAAGGAGCATTTTCTTTTTTTTTTCCAAAGTTACTTGGAGAAGGTACTTGTGAAATTATTGTATGGAGAGATTAACAGATGCAAATCAACAGGTTAAACATTGAAATTTGAGGACCATTTTTTGCAATCTGTATTAGGAGGATGCTTGGCACAAAGGCAAGACTTTGAAATTATTTTCAGTGCCTAAAGCTTGCCTTCTTAGATACGGCTTTATTAATTTAATTTTTCTGAGAAATTGATCACAGACTTTGAGTGTTAGAGCTAGAAGCTGCAGTCACAGTTTCCTTTCTCTTGGGGTCCATGCGAACATGGTACATAAGGGACAAGGAGTCCAATTTTCCTATTAGAAAATCTCTGAGGTCCCCAAATAGGATTTTTTTCTATTTTGACTCAATTTTCATAAGTATTCACAAACATGATAGGGGTGATCTGCTTGATTTGATCTCACGGTTCTACAAGTCCAAATTTAGGACTTGAAGTGAAGTATACCTTCGTTAGGAAATTTTTCCCTAGCTTTTTTGAGGTATAATTGAAAAAGAAAATGTACATATTTAAATTATACAATGTGGTGATTTAATATATCTATACATTGGGAAATGATTACCACAGTCAACTTAATTCACATCTGTCACTTCACATAGTTAACTTTTTTTGTGTGTGTGGTGAAAACTTTTTCAGATCTACTCTCTCAGCAACTTACAAGTAAACTGTTGTCACCATGCTGTACATTAGATCCTCAGAACTTATTCATCTTACATTGAAAGTCTTTGACCAATGTCTCCCCCATTTTCCTTTAACTCTCTGCCCCTAGAAACCACCATTCTACTTACTTTAAAAAATACACATTTTTTATTGATTTCAAAGAGAAAGGGAGAGGGTGAGAGAGAGAGAAACATCAATGATGAGAGAAAATCATTGATACCTCCTGCATGACCCACACTGTGGTTCGAGTCCACAACCCAGGCATGTGCCCCGACCAGGAATCGAACCAGTGACTTCTTGGTTCATAGGTGGATGCTCAACCATTGAGCTGCACCGACTGGGCTCTCCTTACTTTGTTAAGATTCCACATTAAGTGTTACCATACAGTATTTGTCTTTCTGTGTGTGGCTTATTTCACTTAACACAATGCCTTCCAGATTTATCAGTGTTGTCACAAATGGCAGGATTTTCTTTTTTCTTGTGACTGAACAATATTCCATTGTGTGTGTTTGTCACATTTTCTTATCCATTCATCTGTAGGGACACTTGAGTTGTTTCCATGTCTTGGCTATTGTGAACAATACTGTAATAAACATGAGAGTGTAGATATCTCTTTGAGATAGTGATTTTATTTCCTTTGGATATATGCCCAGAAGTGGGATTGCTGGATTATATGGTAGTTCTATTTTTAATTTGTGGAAGAACCTCTGTACTGTTATTGTTAGAATCTTTTAGACTTGTTGAACACTGATTCTTATTGGTGAGAGTGTTTTATACTTATCTTTCTAAGTAATCTTATAGAGGAAGCTCTGAGATGCCTTTCAGATATGGAACTGTGCTATAGCTGTGACCTGTTGTGAACCAATTAAAAACTGTTATCAAAGGATTGTGTTGATACTTTGTACTAGAAACTGCCTTAGATACTTTGTACACAAATATAAATATAACCCCATAATCCATCATGATGTTAAGTTTTAATATAATCTTAAATTCATCTGTTACTGAATGTTCTAGGTTCTGAGATTTTGGCAGTGAACTATAAAGGAGAATCCCTGTTCTTAGATAGGCAGAGAGGTAAATAGATGGTATGTCAGATCATGGAAGTTTAGTGAAGGAAAAGATGGTAGGAAGGTAGGTGATGGGACTCTATTCCAAGATCAGTACCTTGAACATTAGTAGGTTTGTTACTTCTGAGGGGAGGAAAGGCTGCCTGAGGTAGAGAGAATAGCACCTTTGTAGTCATAGACCAGTGGTCGGCAAACCGTGGCTCGCGAGCCACATGCGGCTCTTTGGCCCCTTGAGCGTGGCTCTTCCATAAAATACCTCGTGCGGGCGCGCACATACAGTGCGATTGAAACTTTGTGGCCCATGTGCAGAAGTTGATTTTTGGCCTGGGCGAGTCTATTTTGAAGAAGTGGTGTTAGAAGAAGTGGGGGGGTGTCGGTCGGTCAGTCAGGGGACGGAAGATGCGGCACAGGCGTACCCTAATTAATAACAGTGTACCTACTTATATAGTTTAACTTTAAAAAATTTGGCTCTCAAAAGAAATTTCAATTGTTGTACTGTTGATATTTGGCTCTGTTGACTAATGAGTTTGCCGACCACTGTCATAGACCCAGATTTGAATTACAGCTCTGAAGGTGGGCAAGTTACTTAACCTGAATTCAGTTCAGGACTTCCTCACCTAAACATGAGGATAAAGATTAAACCTATTTTATAGCATTGTTTTGAGTATTACATGAGAAAATGTAGAGAAAGCCTTGGAGTGATGCCTTGTATATAGAAAGGCTCAGTAAATGCTTTTAGCACTGTTATTAATAAATCATATCCTAGATTACTTGGAGTCACTGACCCTGCTCCTTGTAATTTTAGCCTCAGGATGGGGCCCTACTATCAATGCCCAGGTCGCCTGGAAGTCCAACAGGGATCCACTGACTTTGCTACTTGGAACCTCACCCTTTTATGCCATGACCATTGGATCAAGCATCTCTTGTACCTGTGCTTGCCCTAACTATGCCAGAAATTGATACACCCTTTGGACAGTGTGCCTGGTACAGAGTAGACACATGAATGTTGATACTTTCTCCCCAGTTACTCAGTGAATAGTGCATATTCAATAAATATCAACTTTTTGTGTTACTTTTTAAAATATATTGATTTCAGAGAGGAAGGAAAAGGGAGAGAGATAGAGAAACATCAATGATGAGAGAGACTCATTGATTGGCTGCCTCCTGCACACCCCACACTGGGGATTGAGTCTGCAACCTGGGCATGTGCCCTGACCGAGAATCGAACTGTGACCTCCTGGTTCATAGGTTGATGCTCAACCACTGAGCCACGCTAGCTTGGCTGTGTTACATTAAATTCAATAAATTTTGGAAGGCACATGGATAAGCAGAGTACAGTGTCATCTCACCAGAACTCTTGTCTGTAGCAGAGAGGTCTATGTGTATGTATTTGTTGTGTGTGTCTAGTTATGGAGGATATATCTCCTGAAAAATGTCTCCTTTAAGTGCTTATCATCATCTGTAATCTCTTCTCTTGTGAAATAATGTATCTTTAGCACCTGGAGAGAAACTTACCTTGTGAGTTTGACCATATTAATTTTCCCTTTATTTCTTATTAAGGAGAAGACCAAAGTTGTTGAGCCCTTGGACTATGAGAATGTTATCTTGCAAAGAAAAACCCAGATTTACAGTGACCCCCTCAGAGACCTGCTTATGTTTCCAATGGAAGACATATCCGTGAGTTCACAAGCACTTTTTTTTTAAAAAAAGAAATAAAACCCTGCATTTGCCAAGCCAGTTTTTACAGCAAGAATGATCCTTGTCTTCTAGATCTCGGTGATAAGTCGTCAGCGCAGAACAGTGCAATCCACTGTCCCAGAAGATGCTGAGAAAAGGGCCCAGAGTCTGTTTGTCAAGGAGGTAAGAGGCTGAAAGGTTACAGAGGAACATTCATCGTATATTTCAAATATTCTTCCTTTTATTATAAATGGAAAATAAAATTGCTGTTACTTTAACTGACCTACATAAGTCTATATGATGTGATACAGAGATTACAGCTTAAATACTTTCACAAGTAGCATGTGTTCTTAGTCTTTTTCTTTTGGATTTGAATATTGTCTGCACTTGGATTCAGTGTTGAAGAGAGCATAAGAATTGGCATTTATTGCTGCCAATTGGTTTAGAGCAGTGATGGCAAACCTTTTGAGCTCGGCGTGTCAGCATTTTGAAAAACCCTAACTTAACTCTGGTGCCGTGTCACATAGAAATTTTTTGATATTTGCAACCATAGTAAAACAAAGACTTACATTTTTGATACTTATTTTATATATTTAAATGCCATTTAATAAAGAAAAATCAACCAAAAAAATGAGTTCGCGTATCACCTCTGACACGTGTGTCATAGGTTCGCCATCACTGGTTTAGAGAAACACAGTCAATCCCCAAAGGAATATCCAAATACCAAAATTTCCCAAGTGATTTTTAAGTTTTACAGCTCATTACCTGATTTTTAAAAAAATGGCTATATGTATACTTTTTGTACATATCAAATTAAAGATTTTTCTTTCAGTGTATTAAAACCTACAGCACAGATTGGCATGTGGTAAACTACAAGTATGAAGACTTCTCTGGAGACTTTCGAATGTTGCCATGGTAAGTACAGAATTCAAGTGAAGCCTTCAGAAGGAGAATTACTAAGCATTTTATCTTTTTTTTAACCACTTGTGAAACTTCTTAGTTATAATTTATGGTAAAGCAAAACCTCAAGCAACCAGCATGTTTTGTAAATGCAATATTTTGGGTAACTGAATATGTCTTCACTTTGCTCACTGAAATTCTTTCCAAAATGTATGAGTTCACTTTTTGGCTTTGGTCTATCTGTATTGACCATAAAATGATCTTTATTTGATTCTGGATAACATACTGAGTATTTTCCAGTGGTGTCAATGAAAAGGCTAGAAAATATATGGCTCAATTTGATGACCCCAGATAATCGCTTGACAAAGTGTATCTCTTTCAGTTGAGTTGAAGGACCACCATGAGTACAGTGGCTCAGGAGTCAGACAGTCAAGGTTCCAATTTTATTTCTACCATATACTTGCCGGATGACCTTGGGCCAGTCACTCAGTCCGTTTGAGCCCTCATTTTTTCCCCCTTTTCTCATCCATAATACTGCCAACCTCACAGGGTAGCATACACATAAAGTTTTGGAGAAATAAGACTTTGTATATCCTTTTATAGTTTTTAAAGCACTTTCTCAGAGGAGAAAACTGAGTCCTAAAGACGTCCTGTAAAACTGACTCCTAAGGTGACCTGTTGGAGGTCATACACCAAGCAGATGATAGAGTCGTAATTACACTGTTGCTTTTTAAAAAATATATTTTAATTAATATTTTGAGAGAGAGAGAGAGAGAGAGAGAGTGAGAGAGAAAGAGAGAGTGAGAGAGAGAGAGAGAGAGAGAGAGAGAGGGAGAGAGAGAGAGAGAGATATCAACTGGTTGCCTTCCGCATGTACCCCAACCAGGGATGGAACCTGCAACCTGGGAATCAAACTGAATTCCTTTCTGTGCATGGGATGACGCTCAACCAACTGGGCCACAGTGGCCAGGACACTATGTTGCTTTTTGACCTGGGGAAAGATAAGGTTTTGCCACCAATAACAGCTCTGGTACACATTCTTTGACAATTTCTGTCCTTCCCTGATAAAGTATCTGGGCTTAGTTATATCTTTGCTGCTGGCTGCACGTGTGGGAGTCCTTATATAAAAGGTAATATAAGTTTAGTCAGAGGAGAGAATCTGAGTTTGGGAAGGAGAAAAGAATTTCTCCTCTTCATGTCTTGGCATTTTCTTGTGAAAGAAAGAAGTCTTTCTTATTATGTTATGTTTTTTGTTCTGTTCAGTGTTTAAGACAATTCTCTTGCATTTTCAGCAAATCCATGAGACCAGAAAAGATTCCCAATCATGTATTTGAAATTGATGAGGACTGTGAGAAAGATGAGGTAAAGATTGGGGCCACTGCACTGGTTTCTTCAAGGTCCCTTCTATTGAGAGATTTCCTTAAGAAAAGATGAGGGGAAGAATTATATTTGAATGATCCATGGCCAACTTTTAAACTAATTAGATATTTTTTAAAAAAGTTGCATTTACAAATGGAATTGGGGGGAAAAATCAAGTGAACTGGGCTGTGATTTGTATATAAACACTAGAGGCCCGATGTACAGATTTGTGCACTGGTGGGGTCCCTTGGCCTGACTTGTGGTTATTGGGCCGAAACTGGCTCCCTGACATCCCCCGAGGGGTCCCGGATTGTGAGAGGGCGAAGGCCAGGCCGAGGGACCCCACCGGTGCATGATCGGGCCCGGGAGGGGCTGCAGGAGGGCTCCAGGGCCCTCACCCAGTCCTGATCGGCGGGACCCCAGCAGCAAGCTAACCTACTGGTCGGAGCGTCTGCCCCCTGCTGGTCAGTGCACGTCATACGAATGGTCAGACACTTAGCATATTAGGCTTTTATTATATAGAATGTTTTACCACCTGTGAGACATGCTTGTGGAGTTGCTTTTCCTACACTGGGCATGTGATGTGATGATTCATCTGGACTCTCCTGCCTGATATATCCCTCAGGGGACAGATGGCCCGGATGTCTGTGACATTTTGAGGTGCATTTTGCTTGTTGACATAATGCAGAAGATTTTCCCAGATGACGGCTCATACAATTAAGTAAATATTGAGTGCCTACTGTGTGCACAGCATAGAGTCTTTCATTTTAAGTTTAATCAGGCATCCTCTTGGAGGGAAGGGACCGTTAGGCTTCGATTAGAAACTGGAGCAGGGCCTAGTTCGTGTCCCCCAAATACTATTTGATTAGATGCCTGGCTGTTGTTTCACTGATGGTTTTTGCTCTTTTCAGGATTCATCTTCTTTGTGTTCTCAGAAGGGTGGTGTGATAAAACAAGGCTGGTTGTACAAAGCAAATGTAAATAGCACCATCACAGTTACCATGAAGGTAAGAAGTACTTATAGTATTTCATCATTTTAAGGATATTCTCATTAGTAGCCTGTCTAGAAAGAATATTTCTTTAAAAAATTTTTTACAATGAACCCTAACAAAAAAAACTTTAATGAGAAGATTTTCACAGATGTATGCAATTTTAAAAATCTGAAGTCTCAGGATGAATTAAGAAGTGTAACTTTAAAAGAAAAGTAGTTATTATCTTCTGAATCAAGAAGTTGAAAAAGGAGACTTTCAGAGGAATGAAGAAAATAGCTTTGAAACAAAAGGGCATCAAAGTTTCTGTTTCTTTTATTTACTTACCAGAGGCCCAGTGCATGACATTTGTGCATGGGTGCAGTCCCTAGGCCTGGCCGGCGATCGAAGTGTGAGTGTCTGGCATGGAAGAGCAGGTCCCAGCTGACCTCTGGGCCCTGGAAGGCACCTCAGCCCCTAGGCCCCCGCATGCCCCTCCTCTGTCTGAATCAAGGCACCCGAGTCCCCATGAGGAGATGCAGTGAGCGTGGCTGGACGCCGTGGTTGGGGGCACAGCATGGGCCTCTAGCAGCGCCGCACAGAAGCCAGCAGGCAGCACGCTCTCTCCCGGCTGGCCTCACAGACCGGCTCCTGCGTGAACCCATAGGGAGCCCTACCGGGCCCTGCAGTCCCAGTGGCTGTGGCCAGGCTTACCCAGAAGAGGCAGCATGGGTGTGGGGCGGGCTCCTCATGGGCGCCGGGCACCTGAGTGCAGGGGCATCCCCCACGCGAGAGCCCCGGCATCCCAGGGGAGGGTAGCAGGGGGAGTGAGAGTGAGCTGGGTGAACACACCGCATTCTCAACGCACCTCCGTCCCTGTCACCCCCGCCCCCAAGTAGCCGGCGAGAGGTCACAGTGAGTCGCCAACACTTGCCATGTTTTGTGCCATCCCCTGGTGGTCAGCACATGTCATAGTGAGCGGTCGAACTCCCGGTCTCCTGGTTGAATTCCCGGTTGAACGAACGACCGTTCGAGGGGACAATTTGCATATTAGGCTTTTATTATATAGGATTTTTATTTCTCAGGTACAGTTTACATTTTATATTATTTCCTATTAGTTTCAGGTGTGCGGCATAGTGGTTAGCCTATCATATACATTACAAAGTGATTCCCCCTATTTCCAGTACCCACCTGGCACCATACATAGTTACTACAATGTTATTGAATAGATTTCCTGTGCTGTACTTTATATCCCTGTAACTATTTTGTACCTACCAATTTGTGCTTTTACCTTTTTCACCCAGCCCCCCAAACCCCCTACCTTCTGGCAAAGATTTCTATGTGGAAATAAATGTAATGTGTGGAGGGAAAATACATGGTTATGTAAGATGGGGGTTTCTTGCCTCCGATAACTTCCAGGCTAGCTAGATACAAAACATATCAAATTAACTACTACAGAAAGCAGTACATTAGTACTGTCAGAACTAGAGAGTTTTTCGTTTTGTGTAAAATATATTTTTATTGATATCAGAGAGGAAGGGAGAGGCAGAGAGAGTTAGAAACATCAATGATGAGAGAGAATCATTGATCGGCTGTCTCCTGCACATCCCCCACTGGGGATCGAGCCCGCAACCCTCACATGAGCCCTTGACCAGAATCAAACTCAAACTCAGGACCCTTCAGTCCCTAGGCTGACACTCTGTCCACTGAGCCAATCCAGCTAGGGCACAACTAGAGAGTTTTCTAGTTTGGTCAGAATAGTGGGTCTGTGTAAGGGCTTTGTCACACAAGGTAGAAACAGAGAAAGGGATTACATTGTGCAGGGCCTTGAATGTCTCAGACATGAGGTTGGCTTTGTTTGGTAGACTGAAGAACCATTAAAATCCAAAGGTAAAACTAAGAAGCTCCTTGGAGATTCTGAGCTGGGAAATAAATTATTCTCTGATACCCCAATAGAACCGTTCTATCAGATATTCAGTATAAGATCATGTGGTTTGCTGAAGATGATTCACACTTCCATTAAGTTTTGAAGGTCATTCTGTCTTGCACATTGCCTGCAAGCAGAAATCATAGGTATCTACCAAGGAAAGACTCAAATTTTATCTTGATTTAATATCTCACTTGCTGCTTTCCATTTAGTGGTCAAGTCCTGTTCTCACTTTCATTTTCAAGCTCTGGAAATAATGAATAATAAGTTCTAGGATACTTCTTATTTGTCTCCTGCACCTAATCACAGGCCTTTGCACATGATGATAAGAGAATCTATTTAGTGAGTATGTGCCAGGCACCATACTAAGTGTTTTATATTCTGGATCTCAATTAATCCTCATGGAAGCCCTGTGTTAGAGGTACTATATTATTAGTTTATAGATGTGGAAAGTGAGGCACAAATAAATTCAATGATTAACCCAAGGTCACACAACTCCAACTTTTCAGAGGTGGGATTTGTACCTACACAGGCTGATGCCTGAGCCTTTGCTCTTAACCAGCACACTCTTGGTGCTCACTGGCTGAGTGGGTGAGTCGCAAGTCTTTATTATATCTACTGTAAGCGTTACCTGGGTAAAGGAATGCATATGTGAAGGTTACAATTCTGTGCAGGTTATTAGAAAATGGTTCTATGGTTCTTAAAAAATATGCTTTTATTGATTTCTAAGAGAGAGGAAGGTAGAGGGAGGGAAGGACGAAAGGAGAGAGAGAGAGAGAGAGAGAGAGAGAGAGAGAGAAGGAAAGAAAGAAAGAAACATTGATTGGCCGCCTTCCATACACACCCTGCCTGGGGATTGAACCTTTTGGTCTGTGGGACGATGCTCCAACAAACTGAGCTAAACTGGTCAGGACAGCTTTATGGTTTGTTTGTTTTTAAAATATATTTTTATTGATTTCAGAGAGGAAGGGAGAGGGAGAGAGAGATAGAACATCAATCATGAGAGAGAATCATTGATTGGCTGCCTCCTGCATGCCCCACACTGGGGATTGAGCCTGAAGCCCAGGCATATACCCTTACTGGGAATCGAACCTGTGATCTCCTGGTTCATAGGTCAATGCTCAACCATTGAGCCACACTGGCTACAGAAGTTTTATAGTTTTTTACTCCAGTCCTTTCCCCTTAACATTCTCAAAAAAATTAAAAGTTTTGTCCATGCTCAAGCATAAAATAAAACATTAGGGAATTAATCCTTTATAGTAAGAGCCTAATATGCAAATTGTCCCCTTGGGCGGTCATTCAACTGGGAGACTGAGAGTTTGATTGCTCGCTATGATGTGTGCTGAGCACCAGGGGATGGTGTGGAATATGGCTGGCGTTGGCCACGCAGCACTGGCAGCGGGTGTCAGTGGAGGCACTGCCAGCCCTGATAAGCCCTGATGAGAGCGGGACCGCAGCAGGATGGTGGATCAGGTGAGCAGGTGGCGCCAGGGCAAGGTGGGTGCGAGCAGGAGCCCAGGTGCTGCCCAGGGCCCAGAGGTCAGCTGGAACCTGCCCTTCCATGCCAGACGCTCCTGCTTCAATCGCTGGCCAGGCCTAGGGACCGTACCCGTGCATGAATTTTGTGCACCAGGCCTCTAATATCTTTATAAAACAATTCACCACAGGGTTCCTTTCAATAGTGAATTGATCTAATGCCTGTAAATTATAATTTGATTTACATAAAACTTTCTTAAGGTCTTCATTATATTATAAATCAAAATACACTTGCCTATAAAAAGTACATGCTTTAAAGTTTTTTCCTAATTTTTGAAATAATGGATTGGTTGATGTGGTAGGCAGAATAATATCCCGACACCCCAAAATGTCCATGTTCTAATCCCTGGAACCTGTACATCAAGCAGGTCAAACTCAAAGACTAACATGGGCTAACTAAACAAGGTTTAAGTTTATGTGGGCTGCAAAAAAAAAAAAGCTTTCATTTTCATAGAAACGTAGGTTTATTTCAATAGAAACATGCAGAAGACAAAGGGCTGAAATAAATGAGTCATTGTTAACATAAAATAGCAGAACATTTTAATAAAAAAATTAATATTTTTTTCTTGAACATTAACTTAACCAGACACTGAATAACTGCACAAATTAATAAGCGTAACACAAATAAACCTGTTTTTCTTGTTCTCTGAAAGTGAAATATTTCCTGTTGCGCACACCAAATAAGTCAGTCCAAGACTAATGACGTGGCAATTGGCTGCTAAAATATTCGTTGCTAGTATTAGTGGAGAGAAATGGTGCGCCTGCGCGTAAGGCACATAAGGGAAATGAATGCAACACCATTATAGTAATCAGTCATTATCGAACATTGTAGTTCATTATTAATAATTATGTATAACAGGATTTTGTAAAAATTAAGTTACCAGAAATTTTATTAAAAAGTTTCTTACATACCGTTATAATGGTTGAGCCACACAATATTTGTTATGGGCTGCATACGGCCTGTGGGCCATGAGTTTGACATGCTTGATCTAAGGCAGTGATGGTGAACCTTTTGAGCTCAGCGTGTCAGCATTTTGAAAAACCCTAACTTAACTCTGGTGCCGTGTCACATATAGAAATTTTTTGATATTTGCAACCATAGTAAAACAAAGACTTATATTTTTTATATTTATTTTATATATTTAAATGCCATTTAACAAAGAAAAATCAACCAAAAAAAATGAGTTCGCGTGTCACCTCTGACACGCGTGTCATAGGTTCGCCATCACTGATCTAAGGTATCCCCACTATACTTTGAGTTTGACATGCTTGCTGTAAATATTCTTTTACCTAGCAAAGGGGAATTGAAATTGCTAATCAGCAGATCAGGAGATTATCCTGGATTATTCGGGGGGGGGGGGCAATGTAATCACAAGGGTGCTTATACTAGGAAGAGGGAGGCTAAAGAGGAGAGTTAGGGAAAGAGATAAGCTATGTTGAGAGGTGCCATGTTGCTGGCTTTGACAATGAAGGAAGGAACCATGGGCTAAGAAATGTGGGTAGCCACTGGAAGCCGGAAAAGGCCAGGATTCTACCTTAGAACCTCTGAAAGGGAGCAGGGCTCTGCTACAACTTTGATTTGAGCCCAGTGAGACCCATGTTGGACTTCTAGCCTATAGAACTGTGAGGTAATACATTTGTGCTGTTTGAAACCACTAAGTTTGTGGTGATTTGTTACAACAGCAATAGAAGATGAATTCAGTCAGTCAGAGGTCGATTGTTTAGCTTGTGTATTATCTATCTCCAAGGTTGCAAAGTCCACCACTTACAGGGGCCAGCCAGGAAGCAGAAATTCATGAAAGGGTGGAGGGTCTGAGGCAACCTGGTGACCACATGGCCTGGCTAAAGGGGACAGCTGCGGTTTGTCTCCAGCTAATTGTTATTCTGCTGCTGCTGAGCACAGGCTCTTTGCTTTCCCTCTTTTTATCTCCAGCTGTTCATATTTTGGACACTTGTTGTTTTTTCTGTGAGGTATAATTCACAGACCATAAAAACACATTTCTTTTGAAAACCTCTACCAACCAGTAGGCAAAGGAAGGAAAAGAAGAATAAACCAACTTGGTCATATGTGCTACACAGCTTTAAAAAGAAAAAAAAAAAGAATAAGCCTATAATGAGATTTGGGAATTGTCTTTGGGTATGGATTTCACTTATCCCAGCTATTTTCCATTATGGATTATGAGTCCCCATTTTGGATTTCTGGGAGGTGAATATATATCCTGTATTCTCCTGGTTTCACCTCCTGAGCCATAGCAGTAGTGTTGTATTTCAGGATTAATCACTGCTAGAATGGGCATGAGAGGAAGGTTCAGCCCAATTCAGTTAAGGCATCTGAGGGATTTTGCCAAGATATTTTTTTCCTAGAGTAATTGTGTTTTAACTGTTATTTAGTTCACCATTGTTGAAATTAGTTGAAACTTGCAATGTTTACTGTACCCTCTCTGTATATAAGTAGAGGGCACATGAGTGTATGGAGCGGACTGGGAGCGGATTGGGCATGGGCAGCCATTTTGTAGTTGCCAGGCTGGAATTTGGAGTAGTGGAAGTCCAGGCCTATCAACCAAGGTGTACCAGGGGACTTGGGCTTGTACCCTGAGGTGTTCTGTTCCAAGGTGGGGGTCATACACCTTCCTCCTGCTTCAGGCCTGGATTGGCTCAGGCCTAGGAGAGAGGCTAAACCTAAAGGTGGGGTGACTGGCTGACACAGCTCTAGGAGAGCTGGGAAGAGCAGAGGCAGAAGAACTGAGATAAAGGGCTGACAGAATCTATGAGACACTCTGAAAGGAAATTTGTATATACTGGTATTGGTTTCTACTCCGATGGCTTTAAAGTGAAGAAAATTAATGAGTCTCACAAGCAGACGGGAAGATGATTCCGGTGTGCTATTATCTAGTCATTTTCCTGGTGTTGGTGGCAGTTTTACCCTGAATGCATCTGGAGGCCCCTGCCTGCTGAGACCTTCAGCCCACACTGGTGAGAAGCTTTGGTAGCTTTAGCAACGAGCACTACAGGGCTAGAACTCACTGAGTTGAGAGCAGAGAACCTTTTCTATTGGAAAATTCAAGCTTTTATAGCCCTGTAAACTCACAGCAGATGAACCAGGAAGCTACAGCAGAAGGATCTGGGTATTCATCATGACTCATTGGCAAATAACAGCCTGCAGGAGCCACGCATCTTCTCTCCTATTTCATCTGTGCCTTCTTGATGCGCTGTGGCTTGACATTAGCCTGTAGATCACGCTGGGGCTGACATGTATTAAAGCAGAGCAACTTGGTGCCTTTTAGTGTGAGCTGTGCATGTAAAGGTTTTTGTTCATGTACAAATTTCTGGATTTGAAAAATTATGTAGAATTAATCCTTTGGAAGGTTTGAAATGATGCACAACCACTTTTAAGTGCCTTTATCAATAAGTCCAAGTTCTTTTCCTGGACATTTTATTTTTATTGTTTTTATATATTTTATTGATTTCAGAAAGGAAGGGAGAGGGAGAGAGAGATAGAAGCATCAATGATGAGAGAATCACTGATCGACTGCCTCCTGCATGCCCCACACTGGGGATTGAGCCAGCAATCAGCAACCCGGGCATGTGCCCTGACCAGGAATCGAACAATGACTACATGGTTCATAGGTTGACGCTCAACCACTGAGCCATGCTGGTTGGGCCCTGGACATTTTGACTGTCAGAAATAAGGGAATGCATTAACAATGAAGGGAAAAATAAAGTTATGAGAGAAGGTGGAAAGAAAAGAAAGAAGAAAAAAGAGAAGAGATTCAGCAAAATCCAGTAGATAAAAGGAAATCAGAAGATGCCTACTATACGGTCTTTTAAGAAAGCAGCCACATGACTTGTAATGCGATTGAATAATGTAGCTAAAGTAATTCATATATGGGTTGCTTTAGAAAGTTAAACCTCCCTAGCTAGCTGCCACAGAGCTTTCAAGAACATTCAAGTCGATGGTGATGGGCTCTAGGGAAAAAGGGGCTGGTGAAGATTATACATCCCCTTTTTATGGAATAAAAGTTTGCATTTTCCCCAGTGTACGCCTTCCCCTCAGATCTGGTCTGTTGTTAAGATATGGTCTTCACCATTTTCTGCAATTGTCATTTTTCCCCAGAAGTGCTTTTTGAGCATCCCCATTATTGACTGAGAAAGTAGCCCGGAGGAACTCAGACTACTGGAGAGAGGCTAATGATGTGGATCACTCCACAAGTCACAGTCTCAGTGCCTGAGTACTTCCGCTCACTAGGAGGACGTTGGCCTCACACAGCTCTTACAGAAGCTCTCTTGGTTGCCTGGGGCCAGTGACCACTTTACTCAGAGCTTATAATTTGCTTTATTCTTGGTGTTCATGTTAAAACAAGACAAATCCTGTCATAGGTTATTAATTTCCTCAATTTGTACTTTCTAGTTGATGAAAACACACCCATTGCAACTCTTCAATTCCTGGAAAAGTTTTGGAGAGAAATTTAAGATCATAGAAAAGAAATGATCCCTTTGACAGAGATTCCAATTCCCACAGAAACCTGTTCATTTTCATTCCCTCTTTCTCAAGTAGTTGGTGGACACATCTGCTTTTGTTAACTTCTTTTTGTATTAGTGAAGGAATTTAATGTGAACTAGATAGCTATGATATTGGACATGACCTTCCCGTGGTATTTAGAACTGTTTTCCTAAGGGATATAATGATATATGGAATAAGGAAGAATCTGCTCTCAAGGGTGGTTTTTCATTAAAAAAATCTGCTGCAGATTCTTGGCTAACCCTTGGGACACCCACCTTTATGCATCTTCTTGGCTCAGTTTGATCACATTCCTGTAGCTTCCTCCTCCCCATGCTCAGCAATTAAACGTTGAAGTGTTTTAGTATGTTATCGGGGTTGCAAGTTCAACTGCTTGATATATGACTCACTTTTGGTGCCCTTTTCTTTTTTTGTACAAAAGAGAGTAATTTGTTATATATCTGAAGTCTAAAAGTCCCCACTAACTCTTTGATTGTTATGGGAGGGTTTTTTCCCCTTCTACAGTGGGAGAACAACAAATCAAAAGAGGATTTTGCCTTAAAAAGCACATACAACATTAAAATAATTGCTAGGAGGCTGAGGTCACTGTGTTTGTTGGAACAAAAAGAAGAGAAAATCTTTTATCTTTGATATGTTAGTGAGTTGTATTTCCAAGTCTACCACACTGTCTCTCACAGCTGACAAATGGATTGCACTCATTTTATAGGTAATATGAGTTTGTTTTTTATGTTTTATTTCCCCTTATTCACTGGTGACTGTCAAAAATCATTTATTAGGGGTTTCTTATATGCCTGATACTATTAGAAATCAATGAATTCATCATCAAATATATGTTGAACACTAGTAAAACATGTTAGCATTGCGGAGGCTGAAAAGAAGTAACATATAGAGCTTAAAACCTATTTGGGGTGATGAGACACAATAAAAATAATGAATTGTCTAAAGGTGGTACAGAGACCAGTTGTTACATGAGTCCAGATCACTGTGACCTGGGGTCAGAGAAGGTTTCATGAAGGAGGTGGGACCTCAAAGAAAGGGAATCAGAAAGGAGGTGAGTATGGCAGGCAATATGTACAGGGCAGTTGTGTTAGGAGAAGTTGAGTAGTAATGGGAGATAAAGTTGGTCTGGTCCTTTGATATTTCCTTGTGCCTCAGTTTCTCCTCTGTAACATGGAGATGATAATAGTAATTACCACACAGGGAGGTTATGAGCATTAAATGATACATTATGAAGAAAGCACTTAGCCAGCAAATGTAATGGAGTAAGCACTCCACAGATGTCAGCAATTGTTATCATTTTATATTATTAGTAGAATAGTGGGAGTGCCTTGAATGCTGGATCAGGCATGTGAGCCTTGCCATGTGGGTAATTGAGGGTCACTGAAAATTTGAGCAGGGCCATGAGATGCTGAACGCAAGCTGATAAAACAATTCATCTGTAATGAGAAGGGTGTGTAGATCCCTCCTACTAGACTTTGCCTCAAACTAAATAGTTAAAAAATTTCCAGTGCCCAGTTATGGTGGAATTACTTATGAAAAGCTCGTTGGTTTTTAACCTGTTTCCCAGTGGGTAGGCCTATGTGATATATTAAAACTTGGTAGGACTGTAAAATGAGATGGTGCAGAGAGATGAGTAATACATTAGATCGCCACCTTATTGGTAGGGGTTTTGCAGCAGGATGACGTTCTTGGCATTCTGTTGCATTAAGCACAACTCAGTTTTCTGGTGAGTTGTGGGGTTTTCTTCCCCAGTGTGCCTTTTACCTTTCTGTAGAACAGCTCTGAGATCCGGTATGTCTCTTGCTGTCCTGATTTGTCTCATTCCTCGCTGCCTCTTTTTTGTTCTGTCTGAAACATTAGTCAAGTCAGTTTCCCTGGCCCCATTTCTGCTTTGCTCCTGTCCCACCTACTTTGCCTACCTATTTTGCTCTAAAGCCTTTAGAGCATCCTTTCTTAGGGGTCCTGGTTCATGTAATTTAGCAAAAAATAATTACCCTTTAGGTAACACACATAGGTAAACACTCAAGATTTGTTATGTAAAACTAGAGGCCCAGTGCATGAAATTTGTGCACGGAGGGGGCAGGGTTCCCTCAGCCCAGCCTGCACCCACTCCAATCAGGGACCCTTCGGGGGATGTCCGACTGCCGGTTTAGGGATTGGGCCTAAACCGGCAGTTGGACACCCCTCTCACAATCTGGGACTGCTGGCTCCTAACCACTCACCTGCCTGCCTGCCTGATTGCCCCTAACCCCTCTACCTGCCTGCCTGATCACCCCTAACCTTTCTGCCTGCCTGCCTGATCGCCCCTAACCTCTCTGCCTGCCTGCCTGATTGCCCCTAACTGCCTCTGCCTGCCTGGTTGCCCCTAACTGCCCTCCCCTGCTGGCCTGATTGAGCCCCCAACTGCCCTCCCTTGCTGGCCTGATTTCGCCCCTAACTGCTCTTCCCTGTCGGCTTGATCTTGCTCCCAACTGCCCTCCTCTGCCAGCCTGATCTCACCCCTAACTGCTTTCTCTTGCCAGCCTGATCACCCCTAACTGCCCTCCCCTGCTGGTCTGATCTTGCTCCCAACTGCCCTCCTCTGCCAATTTGGTTCTGATTGGTCAGTTTCTATGCCTGTCAGCATCAAAAGCTTCACCTCCTAGGCAGCCATTGGCTCCTTATATTCACCCAGATTTGGTTCTGATTGGTCAGTTTCTATGCCAGTCAGAGTCAAAAGCTCCGCCTCCTAGGCAGCCATTGGCTCCTTATATTCACCCAGATTTGGTTCTGATTGGTCAGTTTCTATGCCAGTCAGCGTCTCTGGGCCTATCAACGGGGCTGATCAGAAAGGCGGGGCTGATCAGCAGCCCCTGTGGAGGCCTGGAGAGAAATGGAGGCGTGGCTGTTGGCCAGGCTGGGAGAGAAAGAGAGGCAAGTTCTGATCAACAGCTGCTACAGAGGCTACGGATCAGACCCTACCTCTCTCTCTGCAGGCCTCTCTCTGGGCCTGATCCGCCGCCCCCTTGGCAGTCAGTGCTGGGTCAGGGCGCCCACAGTGGCCCTAGTCAGTGCTGGGTCGCCATGGCAACCCAGCACTGACTTCAGGTCTGGTCGAGCCTTAGGTGGTAATTGGTCCTTACGACCCTGGCTCCTTATTATATAGATGATAAAAGGGTCTCCTAAATTAGAGGATACTAAGTACTCAAAATTTCTTGCCTTCCATCTTTGATTCAGATGAGTGTTAAAAGGCCTTCGTTCTTGCTCCAGAAAGGGTCATGTTCAAAAGGTTCTCATCTATACAGCAGAGGGCCTTCAGAATGATCTCCTCTGGCTTCCTCTCTGTTTTATTTTTCTGGGTGGTCTGAATGGGCCTCTGGTCAGAATTTATGCTTCTCACTGATTAAGGTGGGAAGTTTTCAGCTGACTTCACCATTTAGGAAAAATAATAAAGGTGAGGAGGAAGAATATGGGCATTAAGAAACACCATTCTATTGTATGAAACCGTTAGAGAATTTGCACTGAATTATTCATTCATCATTTATTTTGCAATATTTTATTGAGTCCAGGCACTGTTATAGGTCCTGAGAATATAGCAGTGGATGAGACATGGACCTTATCAGTCTAACAGAGACAATTAATAAATAAACAGATAGATGAATAATATATATGTGGATTATGTGGATAGTGATCTTTCTATGAAAAAAATAAAATACAGTGCTACAGTGAGACCTCTCAGAGGAGGAAAGATTTAAGCAAAGACCTGAAAGAAATAAAGAGAGTGAAGAATGTGGATACCGGGGGTGGGGGGGGGGGCGGATTCCAGGCTAAGGGAACAGAAAATGAAAAGCTCAAAGGAGCTTGCTTGGGTTGTTTGAGGAACAGCAGGTAGACCAGTGTAGTTGGAGCAGCAGAATTAGGAATAAAGTCCAAGAGATCATTTGAGGCCAGATCATGTACATCATCCCAGGCTATGGTGAGTATTTTGAGTCTTATTTGAACCTCGTTGGGAAGCCATTAGACGGGTGTGGGCAAAATTCTCTTTGTCTCTGTCACATGATTATGATTCTAGTCCAAAACTGACTTGCCTTTGTGAATTTGAGTGAGTTCTCAGTCTCTCAGTTTGCTATTAGATAAAATGTAGATAATGATTCTTATTCCCTAGTGACATTAAAATAATTAGTTATTGGTTACAAAGGACTTGAGGCCTTCAGATGAAAGGTATGATATAGAATAATTACCACTGTATACTCGTTATTTTAACAACTGTCTTCTTTTTGAAATTGAAAAAAAAACCCCACAATGTAGACCTGTACCCGAAATAGCAACATCTTGGAAATTTAAAAAATGTCAGGAAAGTCATTTTTCTGATTTTCCTTTTGGTTCCACATGAGAGATTTAGGGTACTCCTTTTTTTCTTTGAAAGTCACCTTAAAAGCTTCCAAGACGTTGAAATCTAACATATCATAGAATATTAGAAAGAGGAGAGATTTTACATATCTCTTGAGGCAGAGTCTGATTTTGACAGAAATGACTTTTCAAAACTTCCTTACTCTACAAACTGTGCTATTTACTTATTTTTATTTTATTGAATTTATTGAGGTGACATTGGTTAATAAAATTATACAGGTTTCATGCGTACAATTCTATAACATGTCATCTGTATATTGTATTGTGTGTTCACCATCCCAAGCCAAATCTCCTTTTATACCATTTATCCACCCTCTTCTATCCCACCCCCAGTTTCCTGTAGAAAATCATTTGGGGGAGGGTTACCCCTAGCCTAGGAAGGCTGCTGTGTTATTCATTGAGTTTCAATAAAATTATTTGTAGATCATGAAAAAATGATCGTACAGATTATGTAGTCTGATTACATCATTTTATAAGCGAGGAAACTGAGAAAAGCAGAGTCTTGAGGACAGTTTCACTGCTGACGAGCAGGAGTGCTGGTTGCAAATCAAGATCAAATGACTTGCAGGCATCTGCCCTCTCCCCAGATTCATGAGCTACCTACCTCAGTGTCACATTTAGACATAATTACAATGTTACAGGAAGTGATTTACTGTAATTTCAGATCCCTTTCCATCTCTTTTGTAATGATGTGCTTGGCTAATATTGGAAGTGGCGGCTGCCACAAAATGTCTTTGCTTGGTGAGGCAGCTGTGCATGAAAAAATTTTTATAGACTATAATTTGGCTCTGTGCCACAACTGTTTGCTCTGTATTTTCCCTTCCTCTGTCCCTCTTTGTTGCTGGCTATGGACTCTGCAAGTGGATTCTATAGACTGTATCACTGAGTTGTAGATTTGATCATTGTTCAGATTCTAATCTGGTGTTAATTTTTTCATATTAATTTCTGCCTGGAAAATGTGTTTTTTTTCAAAATTTTTCTCAAATAGTTATTATAATAACTTTAGAAAGTGGTGTTTTTTCATTTTAAATAATCTCAGTGTGTAATTTTAGGTCTTCTGGTTCCATCATTTTAATAACAGATGTGAATGTACCATTGTTGTGAAAATAAGCAAACATATATATATATATATATATATATATATATATATATATATATATTTCTCTATATATTTCTGTATGTATTTACCATGTGTATACTTGTGTATGAATCTAGATTTATTTAATTGTAGCTCCAGTAAACAACTGTGGGTAAATCAAATATGAAAATATATATGCTACACACACACACACACACACACACACACACATACTCACACACTTTCTACCCTTGTAAACTAATGCAGCAACATTTACTTGATTGGCATTGAAAAACAAAGCGATATTTTTCTTCGTGGACTCCTTTCTGTTGATAAGACATAGCCCACATGGCCACTCCCTGAAATAGAAGCTGTAGCATTTACCAGTCTAACCTGTTAGGGTGTTCCTCCCACTGGTATATTTTTGTCATTCATTGCAAAATCAATGATGTTTAAACAAGTCCAAAATAACTGCAAGCTCATTACATCTATTTACTGCTTTTCCTAAAAAGAAATGCCCCTTAACATGTTTCTATTTTTTGTTTACTCATGCTATGGAGAAATAAATTGTGGATATTTCAGCTACTTTGCCAAAAGTGAAGTAGTTTTCAAGAACGATGTTGCCAAATAAAACTCTTTTCATAATTATAGTTCTTAAAATAGTCAGAGATCATAACTGGATAATTAGATGGGTGATTGCAAATGGCAACCTTAAATCTAAAAATGAACTCCTGTGAGTAACATAAGATGCATTGCAATGCATTTCCCCAATAATCACCAAAAATCTATTTCCTAGTCTCTCTTCCCATTCTCTGACATTATTTTAGATCCATAATCCTGGGGAATTTTACTATAAGAAATGCTTGACACAGCTTAGAGTTTGTGGCTTATTGAAAGAAGCATAGATTCATCAGAGAGCTCAGAATCCCCTTTTCTCACTTCCTTCATCGGGTCCAAGACTCTTTTTAGGGGAGAGTAGAGAGGTAGCATGAATGTATCAGACTTTTCCTTTTCCCCAATTCCTGGGCTTTTGCTATGAGTTGTAGTAACAGACTACTTCTTAACTGTTGTGAATCCCTAATTGCAAACGAATGGCACAATCCCATTGGGCCTTTTGATTAAAATCTCAGCATTCGGAGCGCTCAACAATGGTAAGTAACTAATGACTCAGTGAGTGCATTATAAGCTTTACTTTCACAAGTGGGGATACTGGAACAGCATAGGTGAGTGCAGTAAGATGTGCAGATGAGAGATAAATAGATGATAGAGGGGTGTGTTTGTGTGTGTTTATATATATATTTATACTTGGATTTGTGATAATATGATGGAAATTATAAGAATCTAGTCATGGTTTGCAATTAAATGGGAAATGGATGCTATAATGAAATGGACAGTAATTCAGATACAAAATTACTTTATAAACTTTAAAGTGTTAAAACCTCTTCTCTAGATATTTGATTAACTGAGTAAAATCACTTGACTTCAAATTCTCCATCTTAAAAAAATGAAGATAATTGTAATTCCTAACACTTTTCAGAGTTGTCTGAAGGTTGTCCACATGTAATGCCTGTGGCAAGCTTTTCAGAGTTTTTAGTTCAAAGAAACTGTTCAAATGCAAGGTATATGTAACAAATATATCATTGCTGTTCCTTCCTCCATAGGTATTCAAGAGACGGTATTTTTACTTAACTCAACTTCCTGATGGTTCATATATTCTCAATTCCTGTAAAGATGAAAAAAATTCAAAAGAACCTAAAACTTCCATCTACTTGGATGCCTGCATTGAAGTTGTTCAGGTAGGGCTGTAGAGGTAATCTTTCTTCTCTTTCTCGAAAACGGTTATTGATCAAATTTTTAAAAATATATAGATTTTACTTGATTTCAGAGAGGAAGGAAGAGGGAGAGAGAGATAGAAACATCAATAAGAGAGAATCACTGATGGGCTGCTCCTGCATATCCCACACTGGGGATGGAGCCCACAACCTGGGCATATGCCCTGACCGGGAATCAAACTGTGACCTTCATAAGTGGAAGCTCAATCATTGAGCCATGCCAGCTGGGCTGATCAACTTGGCTTGGGGATAAGGACACATATGTAATAACTTAATAAAGAAATTTTTTAAAAAGTCAATTAAAAAAAACAAAAGAACCTCGTCATTATTCTCTGTTGGTTAATGGCATCTCATCTGCTAAAATGTTTATATAAGACAATTCAGAATCCCCTGCAATTGGCCCACTCTTGTTCTGTGCTAGTATTCAGGTGTTTACCCAGTCCTTTCCAGTCTGGCTTCCAAGGACCTATTCAATCTCTTACCATTTTCCCATTCTCACTGTGCTTCCTCTGGTTTTCCATTTTCTCCTCTCTCTTTTTTTTTTAAATATATTTTATTGATTTTTTACAGAGAGGAAGGGAGAGAGATAGAGAGTTAGAAACATCGATGGGAGAGAAACATCGACCAGCTGCCTCCTGCACATCTCCTACTGGGGATGTGCCCACAACCCAGGTACATGCCCTTGACCGGAATCGAACCTGGGACCCTTCAGTCCGCAGGCCGACGCTCTATCCACTGAGCCAAACCGGTTTCGGCCCATTTTCTCCTCTCTTACCTAGAATCTTACCTTCCTGCCTTCTGAATTGTTGTCCTGCTCCAATTTATCTTCCTAAGACATAGATGGGGTCCTTTACTTTCTACCCAAAACCTTGTGGCTCTTGATTTATTGTCTTGCATAGTGAGATCTAAAGGTCTTAACCATTGCAGGCCCATAGTGATTGGCCCTCACCCTGCTTTCTAACTGCATCCCCCCGCATTCCCTTATACATTCTGTGCTCCAATCATAGCTTCACATGTATATGCCTTTCTTACATTTATTTCTCTGCTTGACATATACTTTCCCCTTCTGTTCCTGTTTGAACCTTTAAGACTCAGCTCAAATAGCACTTCTGCCATGAAATGTTTTCTGTTTCCTTCCCTACCCTCATGCCCACCAAGTGGAATTAAGCACCACCTCCCCTGTATGACCACTTGGCTTTTTCCCCTCTATTATACTCTAATCTATGAATCATACTCTAACTTGTGGGTAATTCTGCACATTCATTTTTAGACTTTAAGGGACCATGTCATATTCATCATGTCTGTGTCCTCTATAATAATTAGTGGTGTTTTGTACACAGCAGCAGTGGCTTAACAAATGTTTACTGATTTGAATTATTGAGGGGGCATGAACAAAGACTGTGTGGGAAACAGGGCACAGAGATGATCTAAATAAGAAGTCAATTCACCAAGATAGGAGCCATTACTACAGAGTCAAGGTAGCATGGTCGACCAGAAGTAGCACAGGGCTGATTAGGAGGCATGAGATGTGAGGTCAATGCCCCTAACCTACCTGAATCTTAATTTTCAAAACTAAAGTGTCTATTTTCTGATCAAATGAGATTATTATAAGGATCAAATGAAAAAAAACTTGTATGAATATGAAAATCTATGTGACTAGAAGGTGATATATAGTATGTCCCAAAAAATATATACACACTTTAATAGCTGATAGCTCAATTTTGAAAATGAAATGTATTTTAATAAACTGCCTTTATAATTATTCAGTGTGTATACTTTTTGTATATATATTACTGGAAAAAAGAGGACACACACAAATTACAAAAATTCTTTATTAGTTTTAGTCTGGATTGACCATTTGTTCCTAGGCTCTGCTTTCCTCATCTATTTATGATCTCCCCTTCCAAATATTTTCAAATATATAAATCTTTGTGACTTGCTACAGCAGTTTGATGTCATCCTTTACTATACTTTGAAGATGAGAAAGAGGAAATTTCTTGGTTCCTTCTTGAGTAATGACTATGCAGTGGAAAATTATTGATTCATGAACCTTTCTTAAAACTAACACTGTGTTATTTGGGAGAGGGAGTGTGTCATTTCTTTGGTCGTGACAGAGAAGGTGGTAATATAAAAGAATGTGTCATCATGTTTGAGGAAAGGAGGTAGATTTTATTTGCCTTGTGTGCTAGCATTCAGCATTGGCCATTTCCATATTGTCCTTTGCAATAAATCTAGAGAGCCACAATTTAATGTGAATCAAGTAAAGTTTTCTTTTGTGCATATTATGTGTGGTAAAATGAATTAGGTGTTGATATTGCATTTTATGTTATGATATAAAGCAAGTGCCAGATTTATTTCAGGTCACATTTAAGGGCCGATTGTTTTTAAGGGCCAGGGAAATCTATAAATATGCAAGGAAAACTTTGAGCAGGGGGAAAATTATAAAATATTTGGTTACTTTCATGTGGCAGTGTAATTATCTAAATGTGATTGATGTCAAAAGGCCTTAAACGATAATACTCACTCAACAAGTAGTATTTTATACCCACTTTGTGCATATAACACTGAGCTCAGTACTGAGGGAACAAAAAAAAAGATGTTTGACGTGGTCATTCATTCATCGTCTAGTTGAAAGAAGTAATTCTTTCATAAAAGTATTGGTATATCTATGTGCTGTTCTGAGGTAGAAATAAACTAATGAAATCTAATATGAAAAGAGCAACTAAACTAACTTAACAATGCGGTTTTTTTTTTCTTCTAGTGCCCCAAAATGCGCCGTCATGCTTTTGAACTCAAGATGTTAGATAAGTACAGCCATTATCTGGCTGCTGAAACTGAACAGGAGATGGAAGAATGGTTGATAACTTTGAAAAAGATTATCCAGATCAATACCGACAGTTTGGTGCAAGAGAAAAAGGAGACAGTAGAAGCAGCACAAGGTCAGAATTTTCAAATGGTTCGTTATTGAGGTAAAGCCCTTGTCTTTAATCTATGGAAATGTCTGTTGTGTGGGGTGAATATAGAACTCTTAATCTTAAAGGTTGACCTGCTTCTTCATTAAAAGTGACTCTGAAGGTTGATATATTTGTTTTTCAGAGTTGATAGTGTATAGACTCAGACACATGAAATATAACCAGACTAAAATGGATAGGGAATTCATGGCAGGTTTTCAAAAGCCCATTAAAGTTTCCCCTATGCTTTCATAATCAAAATTCTTTGCAATAAATCTAGTAGGTGAGGATGGGGTGGGAGAAGAGATAGTTAGGATATTCCTCTTAGGTGATTAGTAATGGTTTGTATGATTTGGAACATCTGCTTTTAATGAATTTACAGATGATGAAACTAGCAGCCAAGGCAAAGCCGAGAGCATCATGGCCAGTTTGGAAAGGAGCATGCATCCGGAACTGATGAAGGTACATCTTTCTTATGGCAACTTGCCTTCAGCTGAGGCAATGCAGGGTTAGCTGTTAAAATTTTAATGCTGGATTCCATTTGGCAATGCCATTTCTAAGTTAAAAACCACAGTAAATTAGTACAACAGGTAGAGATTTTAAAAGGAAAGTTATACTCCTAAAGTTGGACTTATGAAGTGCCAACTAACAGTTTGGAAAATCTTATTTTTTTTCTAGATGCCAAGAAGTTCTTTAAGATTGTTATGACTTTATTAATTTTATTTGCTACTTCATATTCTGTTCAATTACAGCCATCCCTCAGTATCCTCAGAGAACTGGTTATAGGATCCTGGGGGATACCAAAATTTGAAGATGCTCAAGTCCTTTATATAAGATGGCACAATACTTGCATATTGTTTATACAAATCCTCTTGTGTACTTTAAGTTATCTATAGATTATTATAATACCTATTACAATGTAAATACTATGTAAATAGCTGTTATACTATATTGTTTAGGGAATGACCAGGAAACAAGTCTGTACATGTTCAGTACAGAGGCAACCATCTTAGGACTCATTACATACTACACCTCAGCAACAGTGTAACATTTAAAATATTTTTGATCTGTGGTTGGTTGAATCCGTGAATGTAGTGGCTTTTTTCAAGTGGCTGTTGATGCAGATTGAACATGATATTCAATATAATGATTTATATATGTTAATTTCATAATTTTATATATGTTAGTTTCTATATGTAAATACATATGTATATAAATAATTTCATCAGATAAAAATTTTGGTGAACATATATCATTTGTGTTAATTACTCTGCTCCTTGGAGTTTGAAATGAGCTAATTTTCAAAGCATAGAGGTGATTATCACACCTATTTTAGTAGGGTGAGATATTATACTCTGTAGAGTCTATACTACAATAGATTAAAAGGTTTAATATCCCATTTATTTAAATCCTTGTCAAACCTATTTATTTTCACTTTAGTCCTCTTCCTGGAATAAGTTACCCAATTTTATAAGTAACTTTTTTATATTTTACAATTATCCTTCTCTTAAGCTTCAAAGCTATTTTCCAAAAATTAGGAACATACTCATGATCCCCTGATCTAGGCTTTCTATGATTTTATAGATTTTAATGTATCCCCTCTGACTCTTTGTAATTTCAGACTGTACGGCCCATTATGTTTCTCCTAGGGTGACAGAATCAGAATCTATATATATAAAAGCCTAAGCAGCCCTTATGACTGAACGACCGGAATGACCAGTCGACCAGTCGCTATGACGCGCCCTGACCACCAGGGGGCAGGCACTCAACACAGGAGCTGCCCCCTGGTGGTCAGTGCGCTCCCACAGCCAACATCCCGCGGCCCCTCCCCCCGGCTGGCCAACCTCCTGTGGCCCCTCCCCCTGGCTGGCCAGCCAGCCAACCTCCCATAGTCCTTCTCCCCAGCTGGCCGGCCAACCTCATGTGATCCTTCCCCCACCCCGCCGGCCAGCCAAACTCCTGCAGTCCCTCCCCCTGGGCCCTGATGGGGAGGCTGGCCGGCCAACCTCCTGAGGTTCCTCACCCCGGCCGGCTGGCCCCCTGATAGGCCTTGATCGCTGACCAAGCCGAGGGACCCCACCTGTGCACGAATTCGTGCACCGGGCCTCTAGTGGTATATAATAGTCTATGGCTAACACCATGGATATGTAAAGTGTTTTCTGTCTTATTTATTTCTCTTCTGCATTCAAAGTCTCTTGGATTCCTTTTTGTACTACTATGGGTTGAATAATATTTTTTAAAATATATTTTTATTGATTTCAGAGAGGAATGGAGAGGGAGAGAGAGAGAGAGAGAAACATCAATGATGAGAGAGAATCATTGATCGGCTGCCTCCTGCACGCCCCCTACTGGGGATTGAACCCGCAACCCGGGCATGTGTTCTTGACCGGAATTGAACCCAGGACCTTTCAATATGCAGGCTGACGCTCTATCCACTGAGCCAAACTTCCTAGGGCTGAATATTGTGCTTGATGTTATCAGAGGAACATAGAGTCTAAAAACCTGATCTATAGCTTATTGTGGGTCATAGTCACAGCGACTCTCCTCCAAGCAAGTATTCTTTATCCATCCTAAGTACATGGAAATGGAGAATGGTATATTTTTGAAGCTGTGCCAGATTGCTAGTTTCACTGAAGCTATATATTTAAATGGTATTTAATACTGTTTTGAAGGAACTAAAGGAATGTTTGGTATGTGTGCATATATGTAAATATATGTTTTAAATTTTTTAGTATGGAAGAGAAACTGAGCAGCTAAACAAACTCAGTAGAGGGGATGGAAGACAGAACCTCTTTTCTTTTGATTCGGAAGTTCAGGTATTAATATATTTCTTTAAATAATCCTACAATTGTTGCTTATTTGGAAAAAAAAACACATTTAAAATGTTGAAATCACTGATTTTTGCACCCCTGCGTAATGTTGATTGCTTTATATTTGTCTTGTTATCTTTGAACAGGTAGCTTAACAGCTAACTTCACTCAAGAGGACTGTCACATATGCAAATAGTTTGGGACTGAATATACATGGTTTTCTTTTTCAGTTCTCTATTTTCTTTTCACTTCATCTTATGCCTCAAAATGGATAAGTTAAAGAATTCTTAAAGATGGTATTAGTGCTCTTGTAACCTATTAGATACAATTGTGGTCTAGTAATAGTGAGTATCTGCAGCATGAAGAACACCAGGTCATATGAGACAGGTGATTTACTTTCCAGTTTTGACGTAGGCCTGGAAAACTGGGGTAATTTTTACATCTGGCTCACTCTAAATGGAAAGTGGTGCAAGGAAGTGCAAGTTTATGTGCATGTGGATTTTCACCTTTTCCATGAGAGTTAGGTACTTTTTGAACTAAGAGATATGCAGTTAATATTTAATTTCATGATATTTTCTTTTTTAAGTATATCTTTATTAAATTCAGAGAGGAAGGGAGATGGGGGGAGGGATAGAAACATCAATGATGAGAGAGAATCATTGATTGGCTGCCTCCTGCACGCCCCACACTGGGGATTGAGCCAGCTACCAGGGCTTGTGCCCTAACCAGTATTTGAACCATGACCTCCTGGCTCATAGGTTGACACTCAAATCACTGAGCCACGCTGTCTGGGCTAATTTCATGATATTTTCTAATGAAATTGCTGATTTGTTTAAATACAAAATTTCTACAGCATTTATGTATTTTATGTATTTTTCCTAATGAAAACACATTTCATGAGAAAATGAAATTATTTGAGGGGAGACTAATTTTTTTCTTTTTAATTTTTCCACGTATGATTTATAATTCAAATCTTTGAGGTGTTCTGAAAATAGAAATATATGCAGTATGTAAGCATTACAGTTTTACTTAGTGAAAATATAAAATAATTTTGTGAAGACTGATTTGGTATTTTCTTTTTGCTTCATACAGTTTCTTAATTACAATATTTTTTTAGTTTGAAATGGGAAAAGTATATAGTCTGTAAATAATGCAGAATTTTTTTCCAAGTAATTTTATTTTCTTATATGGTATTTTTATTATTTGGGGAAAATTTGTTTTAAATGTTTCATCTCCCCCACCCCCATCATTATTACATTGTGTAAGTTATATGATTTTTTAAAAGTATATCAGACCTCAGGAATTTTAGTTCTAAGATATTCATTCATAAATTTCCTTGTTCCAAACATATCTGAGGCTTTGATCCCCCTCCCCCCTCTGCAAGCACCATGATTGGGCTTTAATTGGACATGTCAGCCCCTTTCATTGTATACAAAGAAGCCAATTGACTGCGGTTGAAACTCAATTCAGCATCTGTAAAAAAGGAATGTGGTGTAGTGTTTTTGTGGTCATGGAACTAAACTGATTTTATGTTTGAATTGCTTATCAGTGAGCTACAAGTGAGAGGAAAATACACAGTTGTGATGAAACTTTAAGGACAAAAAATTGCATTTAGTGTTGATTATGGAAGGCAGGCTCACTACAGAGAAATCCATGTTGTCTGTGTTGAGTACCTTTACTAGGCGAAGTGCCATCCTATAACATCAGCCTTCTCTTTTGGCCACAGTTTCAGTGTTTACAGATATGCTTTCTATCATGGATTTACAGAATAAAGCAACGCTGACCTACTGAAGTGAATGGCTCCAACTTTGAACGACTGGGGAAGGCCATATGTCCGACTATTTGCACTCACAGACCTGAGAAGGGAAAGGATTTGGGGGCTGGGGTTTAGTGATTTAGTCCAGTTTCTCCTCACATTCCACTGTCTGAGATAGAAAGGAGAGCAGATAAATTGGTGGAAATTAGAA
The DNA here is from genome assembly GCF_000147115.1 of Myotis lucifugus. Lineage (NCBI taxonomy): Eukaryota > Metazoa > Chordata > Mammalia > Chiroptera > Vespertilionidae > Myotis > Myotis lucifugus. The sequence goes on along the minus strand of NW_005871050.1, from coordinate 18,159,642 downwards.
TTGATCTCCATGGCAATGACTTGCCTCCTCTGGCTCCACAGATAGATAAGTGTTCAAGGGGGAGCTGTCTAGGCCCACGCATTTGTATTCCTTTTGTAGATAAATAGACTCGGGGGTGGGGTGCGCAGAGATTGTGCTTTCAGGTATGCATATTATATTTTAGGCTCTTTTAAGGAGGATTTTATCACTGATGCAAGCTGGGTCAGAATGGCTACATTTATCCAAGATTCTTCAGGCACAATACCTGTTTTGGCTTGAATTACTTAAGCAATTGAGAAAAATTCTTGTGTTTCTTGGCTTGAGTTTTCCATATTGGCAGTATTTTCTGCCTAGATTCACCCAATCATTTCCCGCCTACCATGTCTCTTGTCTTAATTGAAAGTATAGTAAGTTGTCCCACAATCTATACTTTTCCTCCCACTTGTGAACAGAATGTAAGTCTGGTTAGACATTCATAATGAACAGACGGACTTAGATTGCCTGAGCTCTGTGAGCTGAGAAGGAGGATTCTATGAGTATGTTTGGGGAGGGACAGATTCCTCCCCCGCTCAGAGAAATTCCTTGACTCTCAATATCTTTGTTTGAAACTTAAAAAAAATTTGTAATATCAAAAATTAAATATATGTATATCTCTGTGAGCCAGGGTACACCCCCCCAGCTCTGTTAGAAGCTAAGCTCAGTGTTTATCAGTTTCCTGAGCAGATGCCTCTCTCTCTGTTCATCATTTAAACCAGGGGTGGGGAACCCTTTTCCTGCCAAGGACCATTTGGATATTTATAACATCATTGTAGGGTCATACAAAATTATCGATTTAAAAATTAACCTGCTATGTTTGATCAAACATTTAATTAAATCACCTCGAATGCTTTGGCAGGCCAGACCAAATGGTTTCATGGGCCTTACATGGCCCTGCGGGATGTTCACCACCCCTGATTTAAAGAGAGGTGGTCACCAGGGTTCCTCTTCAACCTGGTTGCCACTGACTCCCAAATCCAGATCTCCAACCCAGACCTCTCCTGTTTTTCCAACCACTTACATCACCTCAAACTCAACACATCCCAAACTGAACTCATCTATACTCATTCTCCCCCTATCTTTATTTCACAGTTAAGTGCATAACATCACAATCTATTAAATCTTCCAAGGTAGAGACCATTGTGTAATTCTTGATTCCCCCCATGTCCATTCATGTCAGTTTTGCTTCCTGTACAGCTCATAAAAGAACCCAAACTCCTACCATTCTCAAACATATATTTTGTGGTGAAGACAAACAATGAACACCTGAGTAAATATTTAAAAAATATTGTTGGAAAACTAAATCAAGGAAAGGGAGAGTAGACTCTCAGAGTATGTGCAGTTTTTATAGAGAGTTAAGGGAGACTCTGGAAATGTCAGTTGAATGAAATGAAGGGAGTAAGCCATGTGTCCGTCTGGGGAAAGAGGGGTCCTGACAGAACAGCAAGTGCAAAGGTCCTGAGGTAGGAGTATACTTGTGCTAGAGAAACAACTAAGGATGCCAGTGTGACTGGAAAAGAGAGGGTAGGGGGAAAGGCAAGAGTGGTAGGGTATCAGGTCAGAGGAGTGGGGGGAGGTAGGAAGTCATGATGTATAGGGCTTTTTAGGTCAGGGTACACTTGTGACTTTTTCTTTGCCTTAGATCAGAGTCTATAGTCTCATCTCCCTCCAAAATTTCTTTAATGGTGCTTAAACCTTAGTCAAAGAGCTCTACAGAGGCTGTTGAATGAAAAAATAAAAAGGGTTCAAATGAAGAATGGACAGAGAACTGTTGGATACTGCAATTTTTACTCATACATCTATATTAATATGAATCCGATTTTCTTTTGGAAATAATTCATATTATCTGTTTTGTAGAGATTGGACTTTTCAGGAATTGAACCTGATATAAAGCCATTTGAAGAAAAGTGCAATAAACGTTTCCTGGTAAATTGCCATGATTTAACTTTTAATATCTTGGGTCAAGTTGGAGACAATGTAAAAGGACCACCCACAAATGTATGTATGACTTTTCCTTCTACTTCCCCTAAACCAGTGCATTAAGAACACATCTTAATTTTTTTATAACTGAGAACTAACTTACTGGGTGAAAATTCTATTGCTACATGTTTTGATACATTTGACATGGAAGAATTTCATGTATGTCTTTCTTTTGCCAAAATGTGAATATGTTTTCATCTTGAAAGATTTGTGAAAGTTTTACCTATTCAAAAGGCAGATAGAATAGGCTCCTGACATTCAAGAGAGACATATCCCCAGAACCTGGTAAACCCTCCAATTTGTGAATTCTACTAGAAAATATGACTTCTGTGAAATTGGCTCATAGCCATGAGTAATGAACATGAAAGCCATGCAGGGGTCCAGATGCTATGCAGTCAGCCTCATTCACTGTTCTCAGAGTGAATTAATTTTGTTCTGCACAGAAAATTCTAATTATTAGCTGTTACGGATCATTTGATTTGCTCAGAAATTCTTGAAACTATAAATGTAAAATTGCCAGAGTCTGAATTTTATGTTCATCTTGATTTTTTTTTTGGTTCTAGTTTTGTCTTTGAAAAATATCCACAATGATTTGTTCTCTCTTACAATGAGGCTGAAACTCACTAGCAGACTTTCTGTGTGTAAAGGGTTAATCTTTATGCCATCTGGCATGAAATTTCTCTTTGTGACCAGCTCTCAAATGCCATCTGTAGAGAGGAATCATGTTTTCCAAAACTGCTGATGGGGCAACAAAGCTTTTGTCAAGTAATGTGATGTTGACTGTTATTAGCTTTTATGAAATGTAAATCCAGTAAGCTGTAACATAACAAAAGGGAAGATTTATTTCGATTCTATAATATTGGCATTATTTTGGGACAACTTCAATAAACCTATAGAAAATTAAATTTTATTTGTTGGACAATTGGTGTGCTTTAAATTTGGCTTCCAATTTCTACTCATCAATTAAAAAAATTAGAACTTGTGAAATTATTTATACCTGACAAAAGTTAAAATTTGTAGGCCTGTTATTTAGAATGTTCTTTCTTATGTGCAAATGAGCTTTAATGCATTTTTAGCTAAATGCTGAACTCAGAAAGAAAGTGTAATCACAGAAACTTGAGGAATAAAAAAAATATTTTGTAATTTGTGTCCCTTCACACACTCCACCTAAAAAAGCCGTCTTAGTTTAAAAATGGAATTGTCTTCATTCCCAGGTTGAACCCTTTTTTATCAATCTTGCCTTATTTGATGTGAAGAACAATTGTAAGATTTCAGCTGACTTCCACATAGACCTGAATCCCCCTTCTGTTCGTGAAATGCTGTGGGGAACTTCAACTCAACTAACCAGTGATGGAAATGCAAAAAGCTCTTCACCGGAGTCTTTCATTCATGGAATTGCTGAGTCTCAGTTACGCTATGTAAAGCAGGTAAACCATGATCTTTTAGAATAAGAAACAGATACACCCTCGGGTTATTTCATTGTTTCAGGCCAATGTTATCATGGGCTTTCGTCTCTTGTAAGGTCTGTGTATTGGTGTTTTTCTAGTGACTGTAATTGGAGAGAAAAAACCCAGAAACCAGAAAATAAATATGCTACTAATACACTTGCGAAGTAACATTTTAATTGGGATCATGATGTGAGTCTCAAAAGTGTTTTGTGACATGGACTGCAGATCACATAGACACACACACACAGACAGACAGACATACATGCACGCATGCACACATGCATACCCATGTGCAGACTTCTGAGCAAGGCAATAGGTGCCTGCGAGGCTTGTTTCTTTGAAGAAACAGCGACCTTACATTGACCTCCCATCTCTAATTCCTATTTCCATTATGAGTAGATAGTTTTAATGGAGCATAAAGGCTCTTTATACAAGGAGTTCTGGTTGAAAAGCAATGGGAGGGAACTGCTGTGTCACAACTGTAATGCTACTCTCTTCTGTCCTATGTGGTGCAAAGCATCTCCTTTAGAAAGAGCCTAACGATCCCTGGCATTTTGACCTCTGACCAGAGTGGCAGCTATAAGAGGTTAGGCAGAGCAGAACTGATTGCCTTCTAGACTTTTGCAACTGAAAGGAAACCATAGAGTGAGGCAAAGAATTAGAGTAGGAAGAACAAAGCAGCTCTCATTGTAAGGAGATTTATTTTTCCAAAAATAAAAATGTTCTTATTTTCTGATTATAAAGATATACACATTATCGTATAGAAAATTCAAACAATACAAAAAGTATAAAGAAGAAAGTAAAAATCACCAGCCATAGATGGTAATTATTAACATTTTGGCAAACATTTTTCTAGACAGCTCTGTTGTATGTATGTGTAAACACATACAGTTTGTATAAGACTATACATGTGTATCATATTCATGCTGTTTTATACCTACTGTATTCATTTAACATGGTTATCATTCTTTATCAACATTTTTAGATAGTCACATTCTTAAAGGCTAATATGGTATTCCATTGATTTAACTAATTAGAATATTTATAATTTTGGATATAATAAATAGCACTGCATTGAACATCCTTGTGTGTACATGTTAGCTCATTTTTTGAATTATCTCCTTAGAATAAATCCCCAGCTTTGGAGTTTTGAGGGTCAAAGATTATGCTCATTGGTACAGACTGCTAAATGGCAGGGGAAGACTTTACATGTGATGTCACTACCCTCTTTAGGCTACAGATCTTTGGTAGCTTTTCCCTGCATTGTCCATACCCCTTGTTCCCTTACGGCCCTTTCGTTTGTTACTCAGACTATAGTTGTCTCATATGTGTACATTCCACAAAACGGCCTATGCTTCTATAAGAGAGATTGAGCAGGTTCAGTGGGATAAATATTTGAGAACTTGCTATTGAATTGTATGTTTAAAATTTCCCACATGATATCAAATAAGTCCTTTTAAGCCAACGATATGTTTACTATATTACTTCAATGTACTTAGTTGTATGTTCAATGCAAGAAGTTTAAATTGTGCTTCCAGGTGTCATCCCACTTGTAATCTAAGTCAGGAAGAAAACCAGCATGTTTTGAGTATCTCCTGTGTGCCAGAATTTTCCACTGGTGTCTCATGGAATCATCATACTCTCCTGAAATAGTATAATTATTGCTGTTTTGCAGATGAGGGAACTGCAATTCAGGGAGGTTAAGTAAGCTGTCTACCATTACAGAGCCAGTAGTGTTACCAGCAGGATTTGAACCTAGGCCTGTTTGAAAGACCTCAATCAGCAATGTTAGGCAGGATGCAATTTAGTGCTGAGGTATACAGCATAATGGTAGTAGAAGAGTTTAGAATGTGAGGAGGGGTCAGTCGTCAGGAGTTCACTTAGAAGAGTCCACAGAAGATGTGGGGCTTGAGAGAGACCTCAAAGGAATAGATGAGAGCTGGGCAGGTGAGAATAATGGGCAGTGGCCTCAAAGGGCTTTATCATTTTGAACCCTCTCTCAGATCAGCTGAAGACACTAGGAAATGGTCATTTACTTCAAAGAGTTGAACCTTTTATTTGGAAGAAGTCTTTTTCTTAACTTCTTCCCATTTAGGACGAGGAAACAGTACTATGTAAGAGAGACTTAGTGTTAGCCGATCTCAGCTCAACCACTTTCCAGCAATAACAACAATTCAAGCACTTACTATTGCTGATCTATTTCTCTAGGTATTTATCTGTATGAAGTCATTTAATTCTCACAACACCCCAGTAAAGTAGCTAGGTACTGTTACTATCCCCATTTTGTAGATGAGGAAAGTGAGCACGGAATAGTCAAGTGGCTTGCCCAAGGTCACAGAGCGAATAAGATGAGGAAATAGGACGTGAACCTAGGTCTAGCAGGCTCCCTAAGAAGCCCATAGTTTTACCCCTATACTGTACTGCTTTCATGTCACCCCAGAGAGAAGAAAGCAGCCCAGTTCTCCAGCACTCCCAGGAAGGGCTGATGGTAGACTATTCCCTTCCAGCAAGTCTTTTCAAGTAGCAGCATTATCTATGGGGACAGGCGGCTTCCAGGGTTTGGTGGATGTTAGGTGTTTTGGGACCATTCTAGGCTCTCCCCACCTGCTCCTTAGAATCTTTCTCCCCAGTGGCTTCCTGAGGAGCCACGGGGTGATCACAGGAAATGGAGGAAGTTGGCTCCATCCAGTAGTTTTGCTTCCCTGACACCAATAGCTACTGTGAGCAGTCACTTTATTCTCAGCCTCCTGGCAGTTTCTTCCCAGATACCCTGGTAGAGCTCAATGCTCCATGTCCCCCAAGGTTGAGTTGGGGTTGTGGGGGAGCTGCTGACTCTTGGGGGTTGCCTACCTGTGGCTCTAGGCTCTCTCCTGGAGGGTAGCAGTTGTTGGATTGGTGAAAGGGTACAGAGCTACCCCCCCACTACTGCATGTCTTGCCATGCCTTGGGCTGTGTAAGTGATGGGGATTGGGGGACCTGCCTTATTCTTTTGAGGGAGAGAACATTGAAATGAGTAACAGTTACCCTGTGCTGGGGGGGGGGGAGGCGCAGTCTATACCTCCTTAGTGGGAAAGGAGGGCTGGACCAGAGGCCTTGTCCTAAAGGGCAGACTCTTAGCCCATGTGGGCTTCCTGGACTGTCTCTGGCTATCCTTCTGTGTTTGGGGGATGGCAAGGCTAGAAGCTAATTGGACCAAAAGCAAAACAGCTCCAGAGAGTATCCCCCTGTACTGGAATCCCTGGTCAGTTAAAAGTGAGCATCTTTGTGCCTCAGCATCCTCATCTGTCAACTGGAGGTAACATTAGTACCTGCGTCCCAGGGCTGCTGAGAGAGTCAGACAAGGCATGCCATCTTGGAGAGCACTCAGCACTGGACCAGGCCCACTGTGTTTGCTCAGTACCATGTGGCTGCTAGTAGGGGCAGCAGTAATAGTGATCACAGATAAACGAGTAAAGGCAGCTTGCTCTTCTTATCAATTGTCAAATCATTTCAGATCATAATACTCCTAACTGGCATCGTCAGTGTGGGGAAATGCTGAGAGTACAGGGAATGGGGAACTAAAGGTACTCAGTGGATGTTAGCTACAGCAGTAATCGGTATTACTGTTCTCATCCAGCCTCATTGCATGATACATTGGCTGCAGGGACCCCGAGGTTGAGAGGCAGTATAGCATGGGCTGTATAGTCTGGAAGCTCTGGCCACAGTCTTTTTTGCCCATTTACTTGCTGCATAAACCTCAATTTCTTAATCTTTAAAATATGTATTATCGCCCAGCCAGCATGGCTCAGTGGTTGAGTGTCGACCTATGAACCAGGAAGTCACAGTTCGATTCCAGGTCAGGGCACATGCCCAGGTTGCAAGCTCTAGCCCCAGTAGGAGATGTGCAGGAGGCAGCCAATCAATGACTCTCATCATTGATGTTTCTCTCTCTCTCCCTTCCTCTCTTAAGTCAATAAAATATATTTTAAAAACTATGTACATCATAGTGCCTGCTTTAAGGGTTTTTATGAAGACTGAGATAACGCACGAAAACCATCTAGCACAGTTACGTGACAATTGGTACGCATGAAATTACATTTGAGGCGAAATTACATTTGAGGCAGTCTGCCAGCCGCATCCCACAGTTCAAGCAGCGTGTTCCTGGCAGTAGTAGAAATCCAATTCTCTGACCTTGAGTGGCTTTGGGCCACTCTAGTAATAACCAGGTACCAATGTGCATGACTTCATTTAATCCATACGAGTCGTGGATTCAGTAGCTAGTACTATCATCATCCCTATTTCATAGATGAGAAACCTGAGATGTAGAGAGGATCTGACTTGCCAAACCCCGTAAATGGTGGAGCCAGAATTTGAGCCCAGGAAATTGTGCTTCCGAGCAGTTTTTAACCACTTCATTCCATGCTTGCTTGCTTGGGAATTCAAAACTGTATCAGCCATTAACCTGGGATCCTTACAAGCTTTTGGAGTATGGAAGGAATTACTTAGTGCCTTGCACTCATTTTTCTTTTCTGCTTTGTCTACCTCAGAGGGTTCTATCTGGAACACATGAGATAATGTGTCTGAAATGCTTTGAAAACTGGAAAGCACTATCTTAACACAGTTGGTAATACACCAAGTAGAAAAACAAAACTTGGTAGAGTCCCAATGATGGATTTTTCCACTTGAATTCCTTTGTGTGATGCTCCTTTAAACAACAGACATAATCAACTAACAGGCTGTTTGGAAGGCATTATATTTGGAAAGAGCTGAGCTGGACAGGGTATATGGTTCTTCCACATGCATTCAGAGAAAACTTCTGTATCTTTGGTTGCATCTACCTTAGTACCCTTAAGTAAAGCGCACAGGAACAAAATGAGGTTTGGATCCTGTGACCCCTACCTTTACAGTGAAAGCCCCGGAGCTCTTTACCTGTCACAAAGGAATACTTTCTATAAGATGATTTAGTTTTTACGTTATGCAGTTTGAAAACTTACACAGACCAATACCGTATTTTCTTCCACTTAGCTGCAGTCAGTATTACTTGTGACTGAATTACTCTGGAGTCACATGCAACCACATTTAAAAATGCTTATCCAGCCCTAGCCGGTTTGGCTCAGTGGATAGAGCATTGGCCCAAGGGCTGAAGGGCCGCAGGTTTGATTCCTGTCATGAGCAGGTACCTTGGTTGTAAGTTGGATCCCTGGCCCTGGTCGGGGCATGTGTGGGAGGCAACCAATTGATGTGTCTCTCTCACATTGATGTTTCTTTCTTTCTGTCTCTCCCCCTCCCTTCCACTCTCTCTAAAAAATCAATGGAAAAAATATCCTTGGGTGAAGATTAACAAAAAATAAAAATACTTATCCAGTTTTATTTGAGAAATGCACAGTATTTTAGCATATGCCGATTAAGCCAAACAATATACATTGTATTAATGAGATCCAACAACGCACCTTGCAAACACAGCTAAACACAAGAAGCTAAGCAGCAAGTGTGACCACCTGCACTTTCAAGACTACTAGATGTGAAATTGGTGACAAAATAGAAAATCCATTTGGAAGGAACATTGGGATCTTGGGAAACAGTTTGAAAGGAACTGTTATCTATTTCCATCATGCCAGACATGAGTCTATGTTGACTACCAACATTCTATGCTAAATGCACTGCATGGAATCCTTAATCAACAACTGTATGTACGAGATCACATAAAAACTAATGGATGTCATTTTTTTCCGTAGGGAATTTTCTCAGTGACGATTCCACATCCTGAAATTCTTCTAGTTGCGCGAATTGAAAAGGTGCTCCAGGGCAACATTGCGCACTGTGCAGAACCCTACATCAAAAATTCAGACCCAGCAAAGGTATTTATAAAGATCATCTGTGAACACTTCAGCTTAATGTAGAACTTGCCTTTTACTGATATTCTAAATGGGATTGTCAATGACACCCCAAAAACTTACACTCAGCATGCAGTGTACTGTGAAAATATTGTATACTAGGCTAGGTGACTATGCATGCTAAAGCTTGAACGTGACGTTTTTCCCCTTTCCATTTATGTTCTGTTTACATGACAATCTGATTTCTGCTAGCTTATCAAAATAAGAGCTAAAGGTTTTTCAGCAACATCTGTTCATTGACACTGTATCCTTGGCAATAGCCACTTTTTTAAGCCCAGCCCTAGAATATCAGAGGTGGGATGGTAAAGATGATCCGTTTCTGTAGTTCCCCAAAGCCAGTCTGTACTCAAATTTACTCCTGTATGAAGATGACGTGAGAAAAGAAAAACGAGATAGTGAGCGGTTCATGAAGCTAAATGTATTCAATTCAAAGGGCTGTTCTTTATTCTGAGATTTTTGCCCTTGCCATTTTGTAATCATTCCTCCTATCTATCCTTCATGAAATGTTGGTATATTAAATGGTAGGGATTTTTACTGTTTCTTGTATTTAAATGGCAACATTGAAAGTCAGCAACCCATATAATTATCCAAATTTCTGGACCCTGACATCTAAACTAAGGGAAATTATTGATTGAATCCTCTGTTCTCATTTTGTAAATGAGAAAACTGAGGCCCAGAGAGGGACTGTATTTGTGGCACAGTTCATTAGCAGCTCTCCAGCTACTGAGTATTTATGAAGAGTCCATCTGTTCTACGTGGCATTTACTTGTGTATTCGAGCAGTGTTTATGAAGTGGAAGATGCTGAGGACACATGTGACTAATTTGTGAAGGAAAAAAAGGTCTCGATATAGATAACAGCTTCTAGCATCTCTATCCCTGACGATAAGTGTGTAGCCAGCATTTCACAGCCCGTTGATATTCTATAGGCAGATAATATCCTTTGTTATCTCCCAGTGCCTCTGCATATAGCGGCTCCTGCCCATGCAAAGCTAATTGTATTGACTCTTGGTCACTTGCCTTTTAGCTTGGGAGTAAAAAGGTCAACTATATCCACTTCTTCCAAGAATGTCTAGTGTCTATCTGCTCTTGTGTGAAAAGAAATACACATTTAAACTGCTTAAAAATTTCCCAGTGGGAGTCTGGTCCAAAATGTGCCCTACATCTTATTTGTCTGTCTTCAGATATCTTGATGAAGATCTGTCAATGGAAAAACACAAAACCTTTAAGAAATACTGCTTTGGTCTTGGAAAGTGTGTAGCTGATGCATGTTCTGTTGTATTTGTGGCTATTTGAATATATTTTTTCTAAAGTTTGGTATTTTATATTAGATAAATTCAGGACATTATTTTGGGGGGAATCCCTGGTAGTTTGAACAAATATGAGCCTATCTTCTTATTTCTGACCTTAGACGGCCCAGAAGGTGCACAGAACAGCCAAGCAAGTGTGCAGCCGCCTTGGACAATACAGAATGCCCTTTGCCTGGGCTGCCAGGTGTGTACATATGTAATCCGGACCCTTCTCATCACACTCATATGTGAACTTGAGGGATGTTGTTTTTGCTAGCAGCAGTCAGCAGTTTGTTTCTGACAAACCAGTTATAGTTTGCCAGTTATGCTTTGGGGCACCTGGGATGTGTCCTAGTCCCTTTGGGTCCTATAACAAATTACCTGCTTAAACAACAAATGTTTAAGCCAAAGGTTTATGCCTTAAACAACAAACATTTATTTCTCACAATTCTGGAGGCTGGATGTCGTAAGATCAGAATGCCAGCATGGTCAGGTTCTGGTGAGATTCTCTTCCAGGTTAGAGACAGCTGACTGTTTTGTGTCCTCACAGTGCAGAAAGGGGGCAGGCAAGCTCTCTGGTCTGTTCTTACAGGGGCACTAATCCCATTCATGAGGGTTCCACCCTCATGACCTAATCACCCCAAAGATACCACCTCCTAATATAACCATCTTGGGGATTAGACTTCAACATATGAACTTGGGGTGTATGTGTGATACAAACATTCAGTCCATAACAGGATATAAGAATTCTTTGTCTTAGAATTTGCTGTACATCAAAAACCCTTTAATTTCTTCATATGTCTTGCTTTTGGGAAATTTTCTTTGGCTTGGATTACTGATCTCACTAACACCACTTAATTATATTGTGCTTTAAAGCAGAGCTAATTTGCTTAAGTGATGGAATTTTTTCCAGAAAACCAGAAATTATTGTAAATGAAGTACAGTATGCGCACTATTTCAGAGTTGACTGGGTTTATGCTTTGAAAAACTAGCATAGAATAATTCTGGAAAACATACCAAAAATGAGAAGGCAAAAAATGCAGTTGTTAAGTGCAAGTCTGTAATTAATAGTTTTTTTGTTTTTTTTTTTTTGCTTTCTAATGACTAATTCGGTAAACTCTTTAGAGGTAGTGTGTGTATTTATTTGGAAATGTGTTATCTATACCAGCAGTCACCAACCAGTGGTCCATGAGGTCCGAAAGGTTGGCGACTGCTGATCTATACCACATCCTATGGTAGATTTACATGCCCCCCCAATATTGGAAGTCTACATACATTGATGACTTAAAATGTGTTTCTTGCTTATGCCACCTTTGAAGTGCAGGTTTATTGGCTTGTTTGTGGTACAGCCTGTACAACAACTCACTAGAACTGGGGAAAGGGCACCATGTTCTGAATAATTCAATCAATTATGTTCCATGTGTGCTGGGAGTAGCAAAAGAGTAGGAGACTCTAAGTTAATGAACTCTTCTGTCACTGTTTATAATCATTTAGTTTTTTGGGAAGGTCCCAAAATGCATTGTATGTTGGTAGATGAAAAGGCACATTGTCCTTGTTTTACAGAATGATTAAAAATGATAGCCAAGGATAGGTGAATGGCAAAGAGTAGGGGAGGATAGTATAGTTAGGCATTATGTAAGGTGAAATATGACTTTGTAAACATAAGCATCCTTAGTGATGCCCCAGCCTGAAAAGTCAATTGCTGTTGCTGCTGTTATTATTTATACTTATTGAGTGCTAACTCTGTATAAGGCAGTGGTCTAAGTGATTAGTTTACATTTTCTTAAGAGGTGGATACTGTTATCCCCTTAGAGATGAGGAAGTTGAGGCACAAAAGTAAAACAAAGTTTCTGCCCAAGTTTACACAGAATGTGTGTTAGCAGGGATCGGAACCCATGGCTCCTGACTTCAAAGCCACCGTTGCACACTGCGCCCCCTTCAGGCCATAGCAGTAGCTGCTTCATGCTGTTTTGCCAATAGAAAATTTAATTTTAAAATCTTCAAAGTTAGAAGCTTTGATCCCCAGTTCTGATGAGGAATTATGCTATTTTTCCTTCCTAAATTATTTTGGTTGTCAGTAGTAGCAGGAACTCACTCTACAGGCCTGGCTGGGGTATTTAAAAGATGTATGATAAGCCTTTGTTTACTGAAAATAAAGGATGTATGCTTAGAAGTAGGAACAGTGGTTAATGCCTATGACCACATCTTCAGAGGCTCTGCCTGGGAAACTATGTTTCTGGCTATAGCTACTCCAGTGTGTTGGATACTTGTACATCACTTCCCATTTTTTTGCAGTAAAATATCTGCTTAAACATGGGATAGGGGTAGGAGAGGAAATAATCAAATTCATATTGGAAATTCTACATATATATTATAAACTCTATATAAATTGATCTTAAAGATCTAGTTTATGTTCTGTCAACTTTGAGATATCCTTTACCTTTGGTGAAAATGTACACATTTTATATGTCCAACTTGATGAATTTTCACAAATGTATATAGTCATGTAACTACCACCCCAACTAAAATAGAGAACTTGTCAGTCACTCCAGAAAGTTTCCACACCTTTCTGTCTAATCAGCCATCCCACCCCTACCCAGGCAACCAGCAATCTGATTATCACTATAGATGACTTTGATCTATTCTAGAACTTCATATAAGTGGAATCATGCAATATGTACCCTTTTATTTTGTTGTTTCTGTTCAGTCTGTTTCTGAAATTCATTCATATTATTGTATGTTTCAATTGTTCATTTTGAGTAGTAGTTCATTGTATGAATATACCACAATTTGCTTATCCAGTCACGTTTTTTTCTCTCTTTATTGATTAAGGTATTACATATGTGTCCTTATGCCCCCATTGCCCCCTCCCACCCCCCACTCATGCCCTCACCCCCCTGTTATCTGTGTCCATTGGTTAGGCCTATATGCATGCATACAAGCCTTTAGTTGATCTCTCCCCCTTACCCCCACCCTCCCCTACCTTCCCTCTGAGATTTGACGGTCTGATCGATGCTTCTCTGATTAATATCTAGATTGTTTCCAGTTTGGGGCTATAACAAATAAATCTGCTGTGAACATTCATGTACTATGTGGAAATAAATATGCTTATATGCTTAGGGGTGGAATTGTAGAATCATAGGGAGGGTGCATGCTTAACTTCCTGAGAAACTGCCAAACTATTTTCCAAACTAGTTTCACAATTTTATACTACTAGCCCTAATTTTGTTATTTATCAATCCTGTAAAAAAAATTAAAAACCTTTTTTGTTGCTATTTAGACCCATTTTCAAAGATGCTCAAGGCTCTCTGGACCTGGACGGGAGATTTTCTCCTTTGTATAAACAAGACAGTAGTAAGCTTTCAAATGAAGACATTCTCAAGTTGCTCTCAGAGTACAAGAAGTAAGTGTGTGGAATTACTGCAGTAAATCAATATAATAGAATTTTAATTTCTTAAAATGATGAATGTGAGTCACATACAGGATGGGGCAAAAGTAGGTTTTTAGTTGTTTGCATGGAAAATAATACAATAATAAATAGTAAAAGAATAATCTGTTTTGTGTACTCAGCAATTATAAACCTACTTTTGCCCCACCCTCTATGGGAGAAGTTGAATGCTTCAAAATTTTAAGTTTGGATACATGGTAACCAGTCCATTTAGTAATCACAATTTTTAAGTATAAAATATTCTTATTTTACACCTAGGCCAGAGAAGACCAAATTGCAGATTATTCCTGGGCAGCTAAACATCACAGTAGAATGTGTTCCTGTGGATTTATCAAGTAAGAACTCATGTATTGCAAATAAACCTTAATGAATATGTTTGAATCTTAGATTTTTACCTTTTCTATATTTTTCTTGAGGTTTACATGGTTTATTTGTTTCCTGGGGCTGCTGTAAGAAAGTATTACAAACCGGGTGGCTTAAGATGACAGAATTTTTTTTCTCATGGTTCTGGAGGCTAGAAGTCAAAATCAAGGTGTCAGCAGGTCTATGCTCCCACTGAATGCTCTCCCTGATGCTCTAAGGAAGAATCATTCCTTGCCTCTTCCTGGCTTCTACTGGCTCCGGGCAATCCTTGGCAGCCTCAGCTTGTAGCTGCATCACTTCTTTCTCTACCTCTACAATCACATGGCCATCTTCCCTCTTCTAAGCACACCAGTCATTAGATTTAGGGCCCACCCTAATCTAGTATGACCTCATCTTAATTAATTACATCTTGCAAAGACCTTATTTACAAAGAAGGTTGCATTCTGAGGTTCTGGTGGACATGAATTTGGGGGGAGGGTGGGACACTAATTCAACCCAGTGCACATGGTGAATAGTTACAGAAAGTTTATTGTATAAGATACTATTTCATATATAATATATGCTGTTGTGAGTGTGCCCCAGTCACTTTCTGCTGCCTTTTCCCAAGGATAACTTTCATCAACTAAGGGATCAAAAGGAGATGTTCTTTTCTTCTCTACAGATAGGAGTCTAAAATCTCAGGAGAAAATAAACAGAAGACACAAAAGACACTTTGCAGGAAATAAAATTAAGTGGCTAGTAAATATTTGAAAATGTTCAATCTTAATAATAATGCCACTAATGCAAATTAAAACAGCTTTTGCTCATCTATCAAACTTACAAAAAAATGTTTAAAGTGCAGCCGTCTGATGCTGGCTTAGTTTTGGCCAAACACCATCACCTATCATGAGTAGGAGCACAATTTGGCAATAGATACCCATAGAAGTCCATAACTAAGGCATTCTAACTGAGATTCTATCTGTCTGTTTACTCACTGAATAAGGATTTATTCAGTAAACATTTATTGAATACCTACTAGGTGCTTTAAAATTATGGAGGTTAAAGTCTAGAAGTAGGGACAGACAATTCATAGGAAAACAAATAAGTGACTAATTTCAGTCTGTGATTGGGATGGGCTGCTTTAAAAAGGATGGCCAAAGAAGGCCTATCATGTGGCCCAACCAGCATGCAGTGGTGGGGACTCTACAGTCCCCGCTGTGGGCATTGCATATGAAAAGACCTTGCAGTGGGTAAAAAGCTTGGTTTATATGAACAGAAAGGAAGCCAGTGTGGTTCTAGTGTGGCATGTAATGGGAACAAGGGGGACATAAGATGAAATAGGAGGAGTGAAAAGCGTCACATCATGCAGGGAATTGTATAGACCATGATAACTTCTTAAAAGATTGGATTTTAGCCTTAGCCATTTTGGCTCAGTGGATAGAGCAGCCGTGGGCAAACTACAGCCCGCGGGCCGGATCCGGCCTGTTTGAAATGAATAAAACTAAAAAAAAAAGACCATACCCTTTTATGTAATGATGTTTACTTTGAATTTATATTAGTTCACACAAATACTCCATCCATGCTTTTGTTCCGGCCCTCCGGTCCAGTTTAAGAACCCATTGTGGCCCTCGAGTCAAAAAGTTTGCCCACCCCTGGGATAGAGTGTCAGCCTACGAATTGAAGGGTCCCAGGTTGGATTCCGGTCAAGGGCATGTACCTCCATTGCAGGCTGATCCCAGTGCCCCGACCAGGGCCACATGTGGGAAGCAACCAATTGATGTGTCTCTCTCACATCGATGTTTCTCTCTCCCCGTCTCTCCCCCTCCCTTCCACTCTCTATAAAAATCAATGGAAAAGTGTCCTCGGGTAAGGATTAACAAACACACAAAAAAAGATTGGATTTTATTCCAAGTGCGATGAAAAGTCACGAAAGGATTGTAAGTAGGGGAGTAGCAATTTACATTTTAAAACATCTAAGAGTACCGTGGTTTATTTTTCCTATAGAAGTAATATAAAATGTAGGCAGTTTCTGCATATTTTCTTTGCGGCATTGTTTATATTGGGAGAAAATTGGAAACAACCAGAGTCCAACACTGTCAGATAGGGTGAGGCAATTATTGGTACTACGATGTCATGAAACTTTATGCAACCATGAAAAATGATGTTTATAAAGAGTTTGTGAAGTAAGACATAGATAAAATGCCCCCAAAAGAGGATAAAGTTCTTCATATATAGTAAAGTTTTTGTATTATTATTATTATTATTATTATTATTATTTAAAACATGCATAGAAAGAAGACTAGAAGAAAATATGCCAAAATATTAACAGTAGTTATCTCTGGGTAGTGGAATGATCACTTGTGTCTGTGTACCTTTACTCCAGATATTTCATTATAAGTATTGCTATAATAATCAGAGAAAACCAACCCCCCAAATACTGTGTCCCCAGGTCCGACTCTCGCTAGATCTTCCTTCTCCATCAATATGAGTCTGCAGCAAGGACAAGCAGTCATAGAGCCCTTAAATATATCAATAACCTTTAGTACAGTGGCTATTTCAATACTAGTAAGCTCTGCTGCTACACTTTTCATGCTCAGGAGTATTGCATTTATTTTTGGTAACACATCATAAAATCTGTAGTTTCAAAAGGCTTCCATTATTTCTTAGGTGAAAATTTGCACCTGCACCAAGTTAACTTTTTAAAAGTGCCTGGCCATGAGCTAATTGGAGGCATAAATTTACTGTTATTTCCCTGATACCAATAAAAATTTGCAGTGAAAGCGAAATTGAAGCCCCAGGAGGAAAAGTGTAATGGATTTCTTTGTAGAGATTAAATTTGTCAAAATTATGATGTGTTATATTTGGCAAATCAGTCTACTGTACATTGAGAATGAAATAGCAATCCATGTCTAGCTTGAAGGGTTCCACTGAAACCATCATCAGGCTACTCCAGCTTTTATTTTGGGATTCTTAAAGTGGTTGTATGACTTTTTGTCACTCACTGAGAAATCTGTTTTTGAAATCACTCTTTGAGCCCTGGCCAGTGTGGCTCAGCTGGTTGAGCGTTATCCCATGTACCGAAAGGTCACTGGTTTGATTCCCGGTCAGGACACATACTCAGGTTTCGGGATTGATCCCTGAGGTGCATAGAGGAGGCAACCAATTGATGTTTCTCTCTCACATCCATGTTTCTTTCCCTTTCTCCCCCCTCTCCCTCCTTCTCTCTCTAAAATAAATAAAAAAATTCTTTGTAATACTTTAAGCAATAAAACAAAATTTTAAAAAAATGAAAAAAATAATATTACAAAGTTAAAAAAATCACTTTGTGAACACAATCAATATATATTTTTATAAATGGAGGAATGTGTCAATGATTTTTAAATTGTATTGTCTTTACCTATTTATTTCTTTTTCTCTATAGATTGTATTACTTCTTCATATGTGCCCCTGAAGCCTTTCGAAAAAAATTGTCAAAATATTACTGTGGAGGTTGAAGAGTTTGTTCCAGAAATGACAAAATATTGTTATCCATTTACCATTTACAAAAACCATCTGTATGTATATCCCTTGCAATTAAAATACGATAGCCAGAAAACATTTGCCAAGGTAAACAGTGCAAACTATACATTTTGGGGTATAAAATGTTATTTATAATCTTCTCATTCTGTGACTCATTTGGAGTGATTAATCGTTTTAGGCAAGGAACATTGCGGTCTGCGTGGAATTCCGGGATTCAGATGAAAGTGATGCCAAAGCTCTAAAGGTTTGTTTATGATACTGACGAGCACTTTCGGTAGAGACAGAGATTTTGATGCTTGGTAGTTCCATACGCTAAGTTTAATTTGTTTCAATGTCAAAAAGAAAGTGTACTGAATTGATAAATGTAATACTGTCTTTTCTACTGTTACATATGAACCATAAGCATTAGTTAAACATTAAGAAATAACAAAATGAGGTAGGAGCTTTAAAAATGGGTAAGCTTCATATACCAGATTTTTGCCTTTGCTCCACTTTGATTTTCGCGTTCTCTGATGCCCAAGAACAAGGTCATTTTCTCCTTTCACCAGACAGTTATAATGGTACTATCAGGGGAGTATAAACTCCTTTGGTTTTGAAACCTGACCGGGCTTTGAGCTGACAGAAGCACAGCATGACTGCTTTGATCTGAGATAGACATCCACTCTGTGACTGGCCAAATGGTGCCTCCAAACTTGGATTAGTGATCTATGAAAAGCAGCATCTCAGTATTATCTGATACAGCAATCCTTAAGTACCTGTGACTTCACAGTGCTCTTACGTTTTCACTCTTTATAGCTGGTTTTCACTTTTTGCTCTTTAGCCCATTAATCAGAGGCCTGAAAGAGAAGGTGGAACATTTACTCATCGCAATGTGTTTATCTAGCTCTCCATTTCTCTCGCTTGAGCCTAAATCAGACAGATGGATGGCTAGTCGTCCACTCAAACCACCTAGGGAAAGAGGCTGGAGTGCCCCCTAACTAAATCGTTGAGTGTTTTATAGCCCCCACCTTTGAAAACATTTATTTTTCATAGAAAAGCCTAAGTTAAATTAAGGCTGGCTCAAATTAAGCCTGTTTATTCTGGTTCTCCCTTCAGTGGAGATGAGAAAAACTGTTCCTTTCCTGCCCCCCATGCAATCTCCTTTTGTGTACTTAAAGATTCTTAGGTTACCTCTCAGCAGTTCCTGCAAATTGCCTTCATAACCATATTTAAGGAGAGCTGGCTCTGTACTCACATAGAGTCTCAATTTCATTTCTTAGCCAGCCTAAAGGCTGGCTCTGAAGTAACAGAGGCAATTAATACCTTGGCATGCTGACTCCATATTCATCCTTGAGCTTATTAGGCCTATGGAAGTGAAAAACTCACACTAGAAATGAAATCGGATCTTTCCATGGAACCATAGAAAGCCTTACATGTATTTTATTGGTATAACACCATGGTCGGCAAACTGCGGCTCGCAAGCCACATGCGGCTCTTTGGCCCCTTGAGTGTGGCTCTTCCTAAGCCTTAGGAGTACCCTACTTAAGTTAATAACAATGTACCTACCTATATAGTTTAAGTTTAAAAAATTTGGCTCTCAAAAAAAATTTCAATCGTTGTACTGTTGATATTTGGCTCTGTTGACTAATGAGTTTGCCAACCACTGGTATAACAGAAAGCCAGTGACTTTTAAAATGTGGCTCGTAAAGTTATAGAACAGTAAGTTGTCTGTAGCTTAATTTTTAATTCCTTTAGGTTAGGAATGTGTCTGCTGGGTTTTTTTTTGTTTTTTGAAATACATTTTTGATGATTTTGGAGAGAGGAAAGGAGAAAAATAGAGAGAAACATCAGTGAGAGAAAATCATTGATTGGCTGCCTCCTGCACGCTCCCCATTGGGGATCGAGCCCACAACCTGGGCATGTGCCCTGACCGGGAATCGAACCATGACTCCCTGGTTCATGGTTTATGGTCCGATGCTCAACCACTGAGTCACATGGGCCGGGCTGTTTGTTTTTAACTCTTCACGTTGCCCACTGCACAACAAGCATTCAACACATGTTAGTGACTGGCTGAGTGGGAACTTCATGTTAAGAAATGCAAAGAGCATGAGAGAAGTTTTCCAGGATAGGATTGAGAGTGTTTTCCTCCCAGATGAGTAGCTGTGTTCAACTTCTTACTGGCAACGAGTTTGGAATTGCATTTCTTTGATGGCCAGAAATTCAGAAACATTTATGTAGCCAAGTTAGGTGAAGTCCTGGGTGAAGTCTGGAGTGACTGTAAATGACTCGGAATTTATAAGCCCATGGTGAGAGCCCAGTGGGCTTGGCCGTGGCCTTGTGCTCACAGATGCTTCTAACTGTATGTGGTTCCATAGCATCACGTTTGGAGACCTGCACTGAGAGTGGTGACTCTGTTTCTTCTTTTGCAGTGTATTTATGGAAAACCTGCAGGATCTGTTTTTACCACAAATGCTTACGCTGTTGTTTCACATCACAACCAAAATCCAGAGTTCTATGATGAGGTAAAATTTCATTATTTTGATGTTTATAAAACACAGTGGTTACTCTTCTTTTTCTCTTTCAGTTGTTTTCATCATGTTATCTGTACTTTTAATCCCTTGAATGTTTCATCCCTTGAAAATGAAAAATGTTACATCAAAACAAAGGACCACTGCCTGCTTGGTGCCCTTTGATAACGGGAAGATTTGCCCACAAATTGAAGGGCTCTGGCGTGACGTAACAATGCAGGAAACAAACACCAGACTGGGACTAGGTTTCTAGCCCTAGCTTTGACATCAACTGGCTCTGTGACTTGAGCAAGTCACTTCCCCTTTCTGAGTCTCCATTTCCGCTTAGCTTTAAAATAAGAAATTCAGAAGAGGTTCTTTTGAGGCCGTTCTAGCTTTTTCTTCCTGTTCTGCATAGGAGGGTGCAGCCTCTCTGTAAATGAAATGCTTTGAGAGACAGAAGTATGGCTGGACCACCAGAATCCCACTGGCTGTACCACATACTTCTGCAGTGCTGAGTGCATGGTCTCCCTGTCACTGCACTCCCTTCTGCAGACCTTGTCTCTGCCTCTATTTCTTCCCATGTCTCTGTCTCTATGACTATGTATTCCCCGCTGGCTCTCTTTGTGTCTCTGTCACAGCCTCGTCTAGTCCGTATGTATCTGGCTTATCCAAATCTACAGACTTTTTTTTTTCTTCTTTAAAAGTCTGTATTTTGAAAGTATTACATAGGTCCTTCTTTTTCCCCCATTAACCTCTTCAGCCCACTCCCGTCTCCCCCCCCCCATTGTCTGTGTCCATATGCCCCCCCTGACCCTCACCACCCCCTACCCCGCTCCGGCTCTCACCACCATCACCACCCCTGCCTTGCCCCCAGCCCTCAACCCCCCCTCTCGCCCCCTGCCCTCACCACCCCATTGTCTGTGTCCACAGGTTATTTGTATATGCATACAAGTTCATTGGTTGATCTCTTTCCACCCACCTTTCCCTGCCTTCCTACATGTCTGTCTCCATGGCACCTTTATGTAAATGCCAGGCCAGAAGCTCTGCTGTTTCTGCTTCTCAGGCCTCATATCTCCATTCCTGGCTTTGTGTGAAACCATCCCCCCTGCTGTCACGATGTCCCCAGGTCTGCTTGTTGTCACATGGAGGCCTTGTACCCCAGTCTTGGACCCCACTCATCCCTTTCTCCATCCAGTGCCCCTAGTCACAGGGGTGGGCAAACTTTTTGACTCGAGGGCCACAATGGGTTCTTAAACTGGACCGGAGGGCCGGAACAAAAGCATGGATGGAGTGTTTGTGTGAACTAATATAAATTCAAAGTAAACATCATTACATAAAAGGGTACGGTCTTTTTTTTTTTTTTAGTTTTATTCATTTCAAACGGGCCGGATCCGGCCCGCGGGCTGTAGTTTGCCCACGGCTGCCCTAGTCTCATGGGGGATGGGGAGAAGGATAGTGGCCTTTCGTTCTTCAACTCAGGGAAGGAGTATGGCCATATTTATGTACAGCAGAGCATGAGATAACCAGATGGTTGGGATGATGCAAATAGGCACATTCTGTGGAGAAATATACCTACAACAGAAATTAGTTATAACACCGGAACCGTGCCTTGTGTGAATGATAATTAGGCCAGATGTCCCTCACCGAGCTGTTGAACATGCAGCCCTCTATAGTCAACGCCAGTCACTACAGAAAACTTGATAATGTAGAAAGCAATCCATATTATCTTTAGCCAGAACTAAACAGGCTTTATAATTATTCACTGTAGATTTACCAAGAGAAAAAGAGAGAGAGATGGGGGGAGAGGGAGAGAGAAGCGGGAAGAGGGAGAGAGAAAGTGAGAGGAAGAGTGTTTGCATGCATTTCAGCGTAGGTACATGCATGTGTGTTAAGTCAATGAAATTTATAGTTTGTCTCACATACTTTCAAGAGCATTACCAACATGGGATTAAATTTATGTCAGCCATGACAAATTTTATTTCTTTATTCATGGATCAAGTTGTATTTTTCTTCTATAGAAATTTATACAAACTATAATTTGTATATACATAATACCAAAGTGACTTTTTATACATTTAATAGCAAAGCTTAATTTTTTTTCATGCAACAACTTAGAATAAGGTAGCCTTTCAAATTTAGTGCCATTTATGTATTTACTTATGCATGTATGTATTTATTTATTTTTAAGTCCTCATCCAAGAATATTTTTCCTATTGATTTTCAGAGAGAATGGAAAGGAGGGTGGAGCGAGTTGGCGGAGGGAGAGAGAGACATCAATGTGAGAAGAAATACATCTATTGGTTGCCTCCTGCACATGCTCTGGGGAGGGGGATAGAACCTGCATGTATGTGCAATTGACAGGGAATCAAACCTGTGACCCTTTGGTGAGCAGGCTGATGCTTTAACCACTGAGAAACATGGATCAGGGCATCAAATTCAGTGCCTATTTTAGATGGATTGTATTTGGTGACTTAGGTTGAGTAACATAGCATACCGGGGCTATGAAGATGTGGTTTTGATCCATTGTTTTAGAAAATCCTGCTGCAAAGTGGAATCCAGGAGAATCCACTGGACTTCCCTCAAAATGTCAGCCCTCACAACCCAGGAGAATATTGTCTTCAAACTGAAACTGACCAGAAAATCATTTGGAATACACTTAAATGATATCTATTTGACCACTTGGCCTGTCATTTAGAAAAGTTTGACATTGGAAAAGTATGATGGAACAACTGAAGGACTGACAGTCCAGCTTGACAATTAAAACAAAATTCTACATGTAATTTTGTCATTTCAGATTAAAATCGAACTTCCTATTCACCTGCATCAAAAACATCATTTGCTTTTCACTTTTTATCATGTAAGTTGTGAAATTAACACGAAGGGAACAACCAAAAAGCAAGACACAGTTGAAACTTCAGGTACGTGTGTGCTTTCAATGTGTCTCTTAGGCTGTTTGACATGGAATTGTCCAGATTACAACCTCCTTTCATAAAGCTACGGACCACTTCTTTTCCTCACCCAAAAGTCCCATTTCTGAGTTAAAATTTTAATTGGTAGAAGATGAATTATATGTTCACTTTATCATCATTTCTACCAAATGTCCAAATGCTTGCCAGTGTGCTTGGACTACCATAAGCAATGTAAGTAATATTGCCCTTCTCAGAGAGAAACACATATTGCTATGCAGTATTTGTAGTATCTCTTTTATGTAGAATAGCCGAGTAACCAAAATTTTCCAGTTCTGCTCACTGAGGAAAAGGGAAATAAATCTAGAGCTAGGGGCATTTTGGGGCCTGAGGGAGATTGGGGGCTAATTGATAGAACAGATTTGGTGAATTTGAGTAAGTTTGAGTAGTAAAGGCCCCAGTCCTGGTCCCATTCAGCAAGGCTTTAGATAAACCAATGGGGAGCATCCTTGGGAGAACATAGAAGTCTCTATGATCATGGCCTATGTCACACCCACTATATAAATGTCAGCATGCCTCATGATTTGGGTTCAAACTAGCCTGGATTAATCTTAAATTCATTCATTTAGTTGTTCATTCAGCAACTATGTCTGTGTATTTTTTTAAAATATATATTTTATTGATTTTTTACAGAGAGGAAGGGAGAAGGATAGAGAGTTAGAAACATCGATGAGAGAGAAACATCGATCAGCTGCCTCCTGCACACCCCTACTGTGGATGTGCCCGCAACCAAGGTACATGCCCTTGACCGGAATCGAACCTGGGACCCTTGAGTCCGCAGGCTGACGCTCTATCCACTGAGCCAAACCGGTTAGGGCTGTCTGTGTATTTTTTATGTGTAAGATGTTGTAGTAGGTACTGTGTGTAATACTGTGGAGAGTCAAAGGTAGATCTCATCTAAAGTGAGCATATAATCTTTTTAAAATATATTTTTATTGATTTCAAAGAAGAAGGGAGAGGGAGAGAGAGAGATAGAAACATCAATGATGAGAGAGAATCACTGATCGGCTGCCTCCTGCAAGTCCCACACTGGGGATCGAGCCCGCAACCTGGGCATGTGCCCTGACCAGGAATCGAACCCTGACCTCCTCGCTCATAGGTTGACACTCAACCACTGAGCCGTGCTGGCTGGGCAAGCATATGATCTTGTAGGGGACATTAGACCTATGTAGACAACTGTGATACAAGATAGAAAGTAGTAGTTACCAGTGGTGCTGTGTGATCTCAGAGAAGACTGAGTTATTACTTCAGCTAGTGGAGGAACACATGGCTGGGAGTTAGGGAGGGCTTCCAGGAGGCAATGGTGTTTGGGTGAAGCCTTAGGGGCAGGGTAGACTTTGATAATGCAGTGATGACATGAAGGTGGAGGATTCCAGAATAAAGTACCAGCTTATACAGAGGCAGAGTATTGAAGAAAATGGACAGAGAACCATAAGGAGTTCAATACAAACAAAGCACAGGGTACTGGGAGAGGAATCATTGGATGTCAGTTGAAAAGGGGGCGTCAGATTGTGGAAAGCCCTGAATGCCAGGCTGTGGATTTGATTTTATTCTGTCACCAATATGAAAATATTAAAGCATTATAAATATCAGTAAGGGCTGCTTTGCAAGAAATCCATTAGGTAGCAATATAATGGGCAAGGTGAGAAGGAAAACCAGTTAGAGGGTATTTCAAGAGCCCAGGAAAGAAAGAGGGCATACTGCGGCAGTAGCAGAGGGATGGAGAAAATGAGAATTACAGAATAAGAATATATTGGACCTAGCAAATGAGTGGCTACTGGAGAGGTGACTCAGAGTTAGCACTGCAGTTTCTGGAAAGAAGATACAGTTGACAACATAGGTTTGCATTACACGGGTCCACTTGTACATACTGGATTTTTTTTTCAATTGACCCGCACAGTTCAAAACTGCGTTGTTCAAAGGAAGGCAATTGGGAATTATGTGTGTGGAGGATTGATTTAAGCTGTATGCAGATTTCGACTGTGTGGGGGTTGGTGCCAACTGAATTGCCAAGTAACAGAATTGTAGATGGGAATGATGGTTTGGACCAATGTTGAGTTTGACATCTGAGTGATGTCCGGCAGGTGGCAGGACTGAATATTAGGAAGTTTCCTTTGTGGATGGTGTGGTCTTGTTCTGTATCCCCATGGAAATTGCAATTTGTTCAGGGCAGGAACCTTGAGGTTTGAGAAGAAATCTGGCAGAACAATGCGAACCCATCCATGACGGTATACCTCCTGCAAGACAAATTATTATTTCCTTCTCCAAATCCTAGACAGAAGTGGGCAAGATGCTCAGTGGAGCATGAGACAGATATTTTATGTGCCACTCAACGCTTTTAACTGTCCATCCTTTAAGTGGCTTCACACCTTAGAGCCAGATGGCATGTGCTTAACATTGAACCGTTACAGCTTCCAGGTGCTCTGTATGAGTTTTAACTGAGAGACACACCTGGCTGTGCTGTGAAGAAATCACAGTGGGAAAATGTTGCCTAAGCAATTCCATAGAGACAGAAAGTAAATTAATGGTTGTCTGGGGCTGGGGGAAGGGGAAATGGGGAGTGACTTCTAAGGGATATGGAGTCTCTTTTGGGGTGATGAATAAATTCTGGAATTAGATAGTGACAATGGATGCACAACTTTGTGAATATAAAAACCATGGAGTTGTATTTTGAACAGATGAATTGTGTGGTATCTAAATTATATCTCAATAAAAATTTCTGTGAGTATGAAATATTGCTTAAGAACAAGAAATATAGTTTCCTATTTTCTGAGCTGGAAACCTTTTGTCATTTGTCTAATTTTAGTTTAATTACTTTGACAGAGTCCTTATGAATGGTTTTTCTGTTCATGTTACTTTCCTGTGCCTGTTATAAAAGAAGAGTTCTGGGTAAACCATTTCTGAAATTGTACTAGTAAAGATGCCCTTCAGATGTGTTTCAGAGTCTGAGAAAACCATTTAGTCTACTTAGAGAAAACAACATATTTGTCTTCTTTTAAGAATTAAAGCATTTGCCAAATTAAACACGTGAATGAAAATATTCTAACCATATTTGTGTTGACTTCTGTGTTCACAATATAAAAACACGCACACACACACACTCACGCAAAGAATTTTAAAGAATCAGAAAGCAATGGCTTTAAAAAGTGCTCTCCAGCCAACACCCCCTTTCAAATGCCAAAACTGTCCAGAGCAAGCTTTTTACGGCTGAGTTATAAACACTTGAAGCCCAGAGTAATCTCTATAATTGAAATACTGACACAGATGGTTCTGGCTTTTTTAGCTAGAACATGATGAGTTTTCTAATACAAAGCCAAGAGGCTCTTCTGGATAGAACTGTTAAGAAACCTAGAGACTGGGTGAAATCTCTCAGTGGATTCAAGTTGTAAACACTATGCCCTGACTATATTCTCCTAGTATACCTCTTTCTTCTGTAGTCAGGGAAGCTGCCCAACCAAATACTGCCTTGTGAAAATATGGAATGCAACCTGGACTTGCAACCTTAATTTTTCATAGTCCCTTGCCCTAGGGTTGCTATAAGAAATTTTGGACCCTGGTGATGGCTGTCTGAGATAGACTCAGATAGGGGACTGCACTCATTAGTAAGAATAGATGAGAGATATCTGGATCTTTAGAAAGTAAGTCTACCCAAAATGATCCCCAAGTGTAGATAATGATATTGATATACTTTTCACGTTTTAAAGTATTTTCATACTTTCAAGTATTTTATCTCACTTTGGTCTCTCTATAACTCTGTTAGATGGAAAGGTTGCAGTTGTTATTTCCATTTTTATAGTCAAGGGAATAAAGTAAATAACTTGTTAGTGGCCACGCTGGGGTTAGGAAGAGACCCAAACTCATTGTTCCTTCCCCAGTACTCAGATGCCCAACACCTGGACTCCGTCATGCAGACCTCCGGAAACATCACCACCCTGTCCTGCTCCCCAGCAGCCAGACATCTGTGTAGCTAATTGAATTTGTGTTTTCATTTCTCATGGTTGATCATTGTCTTGGCAGTTGGCTTTGCCTGGGTACCTTTGCTGAAGGATGGTAGAATCATCACAGTTGAGCAGCAGCTGCCAGTTTCCGCCAATCTTCCCCCAGGCTACTTGAACCTGAACGATGCAGAATCAAGAAGGGTAGGAAAACATCTGCATTTGTTGAAGTAATCATGATGAAATGTTGAAAAAGCAGAATTCTGTTGGCCTAGTTAATAGTTTGGTCTAGTGTAGTTTTAGGACTGCTGCTGGTTCGCAACAAAAATATGTATGGAAAATGAATAATTAGAAACTTTTAGAATAGTCTGAAAAAGTAACCTCATGTCTGTTTGTTCTAATAACAATCTTAAAAATGGTTTCGGGTTTTGTGCATCATTTAAAAAATTCATTTATTTCGTAATTCATTTTTATTGTAATTTATAAAAGTATCCTGCAAAGGACTGGAAATTTGAAATGATCTAGGATACATTTATACCAAAGGCAGGTTATTTTCTCCAATAATTTCCTTTGTGTGAAACTCACACATTCATTTCTGAAAAAATAAAAGTTGAAATAAATAAAGTTGTGATATGTTGCTCATTTAGCCATTGCTATGTACAGAAACTCATGTGCGTATTTTCTGTTCCCAGCAATCTAATGTGGATATTAAGTGGGTAGATGGTGCAAAGCCTTTGTTGAAGATTAAAAGCCACTTAGAGTCTACCATTTACAGTCAAGTAAGTGTCATTATGTGATTTTTGTCCATTTTGATACTTGAGTATATTTCATAATTAAAATAGACTACATTTGATTCCTGCATCCTTAGAGAAGTTGTGGCCTGAAAGACTCTCTCATTAGTAATAATATCATTCTTAATAATAATAATATTACTAATAGCTCAAATTTTGTAATTCTTCTCAAATTACAAAATCCTTTTATTCCCATTAATAAATTTGAGCCTCATAAAACTATGAAAGGAATATGGAGGCTATTACCACCATTTAAAAAATTTATTTTTTGAATAGTTTTAGATTTACAGAAAATTTGTGAGGATAGTGTAATTGACTCCTAGCCTCAGCATCCATGAAATTACAGTCAAATGTCTATGGGAAGCCTCAGGCACAGTTTGAAAAATCATGGCTGGAGAAGAAGACGTTCATGTTCTTTGATGTGGCCTCCAAGGCCCTTCTCACTTCCCGCTGCCCACGCCACCATTTATACATGAAGAAACAGGCTCAGTCAGGTTAGGTGATTTACCCAACATTACACAAGTAATAATTAGAGGAAGCAGATCAAAATCTAAATGTCATTATTCCAATTCCTGATGTACTCTGTGCTGTCCACAGAATCAGTGTATGTAAATTCCATAGAGGACAGCTGGACTCACTGGCTGTTGAAGTGCCATGGTAACTTGGCACTGAATGCCTGGGACTATTGTTCTGGGAACCCCTGCTGCTATCTTTGCGTCACCTGTCAGTTCAGACCTCTGTTTCTGCTCATTTCATTCAAATGTAGAAGTGGCCCATCTTCAGAGACTACACCAGTCAAAAAAGGAATTAAATGAATGTTGGCTAGTTGGGCATAAACTGGCCTACATGATGTGCTCAGGTACATGCTGAATTGACCTGGTCTTGCTGCTTTGTGGGATGGATGGTCAAGAAGCCTATGGGACATGGACACACATGTTGGTGGCTGCAGCTGCCAAGTCTGGGCGTTAGAATACCCGGATAAATAGGTTTGCAAGATACAGGAGGAGGGAGAAGGCAGAGCCTGCATTTGAGGGTAATGAATCAAATTTCATACGGCTGTGTCCATCTGTTTTCCAGGATCTACATGTGCACAAATTCTTCCATCATTGCCAGCTGATTCAGTCAGGCTCGAAAGAAGTTCCAGGGGAGCTCATTAAATATTTAAAGGTAAATGAACAGCAGCTTTCTGTGAAAGGTTTGTTTTTGATTGATGTCTTTCTGTTGCCACATTTTGATGGGGAGGGAGGTCAAAGTAGCACTTTAAAATACTTTTGGAGGTGTATCCTCAAGAGGACCCTTTCTGTTACGTATTTTTCCATCAAATGACTGTTTAGAAGCAGGGTTGCTACATCAGGAAGAAACTGTTATAGCCAGAATCTGATGACATCTTTTGGAAAATCTCATGACAATGTCTATTTCAGTTCCAGAAATTTATTTTTTACGTCTTTTGTCTTCCTGCTGACTGCCCAGGAAAGGTGGAGAATGCTATGGGGAAAAGGGCCAGGATATCTATCAAATGTATTGAGAACCCAAGATGTCGTTTCACATGCTAGGACTGAAATTCATGTCATAAGTCCTAGCTGACAACAACACTTTCTCTACTTGTTCCTTTACTAGGTCAGCCATGGCTAGTCTGAGGAATTTTGATTTTTAAATGAAGCCTCCATAGGATTTCCCTTTGGACCCATGTTGTTGCTTAGTGATAGTCTCAGGAAACAAAAATGTTCATTTCTTTTAGAGAGATAGTATGACATGAGATGACCTGGATGGGTTCTGGAATCACAGACTGACTTTGTGTCCCATACTTGTGACTTACTAGCTTAGTGATTGACCCTGACCAACTTACTTCACTTCCCCATGCCTTTGTTTCTTCCTCTGTCACAGAGATAACAATAACGCCAACTTGTAGGGCGCATGTGAGGCTGAAGCGAGATAGGGTATCTGCTATAGAGTAATCATTTATTGCACACTTACTTCTTAAGTATTTCCTATGGGCCAGGCATGTTCTAAGCATGGGGAATGTAAGTGAAGAAAGCAGTGTCCCTATTGTCAAGGAGCTTGCTTTCTTGTGGAAGCAGATGGCCAATAAACAGATAAATAATTAAATACATATATATGTCATGTCTGGTAGTAATAAGTGCTGTAAAGAAAACTAAAGCATAGTGAAGGGGAATAAAGGGTGATAAGAAGTCCCTCTTAAAGACAAAGTGTCAGAGAAGATCTCTATGGTAAAGTGACATTTGACAGAGACCTTAAGGAAATGAGGGCACCAGCTCAGTAGATTTCTGGGGGAGAGCTGGGAACAGCACGTACAAAGGCGCTGAGGAGCTTGCTTGGTGCATTCACGGGACAGCAGGAATGCCACTGTGGCTGCCCACAGAGTGATAGGAGACCACACTAGAAAGGTAGCTGGGGAGCTGGTTGGGTTAAGGCCTCATAAGGAGTTTGAATTGTACCCCGAATGAGATGGGAAGCCTTACAGGGCTTTGAACAGAGGAGTGGCATCCTGTGACTTTGGTTTTTAAAGTATCATTCTGCCTGTCACATAGAAATATACTGTTGGAAGGGTAGAAGCAGAGAGATAGTTGACATTATGATAACAGTCATTATTCCTTTTTAAAAAAATCTTCATTGTTGAAAGTATTACAGATGTCCCCTTCCCCCCCTCCCCCTATTGACCCCTTCTAGCCCATACCTGCCCCCTGCCCCAGGCCTTCACCACCCTATAGTCTGTGTTCATGGGTTATGCATATATGCATACAGTATCTTTGGTTGATCTCTTAATTACCATTAAGAAGTACAGTAGTGGGGGGGGGGGGAAGGACACTTATGTAATACCCTTTGTAATACTTTTAGCGAAAAATAAAAAAATAAAAAAAAGAAGTACAGTAGTGCCCAGCCGGGTGTAGCTCAGCGGTTGCGCGTTGCCCCAGGAACCCAGAGGCCACCGGTTTGATTCCTGGTCAGGGCATATGCCCAGGTTGCGGGCTCGATCCCAAGTGGGGGGTGTGCAGGAGGCAGCCGATCAATGATTCTCTCTCATCATTGATGTTTCTATCTCTCTCTCCCTCTCCCTTCCTCTCTGAAATCAATAAAAATATATTTTAAAAAATAAGTACAGTAGTAAAAAAAAAAGTATAGTAGTCCTCTAACTTTTAAATCCTTTCCTCAGTTAATATGTAGAACTCTAGCTTTATGGATGAATGGATGTTTAGTCTGTTAAGATCTTTGAGTTCTTTTCTAGTGGGGAAGCTTTGTAAAGGTTTTTACAGAACGAAATGGAGCAGGACATCATTTTCATATAGTGGTATTCTTAAAACGGAAGGAAGAAAGTAGTCATATTTGTATTTTTAAGGGTGTGAAATTTCTGACATTTCTGACCTGCGCTCTCCCTCTAGTGGCAGTGAGTGAAATACTATGTGATTACAGAAATAGCCCACCACCTCTAAGAAATGTTAGTGCTGAGGAAGATTTTAGAGATTTTTTTTACAGATAAGGAAACTGAAGTCCAAGTAGAAGTGACTTTCTGTGGTCATTCAGCTGGTTAGTAATGGAGCTGAGCTGAGCTGAGCCTGTGACCTGTCTCTTGACTCCTGGTTTCATGTTCTTTCTACCAAACCTTGCTATTTGTTGTCCCTGTAAATGTCATTGTTTCATCAATTCAATTAAAAACTACTTGTTGAGCTCTTAGTATGTATTTAACATTTCCCTAGATGCTGTGTGGCTTGTGAAGAAGAATAAGTTAAGGTCATTGTCCATAGGGATCTTGCTCCCTATTTGGAGAGACTGTACACACAAGTTAAATGACAATATAAGTCAGCAGTACAAATGATAGTCCCAAGCAATATGTAATGAAATGTCAAACACGGGATACTGGGTGTAAGTGCAGAGGGTTCAGTGAACTGAAGAACTACTGAAACTAGAGGCTCCTATTTTTATTTTACCCTTTGGTTCCTGATTTTATTAATTGATTTAGTCATTCACCAAATATTAAGCACCTACTATGGACCAGATAGTGTACTGGATGCTGAGAATATAATGGGGAACAGTTCTGACAACATACCTGCAGGAGTTAGGGTAGAGAGGTTTTGACTGAATAAGTAATTTTACATAGAGTTGATGGCTGTGAAGAAAACAGACCAGGTTAAGGGGATCTCACGTGACCAGGAGTGCATTCTAGATAGAACTGTCAGGGAAGGCCTTTCTGAGGAGACGACATGTTAAGCTAAAAAGAGACTGATGAGAGGAAGACAAACATAGGTGATAACGCTGTGTAAAAGGTTAACAGAATATTGCAGCAGGTGTAAAACCTGGTGTGATGGCATGTTTGAAGGACAGGAAAGAAAAAACGAGACAGTGTAGCTAGAGCATAGTGAGCAGCGATGGGAGAAGATGGCATGAGATGAATTTGGAGAGAGAGGCAGGGTCACCTAGGCATGGGAAGCCCTTGACAGCTTTTTGTTCATAGTGTTTTGGTTTTTTTCCACAAGAGGAAATGGCATTGAGTGTGCCTTTCATAAAGAACACTCTGATTGCTGTCCTGAGAATAAATGAGAGAGGAGCTACACTGGTGCAGGGAGATCCAATTCTGCATGCAGTGCCCATCTCTTGTTCCTCTTGTACAGTGTCCCGCTTATACTTTAAACTTCCTCCTCTCGGACATTCCCTACCCACCTGCAGACTCAGTTGCTTCTTCCTTCGTGCATTTTGCATATACCACTCTTGTACTGTTTGTTATTTGTATCACAGTGATTTCATTTCTTGTCTTTTTCCCCCATAGACTGGGAATGGCTTGATGGTAGGTTTTTTATGTGATTGGTAATTAGAAGCTTATTCAGTGTGTCTTTGTTGAATGAGTGAACAAATGGCTTCATTGAAGTGGAGGTTTGAGCTTGACTTGGAAAGGTAGCCAGAATTTGGCTAAAAACTGTGGACAAATGCACAAAAGTAAGAATGCATATGATACATGTATTCATGGAGGAGTAAAGATACTAGTTTGGTCTTGTGACAGATGATGAGTGTTAATGCTAAAAATGTAGGTTGGGTCTTAAGGAACTTGGACTTAATATCCTAGGTCATAATTTCTCAACCTTGGTACTGTTGACATTTGGGGCAAGATAATTGGTGTAATGGGCTTCCCTGTGCATTGTAGGATGTTTAGCAGCATCCCTGGCTTCTACCCACTAGATGTCAGTAGCATCCTCCAGTTGTGACAATACAAAATGTCTTCAGACATTATCGGATGTCCTCTGACGGGGGCGGGGGGGAAAGTGGCCACAGATTGAGATCCACTGCCCTTGGTAATGGGGAAGCTTCAAAAAAAATCTTGGCAGGAGGTGGTCTGATGTAATCAGTATTTGAGGAAGATTAATTTGGAAATGAGAGTTAGATGTATTAAAGAGAAATTGTACAGAGAACTACCAGGAAATTACTAGACTATTTTAGTTATAGGTAAGAAGGTCATGAAAAGGGACGATGGTAGTAGTAAGGGCAG
This sequence comes from Myotis lucifugus, assembly GCF_000147115.1. Classification (NCBI taxonomy): domain Eukaryota; kingdom Metazoa; phylum Chordata; class Mammalia; order Chiroptera; family Vespertilionidae; genus Myotis; species Myotis lucifugus. The sequence continues at coordinate 18,126,055 of NW_005871050.1, read as the reverse complement.
AAAGGTGGGGCAAGGAAGGAAAAACTCGAAGGATAGACCATGGATTCCTTGAGTTCAGTATCTTGCCTTATGCATCTTATTGAAGAGAAGTTGAACAGAGATCTAAGAGGTCACTGTTGATGTGACTCAGATATAGATGATAGTGTCCTGAAAAGGGATGATGAGAGTAAGGATGGGAAGATGGAGCAAAAGTCAGGGAGATTGGAAGCTATATATTGAGTTCCTTAGGCACAGAGGCTTGTCTCCATCCATCTCAGTATTTCCCATAGCACTAAACATTGAGTTGATGTAGTAGGAGGTGCTCAGTGAGATTTGTTTTCATTTTTTTGGTTGGCTGGTTGCTTAAATGAGTGAGTGAATGTGGAGAGAAAGGGAGGAAGAAAGAAATTTTATAAATGTTGCTGCTTGTATCATTTTTGGGTGTATATGAACACATTCCTTTTTTTTGTTAACACACCTTTCACTAGAGACAGAGTGCTAGGAAGTGTATTATGAGGGTGTTAGAATGCAGAACTGCCTCAGTTTTGTAGAAGGTGCCAGTGGAAAGCCAACTATATATACAAACATACTTTATTGAATCCCACAACTGATGGCCCACATTCCCTTGTAAAACACACTGAGTGCTGGGGGCTAGTAGGCATCTCCAGTACCTCCAAACACATCTGCTCTCTCCTCAATTGAGTGTTAGTTTACCAAAGGTCAATTGTCTTTATGCCAAAACCTGTTGATCTCAGTTACACTTGTTAACTTTAGTAAAGCATTTACTATTAAATATACTAATGAGTTCTGAGTGCCAAAATAGAGATGCAGATAAAATAATTAACAAAGTCCCCTGTTCCATGAAGCTCCCATTTAAATGAGCTTATGTTCTAGTGAAAATATTTTTCATTACTTAATTTTTTTGTTGTTTCACATTTGCAAGTTATATCATATTTCTGTTTGTTTTCATAACTAATAATGACTTATTTTAGTGTTTGCATGTCATGGAGATCCCAGTCATGATACAGTTTCTACCTGTAATTCTTATGCAACTCTTCCGAGTTCTCACAAACATGACCCATGAAGATGACGTTCCTATCAACTGTACCATGTGAGTTTTGGTGTTGTAATACAAAGAAGCAAGTTTTGTTTCCTTTTGCGTTTCTTCATTTTAAATATAAATTGATCTTCCAAATGAGAACCCCAAAATCAGAAATTTAATATTGGTTTTCTTTAGTTTCATGCTTCTCAGATGGGGGGACTTGTGTCCCCAGGGATCGATGGTACCATAAGCCATAGGGTAAACTTAATGTGCTTTCGTGGACCAGGGGTGTTCTAACACTTTGCTGCACAGGAGAATCACCTGGGGAGCTTTTAAAGATTCCTCTGCCAGACCACACTTCATACCAATGAAACCAGAATCTCTGGCAGTAGAACTCTATTAGTATTTAAAAAAAATTTTTTTTCAGGTGGTTCCATAATGCAACAGAGTTTGAGAACCATTGCCCTTGATCAGTGTTGTCCAATAGAACTTTCTCCAATTATGGAAACGTACTGATGCACGTGTGCTGTCCAATATGTAGCCATTAGCCACATTTTGCTATTGAGCACTTGAAATGTGGCTAGTGTAACTGACAAACTGAGTTTTAATTGTATTCCATTTAAATTTATATAGTCACTTGTGGCTAATGGCTCTCATATATTAGACAGAATGGCCCTAAGCCATCAATTTTTACTTAAAAGATAAGGGAGTGTTATTTTTATATGAAACAGATATGGTTATATTGTAGAGTAGAGCATAAAATGTACCTGGATTTTGAAATTAAAACAGGAGACAAAAACAAATTGTGAGCTCAGTGCTGGATATTTCTGGCCTTGCTGCTTCTGCTGTTGCACCATCAGGACTCAGATTACACACACCTGCACACTGTTTGCTCTTCTCTGCTTGCTGTTGGGGATGGTCTGGTTGGAAATTTAAGAAGCATTACTCTAGTCCAGGGCTTCTCAAAATGTGGTTCTCAGACCAGCAGCATCAGTATCACCTGGGAGCTTATTTAAACTGCTAATCATTGAACTTCACTTCAGTCCTTAAAAAATCAGAAACTCTGGGAGAGGGAGCTGAGCAGTCTCCCCTCTGGGTGATTCTGATTCATGCTAAATTTTGAGAACCACTACTAATCTCTTAACTTTAAAACTTTCTATGACTTTCATGTTTACTTCCAATTTTAGTTCATGTCCTTATACCTGTTCTATCTCTTCCCTTCCTTTTTATCCCATCTGTTGACATGCTGTTCATTTTATTTTTCTATTTCTTCTCACTAGAGAGAATTTCAGAATTTACCTTAATCATCGTCTTTTACTATATAGTAGCTATGACCATACTTCAAATGTAGAGATTTAAAAAGGAGATGAAATATCTGGAATGCCAAAATGAAATATCTTTCTTTTGAATCAGACCCAAATTATCATTATATCTTATGCAATCATCTCACCTTTAATTATTCAGACAGTGATAGGAATTTTTAGGTCTTATCTAACAATCAAACTGTGGTAATTAATTTTAGCCTGACATGCTGGCTTCTGTGAATGTTGTTTCAGGGTTCTTTTACATATCGTCTCACAGTGTCATGAAGAAGGCTTGGATAATTATTTGAGATCCTTCATAAAGGTTTGTGGAAAAAACTTACTTTCTGAGCAGTTGATTTTGTGGAAGAATTTTGCCTTACGGTTCATTTTCTTTATTTGTAGTATAGCTTCCGACCTGAAAAACCGAGTGCTCCTCAGACCCAGCTAACACATGAAATTCTGGCTACTACGATGATAGCAATTTTGAAACAGTCTGCAGACTTTTTAGCAATAAACAAACTGTTAAAGGTAAGGGGTCAGGATGCACCAGGGAAAAAGCAGCCAGAAAAATATTTGTTTGATATCCTCCCATTTCAGTTCTAGTCTTTCATCATTTTTTTCACGGGACCCTCACTTTCCTTGTCACTTTGCCCATGCATCCTTTTCCCTCAAGTTCTCCAGAATTTCATTCTCTTCACCCTCCCCACCCACCTCACACTCCCCCCTCAGTCAAATATATAATAGAAAAAATTTTGGATCATGTAGACGTAGGTTAGAATCATATATCCACCACTTAATAGTTCTGTGACCTGGGGCTGTTATTTAGCATCTCTGAGCCTCAATCCCTCATTTCTAAAATATAAAGAAAGCATTTAAGACATCATTTCTGGCACATAGTAGGCACTCAAATGGTGGCTCTTATTATTGTCATTATTTTCCATTAGGCAAACGTTCTTACCAAAAGCCCATTTGTACATCACAGTTGGCTCTGAGGTACTTTATCTTTCTGCCAATTGAAGTTACTCTGTGGAACTTTGTGAATTTAGATCCCTTTAAAATGTTATTAATGTTAGAGATAAGATCCATATGTATTGGTTAAACTTTGCATAGGCTCAAAAATTTGGGTAACTATTGAAGATTGATTTTATTTCTTTGTTTATTTTAGTACTCATGGTTTTTCTTTGAAATCATTGCAAAGTCTATGGCCACATATTTGTTGGAAGAAAATAAAATTAAGGTAAGTAGGCTCAAGGGTAATACTTAACATAGATGAAGAAGGCTAACTGTATAACATGCAAAGCCTCTTTTATATTTAAGGGCTCTTAGCCCTTCACTTTTTTTTCTTTTGATTAAGTTATTACATATGTGTCCTTATCCCCACATTACCCCCCACCCTCCCACTCATGCCCTCACCCCCCTGTTGTCTGTGTTCATTGGTTAGGCTTATATGCATGCATATAAGTCCTTTGGTTGATCTCTCCCCCTTACCCCCACCCTCCCCTACCTTCCCTCTGAGGTTTGATGGTCTGATCGATGCTTCTCTGTCTCTGGATCTGTTTTTGTTCATCAGTTTATGTTATTCATTATATTCCACAAATGAGTGAGATCATGTGATATTTACCTTTCTCTGACTGGCTTATTTTGCTTAGCATAATGCTCTCCAGTTCCATCCATGCTGTTCACTTTGAAAATTTTTCTTTAAAAATGTATTGCATAGCCACTAAGGAAAATAGTATGGTAGTTTCTAAAAAAGTTAAAAATGGGACTGCCTTATTATCCATTGATTACTCTTCTGGGCATATCTGCAGAATCCTGAAACACTAATTCAAAAGAATATATGCACCCCTATGTTCAATGCAACATTATTTACAATAGCCAAGCTATGGAAGCAAACCTAGTGCCCATAATTAGACGAGTGGGTAAAAAAGTAATACAATGGAGTATTACTCAGCCATAAAAAAGAATGAAATCTTACATTTGCAACAGTATGGATAGACTTAGAGGGCATTATGCTGATTGAAATAAGTCAGTCAGAGGAAGACAAATACCATATGACTTCAGTAATATGTCGAATCTAATGAATAATATAAATGAACATATAAATGAACAAACAAAAGAGAAACAAACTCATACTGTTGCTTGTCAGAGGGGCGGGGTGTTGGAGGACTGGGTGACAAAAGGTGAAGGGATTAAGAAGTACAAGTTGGGCCCTGGCCACTTTTGCTATGTGGTTGGAGCATCGGCCTGCAGACCCAAGGGTCACGGGTTTGATTCCCGGTCAAGGGCACATGTCTTGGTTGCAGGTTCCCCAGTCCTGGTATGGGTGTGTGTGGGAGGCAACCAACTGATGTGTCTCTCTCATGTCGATGTTTCTCTATCTCTGTCAGCCCCCCCCGCCCCCCCCCAGTCTGTCTGGAAATCAATGGAAAAAATATCTTCTGGTGAGGATTAAAAACAAACAAAGAAGTACAAGTTGGTAGTTACAAAATAGTCATGGGGATATAAAGTAGAGCATAGGGAATATAGTTACAACTATGTATGTTGCCAGGTAGGTACTAGTAATATCGGGGGAACACTTTGGAAAGGATATGATTGTCTAAGCCAGTGATGGCGAACCTATGACACGCGTGTCAGAGGTGACACGTGAACTCATTTTTTTGGTTGATTTTTCTTTGTTAAATGGCATTTAAATATATAAAATAAATATCAAAAATATAAGACTTTGTTTTACTATGGTTTCAAATATCAAAAAATTTCTCTATGTGACATGGCACCAGAGTTAAGTTAGGGTTTTTCAAAATGCTGACACGCCGAGCTCAAAAGGTTCGCCATCACTGGTCTAAGCACTATGCTGTATACCCGAAACTGATACAAAATAATATTGAATGTAAGCTGTAATTGAAAAATAAAAAAATTATTTAATGTATTGCATAAATCTGAGGTCTGACATGTTTTTTAAATATATTTTTATTGATATCAGAAGGGAGAGGGAAAGAGAGATAGAAACATCAATGATTAGAGAGAATCATTGATTGGCTGCCTCCTGCATGCCCTGCACTGGGGATCAAGCCTGCAACCCAGGCATGTGCCCTGACCGGGAATCGAACTGTGACCTCCTGGTTCATAAGTTTACGCTCAACCACTGACCAACACTGGCCGGGTGACAGTTCATATTTTTTTAAAATATATTTTATTGATTTTTTACAGAGAGGAAGGGGAGAGGGCTAGAGAGCTAGAAACATCGATGAGAGAGAAACATGGATCAGCTGCCTCCTGCACACCCCCAACTGGGGATGTGCCCGCAACCAAGGCACATGCCCTTGACCAGAATCGAACCTGGGACCTTTCAGTCCACAGGCCAACGCTCTAACCACTGAGCCAAACCGACAGTTCATATTTTTTAAAGTCTAATTTTGAGAGGCTCTTTTACCTAGATTCTTTCATATTAGTTGTTTGCCATGTAAAATGTATTATCTTTGAATCTTTCCATTTGTCTTATGGTTTTAAAATGTCCATGTTGAAAACATTCATTTGGAGTAACAAGTACCAAATCAGAAATAACCTTTCTTTTAGAAAGGTCAAAGGCATAGACAAGGTTAAAAACACTTTATGCAATAGATGTGTTCCTGAAATATGGTGTATACATTTAGTTGTGTTTTCAAACTGTTTTAAGGTACAAAGACATTTTCTTAGTTATAGAAATTATAAAGCCAAGACTTGTAAACAAATAAATATTTACCTCATGTATCATTTTTAATTATTCTTTTCAGAGAAAGGGTTTACTGAAATTGAGGTGCAGGAAAAAATTGGGATGAAAAACTGGGATGCGGCTGCATCTGAGGGACATGATTGTAAAGTTAGGTCATGATTACCTATTCTTGTTGATTATTTCAGCCAGTTAAATTGTTAGCAGTCCAGATAGTTCCTATAATAATGTAAAATATGTCATTTTTTAGTTGGAAGAAAAATTATACTCTAGTGAAAAATACACATTTACGCCCGGACCGGTTTGGCTCGGTGGATAGAGCATCGGCCTGCAGACTTGGGGGTCCCGGGTTCGATTCCGGTCAAGGGCATGTGCCTTGGTTGCGGGCACATGCCCAGTGGGGATTGTGCAGGAGGCAGCTGATCGATGTTTCTCTCTCATCGATGTTTCTGACTCTCTGTCCCTCTCCCTTCCTCTCTGTAGAAAATCAATAAAATATATTTTTAAAAAATACACATTTACTAGTATATGTAGAATGTATGTGAAAATAAACAATGGCGTTTGATTTAGACCTTTTGCAACTGACATTTTTCTATGCCTGTTTAATTTAAGCTTCCCAGAGGCCAGAGGTTTCCTGAGGCATATCATCATGTCTTACATTCTTTGCTTCTTGCAATAATTCCCCATGTGACTATTCGCTATGCAGAGATTCCTGATGAGTCCAGAAATGTCAATTATAGTTTGGCTAGCTTCCTGAAGGTGAGTTAAAGGCAGCCAGAACATGGTAAGAAATTCTTTTTCACCAATATCTTCTTTAAAGCCAAAGGGGAAAAAATTAGCTAATTTCTAGAGACTCAGCGAGGTCTTTATAAGGCTGCTGGAGAAACTTGTAAGCGAATTAATTTATCAGTTTTATTAAACAGCCAAAATGATTTTTTTCTTCCCACTGAAATAGCTAATTAATTAAATTAGCAGTCCCACACTGGTGGGTTAGCTAGAGGCATGTGTTACATAATGTTTTTTCAAATATATTAAATTGAGTGTCTTCGGTTAGGTTCCAAAATCCCCATGCTCCTTAGAGTACCCCTGACACTCTATGCCATTTACATCACTCCTCTGACCCCTAATTGGCCCTTTGAACTTGAAGCCTTTGAATTATATTGTTATGTTTTGTTATCAGCATGTAAGGGCAATGCTAGAATGCAGTGCTATAAAGAGGGTAACAACACTATTTGATTTGCTGTAGAGAAGGGACATGGTTTTGTAATGCACTTAGTTTTGACTTGCTCCTTTCCACTCCCCCTCTTGTCATAGCTCTTTATCATGTATCAACCTTACATTAAGAACCTGATGGTCAGTAATCCATTCAAGCAGTTAGATGTCTAACATTTTCTTATTAAAAATTCACAGCTAGGTTTCAGATCTCCAGAGTATGATTTTCTGATATAAGACCATTCTTTGCCAAAATTAAAATAGTTTTAACACTACTACATAAGACTGTGTATAAAAACCAAACAGCCACATATCTTTTTAAAGTGAACTAAGGATGAGACTACCTGAAATGTAAAATCTCACTTTCTTCCATGGAGTTTAAACATTTGTCCACCTTCTTTGTGAGGGTTCAAAGATGCCAGAGGCTGTCTTTGTAATCACATGCAAATGCATATACAAGATAAAGTGTGATGAGAGTACAAAAAATACAATAGGAAAACGAGAAAGAGAGGGATTATAACCAGGGAGTGTAAACAGAGACTAGAAGCATAGTTCCCCATGACAAGAGTTGAAGGTGTTGTAGGTAGAGGATCCCATGAACAAAGATGTGATGTGCACATTCAGACATTGTTAAGGGGTGAGCAAGAACGTCACTGTGCAGACAGGTTAGGGTGTGTGGAGCTGGGAAGGCCATCTGGTGTCAGAAGATGGAAAGCCTTAAAAATCCAGCTAAGGAATTTAGATTTTGGTTCCTACACAATGGAGAAATACCAAGATTTTTTTGAGGATAATTTTATTGCTGGTATGATGGAAGAAGTGAGGAAAAGATCAGTTAAGACAACCAATTAGAAGATAAATCCCTCCCCCTTGTCTGCCTGTCAGAGTCCATTCATCTTTTAGAAGCTCAGCTCTTCCCTAGCCTCCCCACTCAGTGTCAATCACCTCTTGGTTTTACCCATTCTTCATATATTTCTTATTGTGTTGTATTGTAATTATTTATTTGTCTCTATCATTGGACAAGAGTAGAGACCATGTCTTGTTATTCACATTTGTATTTATCTAGAATGTAATACATTGTCTCAAACACAGTAGCTCCTCAAATTCTTTGTTGGTTTAATGAATAAATAGAAGCCTACCTCATTAATCTAAGAAGTGAAAGGTGATGAGGATCTGACCTAGGGTAATGGCAGAGAAAGTTGAAAGGAGAGGTGAGAAGTGAGATGCAAATGGTTGATTAATCAAATATTGAGTTCCTTCTATTTCACAGGAATATTCTAGGCACTATGGAGAACATAAAGAAAAAGAGATAGTTCCTGTTGTCCTATCTAGATGAAAACACAGGGAAATAATAAGTAAAACAAAAACTAGTAAGAAAGTGATTTAAAGAACCTGTGGATAAAAGTGGTAAGGAAGATGGAACTTCATCAGACTATTGAAGAATGGGCAGGATTAGGTACAAGTTAGAATAGAATTTCTAGCTAGGCCTGGCATGAGCAAAGACCCAAAGGTAGGACTGTACAGTACATCTTGAGGGGATAATAAGTAGATGAACTGTATTGGGAAATAAAACTGGAAAGTAGGTTGGGACAAGACTGTGGGTATCCTTGAATGCTAAGCTAAGGAGTTTGAAATTTTATTAAAGGGAACTCTTGAAAGCTTTTAGGAAGGAAGGTGACATGATTAGGGCTTGGAGTTAGAGATTAATCTGGAAGCACTTGGATGGAAAGAGAGGCATGGAAACTGGTTAGGAGGCTCACTGCAGTTGTTCAGTTGGCAAGGTAATAAGAGCCTTAACTAGGAGAATGACAGCAGGCAAATGTAACTACTAGGAGGGCAGTCACAGAGGAAGAATATTTTAATAGCCAAGACTTCACAAGACACCAAGAAAAACTTGTGGTCTGAAATATTTACATAGGCAAGCCTCACTTTCAATAGCTAAATGACCACTTTACATCTCACTTTACACTTTGAGAGTTGAATAAAATGAGGCAGTACAGCTGAATAGATTACATAAATGTGTATGTATATGTATTTGTATGGATATAGATGTATGTATATATTTGTATATGTGCATACATAAAATTTTATTTATAAAATTGTACAGTTGCATTCCAATTCCAACGATAACTGTCTTTTTTAGGGTCACCTAAAGCTCTGAAAGCTGTTACTCTATTTCCTGTAAAAGAGAGAGTATCATCCTGTAGATGTGAAACAAATTAAAAAATTTAAAAAACTTATACTTGACAGACTTACTCAACTAACTGTTCATTTTAATTTGGTTTTATAGCGCTGTCTGACACTAATGGATAGAGGATTTATTTTCAATTTGATAAATGACTATATATCTGGATTCAGCCCCAAAGATCCTAAGGTAAGGTATAAGAACATAACTGTAATAAATGTCAGACATTACAGTGTGGGGCTAAGGGTGACATTTATCGTCCTCTGAAGGATTTGGGACTGCTGTTTCCATTTAGGTACTTTGAGTATAGCTGTACTTCAAAGAAGGGAATATTGTTTTTTTTGGGGGGGGTCCCCCTAAGACCATCCACATGTTTGGTGGTTTAGTAGATGTAGTCGTACTTACAGCTAAGATTCATTACAGTGACACAGCAAGGATGCTCAGCTGGATCATAAGGGAAAAGACATCAAATGGAGTCCTTGGCAGTGTGTGTGCAGGCTTCCTGGGCACACCCATCCTCCTGTGAAGGCTCACACAGCACACCTTCTCTCCAGCAGTGCAAATGCAGTCACACACTCAATGTTTCTGTTCAGGGAAGCCCATTTGAGACTCAGGGTTTAAGGTTATTACTGGGGGCAATTCATGTATTGGAGGCTGGTCAAAATTCCAGAGTCTTGGAACGGAAAGGAAAGCAGGTGTTCACCATAAATCACATTGTTTGTACAGACAGTCTGAGCGCGCTGGCACAGAACGTACATCCTTATCATAAAGGAAACGTTTCAAAATCCAATTTCTCAAATGCCAGCCAAAGACCAGCCAGTCTTTTTAAGGAGAGCAGTCTTAGGCCTGTTGTGTTAACTCTTTCCTGCACAGGTCACCTCTCCAGGTATGCTTAAAATACTAAACACTTCTCTTTTGAAAATTAATACTCTGTATTTAGTTATTAAAATAGTAAATATGTATTCGTGTATGATTTCTTTCCATTTAGGTTCTGGCTGAATACAAGTTTGAATTCCTGCAAACAATTTGCAATCACGAACATTACATTCCTCTGAATTTGCCAATGGCATTTGCAAAACCTAAACTTCAGCGAGTTCAAGGTGGGTATTTGCGTTTTCCATCATTTAGAATTGTGTTTTCCTTTTTCTTCTTCTTTCTTTCTTTTTTCTTTTCTTTTTTTTGCTAGCACTAGTGTAGTATAATGTTTTCTAGTTAAAACAGTCAATTTACAGGTAACCTCAGAATTGTTACTATCTGAAGATAGATTTGTTAATAGTACTCTGCATTTCCTTCAGAGTGTCAGTATGGTAGTATTTGTAGTATGAAGAAATCTGGTGTGTTAAGTAGATTGTTGCTTAAACACAGATGTTAGATACTAGAAAAATTGCTCTCTGTAGTAGTGTTTGAACTCTTGTATGAGACTGAATTAAGAAAATCATATCAATACATTTCTGCTGAGAGGAGCATCAAAAGAAATGTATAAAGGCAGAATTAAATAATAATATGTATGTATTAAATTTGTGAAATGCCTTCAGTTATCTCCATTGCTAGTTTTATTGAATGCTTTGTTGTGTAGCACTATTCTTATGTTACTGTGTTTTTTATTTGTCCCCTTTCTTTTCATATATTAATTAGATTTTTTTTCATTTGCGGTGGACCGTTTGACTTCAGTAGGTAGGTTTAACTCGGTTCACTCTAAAGTAGTTTGCTTTCTTTAAAAACAGTTGATTTGATGAATGGCTAACATGGACAGGGGCTTTGTTTGCTTTTCAAATCCTCCCTAGCCAAAATGAGGCTTTAGTTAATGTACCCATAAAATGTAGGAGGCAATGTATTTGTTTGCTTTTAAGATAAGCTTTGAGTGTTGATTGCTAGGGGAATCAACTTGAAAATATTATTGTCAGAAAACAAGTTTTCGCTCAAGCCAGCATGGGGGCTAGAGGGTAGCTGTCCTTTAAGTGTGCGTCATTTTCCATGCTTGCTTTGCTTCTCTGACCTGTGCCATGACTGCTTGGGCACAATTTTAAAGGCGTGGGTAAACCCATCTGAATAGATTTCTTTAAATCACTGAAGTGAAAAACTACCATTGCAAAATCTACCCAGATAAGGCCACCCAGGTTAGTCAGTACTGGCCCTTTTGCATAGAAAGTGATAGGGATTCACAAAAGAGCATGGCCAGTGGCAGGAAGAAAGTCAGCTGGCTTGGTTTCTAGGGAGTAGCTGCATAGCATTATATCAAGTGCTAAAGAGACCAAAAAACAAAATAGAAGATGTAGCCTTCGGCTTTATGGCCTAACTAAATTAAAGCATACAGGAAATATGGTAGAAATCCACTCTAAAAATTACTAAACTGGATCACAATCCCTGCTGAGTAGTTATAAGGCAAGTCCCAACCAGGATATTCGCAGCTGGGATTGAAAGTGAATTGAAGATCCAAAAGGGAGTGAAAGACATAGTTTGAAGTATTGATTTTATGAGAAAAGGTTGGTATTTGCGTGATGATGAATTGGAGTGGGATGAGGCTGCTTTTCTTATTGTTCTTGTGTCCCATTGTATTCAGGTCAATATGTAACATTTACTAGAACAGCCAATAGTACTGTTAGAATGATTCAGTTGTCTAGTTTCTCTTCCTTTTCCTAATTTGCAAGTATAAACAGATAAGTAAATCAAGTATTATTATATAGAATTACTCCAATTTGTAGTTACAACTAAATCTCTTCAGATAATCAAGAAATATGTTAAGACATTGCCAAATATGGTATTCTTTCATTCTAGGTTCTATCCTAAGATTTCCAGAGTTGAAAAGAAGTATGGGAAAAAGAATCTAGGGACTATCGTACCCACTAAAATTATTATTAAGGCTATCATCTAGCCCTAATTATGAGTGCTCATGTCTTGTAAAAGTTTGCATGCTCATTTAAGTGATAAAATAATTGTTCAGATTCATTAATAAAATAATACCTGCTGCTAGCATGATCACATATTACTAAGTAATAAATTATAGTCTGTTATTTTAATATTAAAATAATTTGGAATATTTTTGTAAATGGGCTTTAAATTTCATTGTACTGCAGATTCAAATCTTGAATACAGTTTATCAGATGAGTATTGCAAGCATCACTTCTTGGTTGGTCTGCTTCTGAGGGAAACCTCCATTGCTCTTCAAGACAATTATGAGATCAGATATACAGCTATCTCTGTCATAAAGAATCTTTTGATAAAACATGCATTTGATACTAGATACCAGCACAAGGTAAGGATGTCTATATAATTCATCAGTATCATGTTAATAAATTTCTGCTAAGATTTTGCACTAAAGATGAAGTTTTCTGTGAGAAAAATACTATGAGCATTGATGAACGTATTTTTATAAATAAGTTTTATTTCTGTTTCAAATGATTCGTTTTTATAATATTGTTTCCTTAACTGTTGAAGAAAACACTGGTTTCTCCCTTTGGCCATATTTTGCCCTGCTTTTCTGAGGAGTAAAGATTTTGGGAGAATACTAAGAATGAAATTGCAGTTGAAAATAGCCACTTAGAATCCTACTGAGATTCCGAAATTTAAGCTGATTTGTGTTTTATCAGAAGTAGGATATTCTATTTCATTATATAAATTTATTTCATTCTTCCTTTTAATCGTTTCTTTAGGCCTGATAAATTTCTTCACTACATTTAATAGATGTCCTATTTATACCGCCCCACCCCAAAATCATTTTTCTTTTGTCACTGGGGCTGAGGAAATAAACATTTTCTGTCACAAATGGCAGCACTACTGTGGATTGATTTTGCTCTCCAGGACATCAACACATTGCCCCGACTGCCACTATCATGTCCAAATATAAATCACCCCCAAAACACTTACTATTTATGAGTTAGTGTTAAGGGATTTTTCATAAAGTACTATTCACTGGTATACATGCCTCAAAAGTTATATAAGCCAAACTTTATGAAACACATCTAGAAAGATGTCGAAGTCCCTCTGTTTATTACCATAGAGTTGTAAGACAAAAAAATTAAACTGGCTATTCCAACACTGGAACCTGCCAATAGAAAATGCTATAGACTATCTGGTGGGATTCTGGGCATGCTGATCTGATATGTTGGAATGGTCCATGAAATAAGGCTTTCTCAAGCAGTCCTTGGACCTGGCATTGGTTTTACCTTGATGAAGGACATGACACTTATAAATCCTCATTTGTTAAAATATTTATCAGGGCTACTGGGTCAGCCATTTTGACTGAACAGACTGGTGGATTTAGGCACTGTTTTTAGTGATTTTGTTTTTTAGCCAAATCAACCAATTCTTCCCCTGCACTCTGTTCATAGACCCGCTGTTTCAGTATCATTATGTGATTTTGAGTCTGAACTTCATGGGTGGCTTCCCAGTGTTGCTGTCCTCTTCACTGGCAGATGCTCTCCTTTTTCTTAATAGAGTCTATATGTTTACTATATTATTTATACCCAGATGAAAATTTTGATAGCTACTTAGGACAATTTCACATCTAAAAGATGGACACCTCAATGAAAAAAGTAATCATTCTCTGACAACTAAATGGGATTGTTTTTATAATACAAAAACAATGTGAAAAAATGTATTTGCCTTCCCTGAATGAACTGAAAGTGTTTTAGTAAAAAAACAAAAACAAAAACAATAAAACCACTGCTTTCTCATGTTATGTTTAAGAACAACATAACGACTTCTTGATTTGTTATATAAACAATTTATGATTTTTCAAAAAAAATCACATGCTGTTATAGCCATGTGAACACTTTCAAATATATACCTTAATATATAGCCATTATAAATATAGCTTAATACATATCCATAAATAAATATATTATTGATAAGTGATTAATAAGATATAAGTATGTCAAATGTAAAGTATGTAATAGGAAGTATTTCTTACTAAATAAATGTGGATGTGGCTGTAAACCTTATGTAAGTTACACGAGTCTGTGTGTGAAAGCCACAGCTATAGTTTTTATTAACTGCACCTTTAACATACATATTCAAATTTGATTAACATTAAATTCTATGGGCTTGAAAAAGCACACTGCAAACTATATGGATTTAGAATAACCTAACTCACCTGCTATCAAATGGCTTAAGGTAGCATCATATTGTTTCATAATTAATCATGTGTTCCTTTGTTTTTACATTCAAACTAGAGGCCTGGTGCACGAATTCGTGCACCAGTGGGGTCCCTCAGCCTGCCCTGTGGGATCAGGCTGAAACCGGCTCTCCAACATCCCCTGAGGGGTCCTGGATTGCAAGAGGGTGCAGGCCAAGCCGAGGGACCCCATCAGTGCACAATCGAGGCCGGGGGTTGATGTGGGAGGTTGGCCAGCCAGGGCGAGACTGCAGGAGGGCTCCAGGGCATGTCCGGCCCATCTTGCTCAGTCCCGATCGGCTGGACCCCAGCAGCAAGCTAACCTATGGGTTGGAGCATCTGCCCTCTGGTGGTCAGTGCACATCATAGCGAGCAGTTGAGGGGCTTTAGCATATCATTAGCATATTACGCTTTGATTGGTTGAACGGACAACCAGATGACTGGACACTTAGCATATTAAGCTTTTATTATATAGGACATAAATAAAATTATGTACCTTATTATTGTAATCACTTTGGAAAGCTGACTTGGAGATGGATTTTATTCTTTTTCTGCAGTATTTCCATTTGTCCATAATAAACGGAAAATGCCTGACAGGTACATCCAGTTATATTTCTTTAATTAAATTTTTTAAAAATATATTTTTATTGATTTCAGCGAGGAAGGGAGAAAGAGATAGAAACATCAATGATAAGAGAGAATCATTGATCTGCTGCCTCCTGCACGTCCCCCACTGGGGATCGAGCTAGCAACCCAGGCCTGTGCCCTGATTGGGAATTGAACCATGACCTCCTGGTTCATAAGTCGACGCTCAACCACTGAGCCACACCAGCTGGCCTAATTAAATCTTTTACTTACAATATTTGCTAGTTTTATTTATGTGATTCTATTATAAAGTAGATTTAAACTCCTCACCTTTAAGATGTTATTAATTACTTATTGCATTTTGCATTTTGTCACATTATAACTGTAATAAAATAACATTCTTTCAGTTAATGTGGTTGCTCTGCTATGTGCCCCTTTTTTTGGTGAATGTTGATATGAACACAGTTAACTGGTATAATATATCTAAATGAAAAGCTATCTTAAAGCCATCCATTCCAACCAAGTTTAGTCACTCCTTTAAAAATGCTAGTTACCGCTAGTTACCATAGGATTCTGGTTAACTGTTGCTTATGCCTAGTAGTTGGGAAAAGGATATTATGCAATGTAGAGGAATATGTTTTTAGCTGTGATTTCAAAGGATTCATGGGAAAAGTACAAAATGAACTTTCCTTCTGTGAAGCAGGAAGTTGCACTCCCCCTTACCCAACCTCTTTAGATGAAAGTGAAGGAAAACGAGATTTCCCTAGTGTCTTACCTAGAGGTAGAATTTTAAATACAAATGCTCCTCTACTTCTGATGGTGTTACATACTGATAAACCCACTGTAAATTGAAAATATCATAATTTGAAAATGCATTTAATACATACCTTACCGAACATCATAGCTTAGCCTAGCCTACCTTAAATGTGCTCAGAACACTTACATGAGCCTGCAGTTGGGCAAAATAATCTAACACAAAGCCTATTTTATAATCAGATATTGAATATCTCATGTAATTTACTATGCATATTGCTTTCACACCATTGCAAAGTAAAAAAAAATGATAACTTGAACCATCATAAGATGGGGACAATCTGTATTTTACGTCACATGTTTGGACATTCATTTTTTAAAAATAATATATATATATATATATATATATATATATATATATATATATATATATATAAACACACACACACACACACACACACACACACACACACACACACGTGACCCGGTGCACGAAATTTGTGCACATTAAAAGGGAGTTAATTAAAGGAAATATTTTAATATTGCTATTTGCCCTTTCTCTATAATAGAAGTGTCAGATGTGAAAGAAAATTAGTAAAATGTATATGAAAATCTTCCTCCTCTCAGTCTCAGGCATGCCACAGGAACCAGAGTCAAGTCCCCACCCACCCACGTGCACCTTGAAATTGCACAAGACCCAGACCTGACCGGCCCCACCTCCATTGGGCTAGATCCAAACCTGGCCGGCCCCACCCCTGTCAAGCCCTGCTGGGTGGGGGGCATGACCTCAGGTCGCCTAGCCTGGCACCGGGGCGGGAGGCACAGCCTCAGGTTCCCCGGCCAGGTGCCAGGGTGGGGGTCACGGCCTGAGGTCCCCCATCAAGCCCCGCTGGGTGGGGGGTGTGACCTCAGGTAGCACATCCTGAGTCCCCCAGCCTGGCGTTGGGGCAGGGGGCGTGGCCTGAGGTCCCCCATCAAGCCCTGCCAGGTGGGGGGTGCATCCTGAGGTCCCCCAGCCTGGTGCCGGGGTGGGGGGGCGCAGCCTGAGGTCCTCTGTCAAGCCCTGCCAGGCAGGAGCCACAGCCTGAGGTCCCCCAGCCTGGTGCTGTGGTGGGGAGTGTGGCCTGAGGTTTCCTGTCAAACCCCACCAGGCAGGGGGCGCAGCCTCAGGTTCCCTGCCTGACCCAGCGCCACGCAGCCTCAGGTCCCTGCTGATTGCTCATTAAGGCTCCTTACAGGAACTCGGCCTCCGCTGTGGGCACAGCCATCTTGTGTTACGGAATCCCTGACTTCACTGTGGGTACAGCCATCTTGTTAAGGCGTGAAGGTCAATTTGCACATTCCCTCTTTATTAGATAGGATTTTCACTGATCTCAGAGAGGAAGGAAGACATAGAAACATCAATAATGAGAGAGAATCATCGATCAGCTGCCTCCTGCACGCCCCGCACTGGGAATCGAGCCCGCAACCCAGGCATGTGCCAATGACCGGAATCGAACCTGGGACCCTTCAGTCCGCAGGCTGACACTCTATCCACCAAGCCAAACTGGCCAGGGCTGGACATTCTTTAAATGTCCAAAATACTTTTTAAAATTCTGAAAATAGTATATGTACACACACACACACACACACACACACACAGCTATTGTTATCTGTAAATAAGTTAAATATTATGCCTGTTTGAGTGTTTTGAGGTTTTAGACTATGGGAAAGATTAAAATGCCAAGCTCATTACTCTCCCACTGATTTTTAAAGCCCTTTCCTCTTTGTTCAAAAACTTAGGTATGAATGAGTATAGGATTCTCTCCAATAGAACTTTGCTTCATGGGCCTGGTTAACCAAAGCTTCAATTCTTCTCTGTCTTTGGTCGAGAGAATTCACAGATGGCCTGAGTAAGAGGACATTTGTCAAATACAAATAATGATGCCAAAGTGAGGGGAGAGAGAAGAGCTTCAAGTACCTATAATTTCTATCATCATGTCCCCCAAAATGACTCCAAATAAATACACAGTCAAGAAAAGAAAATGCTTTCTATAGAAAGGCTGCTTTGAGACTAGATCTCCTAGCCTCCCCCTTCCCAGTTCCAACCACATTGCCACTCCTCAGCCCCTCCTCTATTGAAATTATTGAGGTGTCACTGGTCCCTATTATGTGTTACTCATAACTGCAATGGGAGATCTCCTAACTTCTTATAATTACCAGGAGACATCTTTCCTATTCAGAACAAGAATGTTCAATGTCTAACATTTGTTCTGGGGTCGATATAAGTTCCTGTAAATCACTGCAAGTGATGTTGACACCTAAGAGAATTGCAATTTCTACTTGGGCTGTGGGCAAATCCTTTTTTTTTTCCTTTTTTAAAAAAGAGTAATCTGTTTACAGGGTAAAAAATCAATCAATCAATCAATCAATCAAATGCCTTTCTCACATTCCTTACCTCCATGCTCCAATTTATCTCTTCAGAAGCAGCTACTGTTATCATTTTCTTATATATACTTCTACTTTATGCAGGCATTAGCCTATATATAATGTATATACAGGATAGGGCAAAAGTAGATTTAAAGTTGTGAGTACATGAAACACAGTTTATTCTTGTTATTAATTATTGTATCATTTTCCACATGAAAAACTGTAAACCTGCTTTTGCCCCATCCTGTATAATAGAAACCATTATGCATTTTTCTTTTTTCCTTTAACAATATACCCTAAAGGTAGATCTTTGCAGTGTACCATTTTATGATGGTACACTGCAAATATGGATATACCTTATTATATTTATCTACCCATTTCTATTAATAGATTCTGAGGTTATTGTCTATCTTTTGTGCAGGCAAAACTTTCCATATAGTTTTCACTGACTATATGTTTTCCTGTGTTCCTGTTCACTTAAGAGAACTGTAGCCTCTCCTTCCCTAGTGATCACTCACTATCAGAATTAAAATGGGCTCTGATCCAGAAGCTGTCATATTAATAAAGCAGCTAAAATGTATTGAGGACTCTCTATGCCAGACACTCTATTAAATAACTCACATGAATTATTATTATCATCCCCAATTTACCAAATAGAAAACTATGATTAAGTGACTTGATCGCAATCACATAACTAGTAACAGGAGAGCTGGAATTCATGTGTTTCTAAAATCCAAAATTCATGCTCTTACCCACTATATTGTATTGCCTCTCAAATCTTAAGTGGGACACTGTAATATTAGAGAATGGTCAAGAAAGGGTGGTCATGATGGTGAAAAATTTTGAAACCAAAGCCACCTATATATATCTAAAAGGCTGGCCGGTATGACACATACTGACCACGGGGGGTTGAGGGGAAAGCAGACGCTCAATGCAGGAGCTGCTGAGTGACAGCAACTTTGCAGAATGTCCTCTTGCACTCCGGGACCCCTAGGGGGATGTCATACTGCCGGTTTTGGCCGGATCCCCGCAGGCCAGGCTGGGGACTTCACCTGTGAGAAGGACCCCGCTCACTCACAGATGCCCCAGTGCTGCCCCAGGTGCCACTGGCCAGGGAGGGACCTTGGGAGGTTGGCTCCAGGGCGTGTCTGCCCATCTCTCACCCAGTCCCGCCCTGCCAGCCACCACCCGGAACTGCCTGCGTTAGTCCCTGCACCAGAAGGACTAATTTCCTTTCAATGTGCACAAATCCATGCACCAGGACACTAATGTGAAGAATAAAGGAAAATAAGGGCTGTTTAGCCTTGTGAAGACTGAATTAAGACACTTGATGGTAACTGTTTCCAAATATTTAAAGGGTTGCCATGTAAAGTGGAAGTAAGCTTATTCTTTGTAGTTCCAAAGGACAGAGCTATACCTAGCAGGTAGAACCTTCACAGAGTAAATCAGCTAAAGGACCTTTCTAACAGTCCATGAAAGAATTGGAGCCATAGCCAGTTTTGCTCAGTGGATAGAGCGTCGGCCTGCGGACTGAAGGGTCCCAGGTTCGATTCCGGTCAAGGGCATGTACCTTGGTTGCAGGCACATCCCCAGTGGGGGGTGTGCAGGGGGCAGCCAATCGATGTTTCTCTCTCATCGATGTTTCTAACTCTCTATTCCTCTCCCTTCCTCTCTGTAAAAAAATCAATAAAATATATTTTTTAAAAAAGAATTGGAGTATTTAAGGAGCAGTTTAAAACTAACCATTTGTCAGGGATATGGATGAGGGCCATTCCTGCCTTGAACAGGAAGTTGGACTAGACCAATGTTTTCACACCTCTGGGCACATCAGCATCATCTGGGGTAGATTCCCAGGACCCAGCCCAGACCTACTGAACCAGAATCTCCTAGTGATATAAGACTATTGATAGGGTTAGAAATTAGAAGTCTGTTAAGATGGGTTCCTGAAATTTACAAAAGAAGTGCAGATGGCCAATTAACACGAAAAATTGTTCAAGAATAAATGCAAATATGCAGATTAAAGTCAGATGAGATACTTTTGATCTGTGTTCTCTAGGTTGACCATTGTGCCCTAGAGGTCTTATCTAAATCTCTAGACAAGCCTCCTAAAGTCCTCAAATATGGAGGGCAACTCTTGTGCCATGAAAACCACTGTTTTTGTTGATATGAGTGTATGCACATATCTGGTGAGGAATGTCTATAGCTGAGAAAAGCAATAAATAAATTTGTCTAAGAGGTTTCACATTAGGTAAGACTGTTGTGGCCAGCTTTATTTACATATTTACAATTATATCAATCTCCCAAGCTTTATAATTGATTTAGGGGGCTAAGATCACATTATTTTAATTGCTGTTTTAATCAAAGCAAAAAAAAGTTTCTTGAGTGAATACAGTAATTTATTCTTTTTTCACTTCATTAATTCATTCTGCTATTCAGCTACTGTATATGTGCCCAGGCACTGTGGATAAAGCAGTGACTAGGACTCATGATCCCTGCTCTCATGAAACTCAGTCCTCACTGGAGTGAAAGAATAGGACTAATATGATCTGCTTTATAGGTCAATCTTATTTAAAAAATAAACTTTTGCCTTTTATGTTATGTAGTTGTGTTTGAAGCATGTGATTTGACTCTGTATTGTGTTTAAATCCAAATACCAACAATGTTCTGTGGTAATTCTGAGACTTTAAGTATAAATAAATAGACTCATGCTTCACTAATTTGTTATTGATATTAGCCTGCTTTTAATCTTCAAACTGATAGATGAAGCCAACTTTATTTGTAATATATACACATTTTATACCTATTAAGCTTTTTAAAAATGTATTTTAAATTACAGTTGACATAAAATATATCAGTTTCAGGTGTACAACATAGTGATTACACACTTATACACCTTACGAAGTGATCACCCTGACAAATTTAGTTCCCACCTGACACCATACATAGTTATTACAATATTATTGACTATATTCCCTATGCTATACTTTACATCCTCATGACTATTTTATAACTACCAATTTGTATCTCTTAATACCTTTGCCTTTTTAATCCTTACCCCCAATCCCTTCCATCTGGCAACAGTCTGTTTATACTCTGTATCTATTAGTTTCTGTTTTGTTTGTTCATTTATTTTGTTTTTTAGATTCCATAATTAGTGAAATCATTATACCTATAAGCTTTTGATAATTATCTTTCAGAACCAACAAGCCAAAATAGCACAATTGTACCTCCCATTTGTTGGGCTGCTTTTGGAAAATATACAGCGATTAGCAGGTCGAGATACCTTGTATTCTTGTGCAGCCATGCCTAATTCTGTAAGTAGTAATGTGTTTCTATTGACATTTTATTTTCTTTTATTAACTACATTTGGAATTGGGATCATATGCTATATGGTTCACTTTTTACTCCATTTTTACATTTATACTTCTTCCTAGAGCAATGTTTCTTTAACTTTAATGTGCATATGAATCACCTGGGGAATTTGTTAACACAAAGATTCTAATTCAGCAGCCTGGATGGAGTTTGAGATTATGTGTTTCTGACAAACGTTTGGCTGTTTCTGGTCCAAGGACCGCACTAAGTAACAAGGTCCAAAAGAACACCAAGAATCCCTTGTACCTAGTGTTTGCTGTTGTTCTATGCCTTCATATAGTTATTCAATTTGAAAATGAAACAAAAGATTTTTCACTTCCAAAATATTAGGCACCAGGGACTAAACTGTCTTCTTTGGCTTCTCCCCTCCCTTAACAGCCTCCTTTCAGTACTTCTTGAAGAGTTGCTTTTAGCTCATCACAATTGGTCTGTGCCTTTTTCTCCCCTTAGAATCTTTTAGTTGAAAGGAACTTTGGAGGTGATCAGTCTCCCACATGGCCAAACACCTTTTGCCATTATAATAATAAAAACTTCCTTCTCACATTAGACCTAAAAGGTTTTCTGTCCACTTGTCCTAGTTTTGTCTATTCCTACAACTACATGATACCTCTTACACATGTACCTTCTAATTTTTTCTCCAGATCAGCTATCTCCACTATAGTCTGCCCAGTGGGACTATTAACTCCTACTTTACCCCCCACTCCATGTTCTGTATGGCCCAAGATCACCTTTACATTTTCGGTAGTCCTGTCACATTATTGAGTGGCAGGTTAAACTGTGTCCTTTACAGCTTCCTTTGGAAATTCCCCTATCTCGATTTGTCAAGCCAGCACTGGGTTCCCCAGAAAGCTACTTCTAAGCCTCCCTGATGGCTTGATTACCTGTAGCTCCCGATTATATCACCCACCTGAGTGTCAGGCTGGTCTTTCTTTACAGACACAGTAGCTCATACTTCTGTTTACTCCACATTTGACAGTGATATTTGGAAATATTTTTCTTACCTTTGTTTCCTTTTGCAGCTCTAGTTCACGTAGGGCTTCTGGTCACACCCCTCCTTCTAGCATTGCTCCTGGTTCCAAGCAAGGAGAATTGAACCAGACTGCACCAATTGCAGCTTTTACCAGCCATCTAGAGTTACGTATCTTAGCCAGAGGTCATAGTTACTACAGTATGCTAGTACCCATTTTTTAAAGATTTGTCTCCTAAATACCGATATTGATACTGGACTTTCCCAGTGAGCTTTAAAATCAGGGCATCATTTTAGTATATTAATTTGATTTCTTACCCTAGTGTACAAATTTGTTTAAGTGATAGAGGTATCACATTGTGTTACAGGCATCCAGGGATGAATTTGCATATGGCTTCACTTCACCTACAAATAGAGGGAGTCTGAGCACTGACAAAGATACCGGTAATTAAGTCCTTTAAAGATTATACATTGCATGGCTGTTTAGAAATGTACTCTGTCCTTCTGTGTTTTTTGAAATATTTTATAATAAAAACTATGCATAGTGTGATCTCTACTAAACTTTAATTAAAATCTGACCTCCGCCCAAAACCGGTTTGGCTCAGTGGATAGAGCGTCGGCTTGCGGACTGAAAGGTCCCAGGTTCGATTCCGGTCAAGGGCATGTAACTGGGTTGCGGGCACATCCCTAGTGGGGGATGTGCAGGAGGCAGCTGATCGGTGTTTCTCTCTCATCGATGTTTCTAACTCTCTATCTCTCTCCCTTCCTCTCTGTAAAAAATCAATAAAATATATTTTAAAAAAATAAATAAAAATAAATAAATAAAATCTGACCTCCATTGCAGATACATTTCTTTGCTTAGATTTCCTCGTCTAAGCTTGTCAAAAACGTATCTTAGTATACTAAGAAATTAGAGGATAATGAGAAAAACACTGGCCTCCAATCCTCTTATCTGTCTTTAGTCTTGGACAAGACATCTCCCCTTTCTGGGCCCAAATTTCTTTATCTATAAAATTACCTCTCAAATTGTGTGGCTTTCTTTATTTTCAAGGAATTTCTTGTGATTTTATACATAGTAAAGTGTTTCAAGAAATAAAAAAAGAGCTAACCCTTTATTTGGCTTCTTATGTGTTTTGATATAATATATAAACTTCACAATTTTAGATGATGAAGATCTAATCCCTGAAAGTATCTTTACTTAAATTAACCTAGTACTTAATTTATATTTTTGGCAGTCCCTCCTGTTGCTAATAAGGACTTGGCTTTTATTTTATAGCTTATGGGTCTTTTCAAAATGGACATGGACTTAAGAGAGAAGACTCAAGAGGTTCCCTGATCCCAGAAGGAGCAACAGGATTTCCAGATCAGGGCAGCACTGGCGAAAATGTAAGAACCTACATATGTAAGATAACCTTAATGATACCTTTGGCTACAACAATCTTTCTTTTTGTATAAATAAGAGGCTCTCTACTTTCCTGTAGTCTGTCCTGGATTTGTAAAAAAAAAACAACCATAATTTTTGGATATTTTAGCACTTGCTTCCTATCCTGGCAGCTGCTACTTGGATATCTTACACTGTTTATAGGGGCTGAGACACTTATCTTTAAGACTTCTAATTCAGAATACCCCCTTGAACCCGTAGCACACTGTACTGTACCTGTTCTAGAGAGGAAAGGTTCAAGTTTAAAATATCTAATGTACCTGTCACTTAAAACAAATCACTTCTTAGCAGGATTAATTCAGCCTTCCTTTTTTAAAAATTTTATTGATTAAGGTATTACATATGTGTCCTTATCCCCCCCCCCCTTTGCCCCCTCACCCCCATGGTGTCTGTGTGCATTAGTTATGCTTATATGCATGCATACAAGTCCTTTGGTTGATCTCTTCCCCTTTCATTATTTTATAGTAGAGTAATTATATTAATTTGGGAGAAAAAAATGGATCTCCAAATTAGGATCTCAGCATCTGGTATCAGAATATATTCTTCAACTCTTCCATCTCATATTTTCAAGCCTAACATTAAAGTTTATGAGATGTCTGCCTTGAGTTAGAGAAACTTCATATTAGCCCAGTAAAACCTTGCCATGCTGCTATGTAAAATCATAGAATCATATAAAAAACAGAAAGGTCCATGAAAATAATAAATTTCAACTTTCAGTTTACAAATGAAAACTGAGATTGTGATTTAGGACAGTCACACAATTCTGGCAGGGCCAGACCTGGAACCAGATTTTCTAATTCCAGCACTCTTAGTGTGCAGCAGAATCTCCTGGGGTGCTTAATAAAATAGATGGCTGGGCCTCAGCCCCAGAGTTTCTCGTTTAGTTGGTTTGGGGTGGGGCCTGCTAATTTGTATTTCTACTAAGTTTCCAAGCAATGCTGATGCTGCTGGTTGGGAACCACCCCTTGAGAACTACCGGAGGATACTTCCTTGAGGATTTGGATAAATAGTAATTTATGTACAAAGGTTTCTATTTCACACCATTTAGAATTATGACAACAGACACTATCATAGGTAAGGCAAATAAAGGACAAAGAGGTTAAATAACTTGCTAGTGGTCACACAGCTAGCAATCATTCAGAACCTAGATGTTTTACTCCAACTGAAAGTTCTTTCTTAGTAAATCTTATTTTATGAAATGTATATCCCCAGCGCAGTTTAACTCAATTGAAAGTATTGATTTTTAACAAGGGTAAATTATTTAGTTATTCATATAAATCCTCAGAAAGGTCAAATCTTGTCATGCTTAACTGATACTTCAACAAAAGTAATTAAATAATAGGAACATCACTTCTTTGTAGAAGCTCTAGTTTTGAAGTATTGCTGGATCCTCCTTATTTAACTATCTATAATATGATTAGCCTTTTTAAAGATAGATTTTCTGACCTTAATTTGCAGTTTGGATTTTAATAAACTTCAAGGAGAGATTAAAATTAAAAAGTGTAAAATGTTTCTTATACTTCCATGTACCTTAGTTAAGTTCCTCCTCAATGTAAAAGCTATTTTTCTGGGAATAGCCATATACAATTATTTAACATTTTTACTACTAAAACACGAGACCTATGGGACTTAAACATTCACAGTATTCATGGCTATCTCTTGGTGAAGGCCCCAAGGTAATTTCCAGTGATATTTCTAGGTACAGTGGCAACAGAGTCAGCCCATTTACCTTCCAAGTGTGATATAAATTGGATTTATGGCCCGACCAATGTGGCTCAGTTGCTTGGGTGTCCTCCCATGCACCAAGAGGTAACTGCTTTGATTCCTGGTCAGGGCACATACCTGGGTTGTGGGCTTGATCCCTAGTAAGGGATTGCAGGAGGCAGCTGATCGATGTTTCTCTCTCATTTATGTTTCTATCTCTCTCCCTCTCCCTTTCTCTCTTTCTCAAAAATCAATAAAAACATTTTTAAAAATTTGGATTTATGCTTAGAATTTTCCCAAATAGGACGAATGGTAAAAATAGTTTTTGAATTAAAGGATATGGGAAACTATAGTACCAATATTGTTAACAAAATTGCTGTCTTTATATTATAGACCCGGCAGAGTTCTACGAGGAGCAGCGTATCATCCCAGTATAACCGACTGGATCAGTATGAAATCAGAAGCCTCTTGATGTGCTATCTCTATATAGTAAAAATGATTTCTGAAGGTGAGTTACCAGCATACTAAGCCTGGGCTCTACTACACATTTACCCTCACAGGCTCAGTTTCATACAATGTTTGACCATCACCTAGAGCACATGCTCATTAGAAACAGATCTTTAAAGACTCTGACCTTTTAAATGTTCCTGTATTTTAACTTAAAATAGGTTCATTTTAGTCATATAATTTTATTCTTTGAAACAATTTTTTTATTTTAAAATGTAATTTCTAAAATGAGGCAATAGTATTGGAAGTGCTAAACTTTTTTTTCTTTATTAAGGTATTACATATGTGTTGTTATTGCCCCCCCTCCCCCACACTCATGCCCTCACCCCCCCTGTTGTCTGTGTCCATTGGTTAGGCTTATATGCATGCATACAAGTCCTTTGGTGGAAGAAAGGGGGAGAGATCAGCTAAACTTTTTTTCATGCAGAGCATATAATGCATTACATGACCAATATAAACAGAAAAACATAATAACCAGAGTCATATTTAATACTTTAACTTTTATTTGACCCAGGATTTGGAAAACAAAAAGCAAACAAAAAGATAGGAAGGATTCTTTGAGGGTAAGGAATGCCATTGTTACACAGTACAACTGTATGGTTTTGTATGTTTCCAGGCTCTTTTTCACACTCTTTTTTCTCCTTGCTATATAATTATATTATTTACTAGTATTATCATTTCCTTTCTATATTATATGATAGAATATAACCAAAGTATTTTGATAAACTTCATGTCTTCTGGACGTGGAAGTAAAATCAGGTTTTCTTATTTCCAAATACCACATTTATTCATACAGTTTTCTTCCTTTTCTGAGTATTTTTGCTCAAAAAAAATGCAGGAATGAAGAACTTAAAAGCACCTGGGTTCTGATTATCATAGTCATTATCTTTAATTTATAGTCTATTTTCAGTATCTATATAACTTGCTTTAAATCTATTTTAACAATGCAGGATAAATAGTAATAAAACAAAATAAGTTGATAGCTATAGAGATATTAAAACAAATCTATAATAAATGCTAAGGTACATAATAAAACAGTAGATAAAAACAGATAAATAGCATCTTTAAAGAACTTAAAGTAAAAGTCAAAACATATGCATATATGCATAGCCCATGGACATAGACAATAGTTGGGGGAGGTCTTTGGGTGCGGCAGGGGCTTGGTGGAGGGGGGCAAAGTGGAGGAGATGGGGGGCATCTGCAATACTGTTAACACTTAAAAAAGAAAACTATTACCAAAAAAAGAATATTTTAAAAGTAGAAGTATGTTTAGGCTTTACATAGTACTTTATTAAAACAAAGAATATATTGAGGCTATGTGATGGGCCTCCATGTTTTGTAAAACAAATAAATAAAGGGAGATCATTTTCAACCTGGTGGATTTTTGTTTCAGTAGATGATGGATCGGTTGACAACTACAGCTATAACTCACTGTTTTTTCTTCCCACAAGATGAAAAGTAGGGAAGAGTAGATAGTAACTGCTAATATGTACGGGGTTTCTTCATAGGGTGATGAAGATATTCTAAAGCTGTGGTGATGGTTTTACAACTCTTCAAATATACTATAAAGTGTTATACTGTATACTGTTTAAATGGGTGATTTTTAAGGCACAATAACTTTCTCAATAAATTTGATTAAAAAAAAAAAGACCCAACAGATACATGAAAGAAACAACAACAAAAAACAAACACATGAAAAAAATGTTAACCACCACCACAGCTCAGGGAAAGTAAAATTGGGTTGGGGGTGGCAGATTGAAGAAAGGAGGCGTGAGATGCATTGCTGACTAGTTCTCTGTTCTTCCACTCCAATACTTGTGCATATGCACATGATGCATGCACATGTGCACGCGCACGCGCGCGCGCACACACACACACACACACACACACACACACTCACACATACCCTCCATATACTGTGGCATACGCGCATGGCGCGTGCATGCACACACACACACCCTCCATATACTGTGGCATACGCACATGGCGCGTGCGTGCACACACACATACACACCATATACTGTGGCATACGTGCATAGCACACGGATGCGCACACACACACATACCATAAACTGTAATACCAGTGACAAAGTCCTGGCTGCTTTTTTAATGTCATGGGTAAAACCATAACTTCTTTGTTTCTTGAGAACTTCCTAAGTTGTTCTTATCTTGTAAATGTTGACCTTACTTGCTAAACATTTGATCTTTGTTAGATTGTTCTTTCTTCGGCTTTTGCTTTTTGATTTTTAAAAGCACATTTTTAATAAGTAGTGTACAGTCAGTGTCACAGCTCCTTTTTAGCTTTTATACATGTAAAGTCATGCTATATGATATCTATAAAGTCACATTCATTGTACTCTGAAAAATATCAGCTTCTGGGTCCTTGTCAATAGATGTATTCTAGTTATTTGTCTCGTCCGGTAAATATTTGTAGTCACTCTATATGTGTTTAAATGTTGAACTCACTCAGGTCTTCTCTTGGCTTTCTTTTATATTGGTTCATAAACAGTAGCAACTTAATTTCAACAAGAAAAGAATTCCCTTCAGGTCTTCTCTTGGCTTTCTTTTTTATTAGTTCATCAACAGTAGCAACTAAATTTCAACAAAAAGATACTTTATATGAAAGTAGAGGGAGCTATAGTTTATTAACTGGCAACAAGTAACTGTTTCAAAGTCTAAGACGTTTTCCAAATTGTTTTAAGTCTTACTGCCTTAGAAATGAAGTCAGAGTTAGGGGTTATCAGTTAGTTACATAGTCTGAATTCACTGGAAGACTGTCCTCTTGTGAAAGAAAAACAGTTTCCTTAAGAGGATGGGGGAGTGTTACTTCCTTCTTTCAGTCTGCACCTTGGCTTTTCTCTTTATCCTAGACCCCACAGTGGAACTCTGGTCATCACCTTGAAGCCTGTCAGTACCATACCCTGTTGCAACTGTAGATTCATTAGTATTCTTTTTCGAAGTTGATTGTTGAATGGAAGGTATCTGGTAACTGCTGCTTCTCTCTGAATACCCAATGTTGTAACGAGGAATACCAATCGATGATCTTTTCCTACTTGAAGTATAGTCAAGAGGAAATACGTTTGCAGAGATTGTTTGCTTTTTCTCTGAATAAGAGTGAATTGTGAGTCTATTATCAGGCATGTTTTCCTCTGAAGTTTCAGATACTGCTTCAATTACTGGGCTTTGTTCTGTACCAAAATTGGAAAAGGCCCAAGGGAAGTCCATCTGAGTAGAGGCCCTCTGTGTGGAGGCCTTACGTGTAAATAACTCTAGCTTTTTTGACTGGCCAGGCTTCTCTTCAGAAGGGTTAGAGACAACTTGAAATTCATGCTCCCTTTGACTACTCTGTGTATATAATAAGGGAAAAAGTGTAGGTGTCTTCTGGGTGGAAGTACCTTCTGTGGTAGACTTACTGGTATTAGAAGCTATCTTGTCATAAGATGTCTCTGCCATGTCAAAGAGGTCTGGACTATGAGTTAGAATTGCTAACTCTTGACTGTGTTGCTGTTCCTTTTTCCCCCTAGATTTAATCTGTGCAGTATTTGGCTGCTCTTTCAATCTCATAGGCAGAAGCAGCTGATCATCTGTAGGATCCCTGACTGTAAAAACGGACCC
This sequence comes from Myotis lucifugus, assembly GCF_000147115.1. Lineage (NCBI taxonomy): Eukaryota > Metazoa > Chordata > Mammalia > Chiroptera > Vespertilionidae > Myotis > Myotis lucifugus. The sequence goes on along the minus strand of NW_005871050.1, from coordinate 18,096,164 downwards.
AGCCTTTTGAGCACAAGGAATGAAGTCATCACTACTCTCAGAAGAACTAAGCTTTTGCTGAGTCACTCTAAGTTTTTCAGAAAGCATTTTATTTTCTTCTCTTAGTTTATTCCTTTCTGCAGTGATCTCGGCAATAAACTTAAGGTTTCGTTGTTGGATATCGTAAAATTCTTGCTGTAGTGTACTCTTATATGTTTCATTCACTGAACAGCGGTCACATGTTTTTGAGCGCAACTGTTCTCGCAAGGCTTGAATGGTGCCATTGAGAACTTTTTGTTGCTCAGTCAACTCTTTAATTCTGGCTGTGGACCCTGTCCATCTTCCATCTCCCAATCGCTCTTTCCTCAAATTGGTTAATTTGGTCTGTAAACGGTGAAGCTCTTTGTCATGGAGCTCTTTTAGTGTTAGCCAGGCTTTTTTAAACTCGTCACTCGACACGTCACATACACTTAACTCTAATTTCTCAGATTCTGAAAGTGTCTTATCATCTTTCCTGTCTTCTCCACCAAATTTCCCTGCCTGCATTTTGTCTCACCGATTTGGGATTTGGAAACGGCTGAGACTGGCCTGTGGCTTTATGCCGCCGCCGCAGCTGCCGCCACCTCGGCCGCTGACTAGAATATGGTTTAAGAGTTTCTGACAGGCCACAGCAGGGATAAGCCCTTCACCCTTTTTACAGACCTTAATCGAAGCTGCCTCAGGGCACGGTGTGGATGCTGGGTGGCTCAGCTTTTTGACAGGAAAAGCTGGTGTGCGGCAAGCTGAAAATGGCGCCGCAGCAAAGGGAAAATGGCGCCGCAGCAAAGGGAAAATGGCGCCTTCAGTCAACCGGTTTTCTAGAGGCTGGAAACCGGAAGCCGGAAATCCGGTGACTTCTGGGAGCCCACCTTCTCTGAGGGAAACGCATCCAAAGGCAGGGGGGGGGGGGGGGTGCGGTAACCGGAAGTCACTTATAGCTTAATTTTAAAAGGCTCCACAAATCTAATTAGACTCAATTCTAGCATTTTTATTCTTGATGATCAGTATTTTATAATCATTAGGAACTACCAATACTCTTGGTCTTTAAAAAATTGGAAGTGAAGTCAAAACCCCCACAGCACCCCCCCACCATATGACCAACATTGCCTGGCCCTCCATTGTTGTCTGCAGGGGGCTCTAGCTGGGCTTGCAATTCGGTCATTTGCTTACTTTTCCGATACCTACAAGATGTTTACCTTTTAGAAGAGGATCTGTTGACATATCTGAGTCGGATGAGAAAGGGTTGGAAAGTTAAGTGGCAGCAGTTTTCTTTTATTAAAAATAATATCCATAAGTAGGTGTGTTGGAAGTAGAGAAATAGGTAAAAAGGATAAGTACATGTAATAGATTTTAAGGGACTTTTATATCTGAAATACTACATTTGTGTGTATTGACAGGACTTCACAGTTTATAACCCAAAGGCAAAGAAGAGAAAAAATTATCTCTCTCTAAAGTTTACATTTGTTAGACTTTTTGGTTCAGAGATCCCTTTGAGTAGCAGACAGAGGTACTAGACACGCCCACCGTTCAGCAAAATTCCCAGAAATGCACCATCTTGCATAAAATTTTAGGATTTTCATTAAAAACCCCAGGTCTGCTTCCTTCCTTTGTTTTCAGGGATGATATGAAGATTGGGATGAGCTATCCAAAAGAAGATTTATAAAATAAAAATGTTGAGCCCTAACCGGTTTGGCTCAGTGGATAGAGCGTCGGCCTGCGGACTGAAGGGTCCCGGGTTCGATTCCGGTCAAGGGCATGTACCTGGGTTGCGGGTGCATCCCCAGTGGGGAGTGTGCAGGAGGCAGCTGATCAATGTTTCTCTCTCATCGATGTTTCTAACTCTCTATCCCTCTCCCTTCCTCTCTGTAAAAAATCAATAAAATACATTAAAAAAATAAAATAAAAATGTTGAAATTAAAATACATATTTGGAATTAATTCAAAAGAATACAGTGTGTGTATTGTGCACAACTAGCTATGCGTTGATGGTTGTTTAAGCTAAATTATTGGTACTTTGAGGTTCACCGTGCTATTTGCTCTATTTCAAGATCTAACGCTTTATTTATTCCATTTTCAGATACTCTCTTAACTTACTGGAATAAAGTATCTCCTCAGGAGCTCATAAACATTCTCATACTTTTAGAGTAAGTTAACATTTTCATATATATCCCCTTATTTGGGAAGCTTAATTTTTATACATAATAAAATGTCAACTTTTTTTCTTGGTTTCAACATCTTATTTGCTAATAATGTAGAAAATTTTGATAATATAGATACTGACATTCAGGTTCTTCACATATAGAGGAAAAACATGGTGATACTTGTGATATTATAGAAAAGCCTAGCCAATAATAGACCATTTTTATAGCCTGGCAGGAGTCTTTTTGTGTTCTGGAAAACTAGAAGTGGCATCAACTGTCCTAAATCATTCAGAGCAGATGCTGGCTTAATAGAGCAGCTTAACTTATTGGAATTTATAATTTGTACTCTAAGGTAGAGCTGAGTAATTTCACCCACTTCAGAAATGTACAGATATATAAATAGATGATAGATTAATAGATTAATATAGATATCTCCATTCCAAGGCACTTGGGAAAAATCTAGTCTTTTTTTCTAGATAGAAGTGGAAAGTTGTTCTATACAGGGTGAGGTAAAAGTAGTTACAGTTGTGATTACTTGAAACAGTTTATTCTTCTATCATTACTTATTAATTATTGTATTATTTTCCATATGAACAACTGTAAACCTACTTTTGCCCACCCTGTATGGTATGCTGAGGTATTTTAATATTATTTAAGAAAACTAAAATAAAAATTAGAATGAAATCTAGCAAACTTTTAAATAAATAGTACAGACATATATATATTATATGTGCATGTCTACCAAAACACAAAGAGGATAATTCATAAATATTTATTAAAGCATTTCAAAATTTTGCAGAAAATGGCAGCAATCAAAACAGCACTTAAGATTAAAAAGAAAAACTACTCTAATTATATTGATATGTTTGCTAATGAAAATATATGATGTTGGGGATTTACTTTAAAAACTATGGGAGGGCCGAACCGGTTTGGCTCAATGGATAGAGCGTCGGCCTGCGGACTGAAGGGTCCCAGGTTCGATTCCGGTCAAGGGCATGTACCTTGGTTGCGGGCACATCCCCAGTAGGGAGCGTGCAGGAGGCAGCTGATCGTTCTCTCTCATCTTTGTTTCTAGCTCTCTGTCCCTCTCCCTTCTTCTCTGTGAAAAATCAATAAAATATTTAAAAATTAAATAAATAAATAAATATAAATAAATAAATAAATAAATAAATAAATAAATAAATACTATGGGAGGTAGGTAGATAGGAAGGATGGAGGGACAGCAGAGGACCTGTTCAGGGTAGAGATTAAACAAAAATGGCTATGAATTGATTATTGTTGAGGCTTGCAGGTGCTAGGTATGTGGGAGGTTAGTATGCTATCCTCCCTAATTCTGTATGTGTTAGAGATTTTTAGTCATAGAAAGTATTTTAATGTCATTATAAAAAAGCATAGCAATTACCCCAACTTTTAGGGCTCATGAAACTTTCTTTAGGTATTAACTATACTAGAGACTTTTGCTATGATATATTATAGAAAACAAAGGATGATTAACATTGATAGGTTCTTTTATGTTGTTAAAATTATACATGAAGACATGGGCCTTTTTGATATCAATGTAATTTTAGCAAATAAATGTAGAGAAATAGAATATGGCAAGCCCCCAATTAGTTATGTGTATATTTCTGACTATCAAAACATACATTACAATATGAGTTAAGTAGTCATTCTTTATAGCACATGAATTTTCAAATATTACTTGTTAAATTGCAGATAATTAACTACTTTACTAACATGCTACTGTTTTTCTTTCTAGAGTATGTTTGTTTCACTTTAGATACATGGGGAAAAGAAACATAGCAAGGTAATTCCCATAGCATGGCAATTTCCACTTTTTTCTGTTTCTTCCAACAGAGGGCAGTCTTGATCATGCCATATAAAAAGTACATTATTAATTTTGAATTCTCTTGAAACCTATATAATTTCTATTAGCCAATGTTACCCCAGTAAATTCAATACAAATTTTTAAAAGGACAACCCATGATTTATGTATATCTCAACTCAAACTTTAAATTAAACTAATGTGAGTTGATACATTTAAGTTTTCCAAAGGAAAATGGTTAGCCCTATGTGCAGGGTTTCTGTCCCAATCCTGAAACAGATGCTGTCTTTTCTAAAGGATGTGTGAGGAAGGGCTAGATCCAAGAGAAGGCAGGAAACTATAAACTGAGGACAGTTGTAAGGTTTGTATTTTTATCTACAAACTATCAGTACTCACCTAAGTTGCTAAGGTAAACAAATTCTCAACAGTGATTGGGATAACATTATAAATGAGCTTTTTTTTTTCTTTTTGCTGTTTAAGTCTTAGTGAAATAAATAATTTTAAAATGTTTCAGGGACCCTAAGGAAATATTACTTGCTTATTTGAATGAGATAAATTGTTGGGGTAGAGTTTGTAGTCATTAAAGCAATACAAATAGAGTTCATTTTTTTAATGTTAAATTCCACTGCACTTCCAAAAACTGAAGAGGCTGTTTGGATGGGTTTATAATTCCTGAGTCTCTGGAACATTCTAATAATAGGTAATTCAGGTGACATTTTCCACTGTCTTTCCCCATAACTGGAAACTGGCATGGTAACTACCACCATGAGCCTTAACCTCTAACATTCTGCTGACTCTCCCCCTATGTTTCCTAGAGAATAGACCAGCGGTTCCCAAACTTATTTGGCCTACCGCCCCCTTTCCAGAAAAAATATTACTCAGCCCCTGGAAATTAATTTTTTTTAAATTTTAATAGCAGTTACTCATCGCCCCCAAATGCACCTGTGGCCATCACCGCCCCCCTGGATCGCTGCAGCGCCTACCAGGGGGCGGTAGCGCCCACTTTGGGAATCACTGGAATAGACAAACTATTTTTCTTATTTTGTTCCTCTATGACCCAGTTGTAATTTTTAATAAAACCTTAATATTAAAGAAAAAAATTACAAATTCTTGCAATAGACATATTTAAAGAGTAAACATTTCTGGTCCAAGTTTAACTCAAGTTTAGAAACATTTGATTGACACTCCTTCTTCAACATTCAGAAATTCCCTCCCCCATTTCAACTTTTGAGCAGCCCTCTTACTGACTTTGCTGACTTGCCCTTCCTCATCTCCTGAGAAAAGACTGAATCTTATTAGAGTGTTGTCCATTTTACACTGATATTTTTGATGAGAAAGAGGAATGTAAATAACTCTCTAAATTCCTTAATTATATTCTTATAGTATCAGCTCTTTTAAATATATATTAAAACTTCATACAATTTCCAGTGATGTCTCATTTAAGCCAAGTAATAGTTGAAAGAACATTGATCGTAGTATTGTGTTTATATGGAAACCTAATTTTTTTTTAGTTAAAAAACGTCTAACATCGAGATATAGTATTAGAGTACTCCAATTCCTAACTTTAAATTTTATTTTAGGATACAGGATGCCTGGCTGACAAAACATTTTGGAGTAGACCGAAAATCTCAAACCATGCCAGCTCTTCGAAACAGATCAGGAGTAATGCAGGCCCGGCTTCAGCATCTTAGTAGCCTGGAAAGTTCATTTACACTTAATCACAGTAAGTGAAAATGTGTGTGGGGTCCCCATTTGAAACAGATATGTAATACTATTTTACTTTAAAGAAGTCCTGGCTTAAATAACCAATATGATTGAAAATGATTTCACAGACATAGATCTATTTGCATATCTGTGTATTTATAGATCATCATTTCATAATATATGACTATAATAAAATATGCATAAATTTTTCAGCAATTTTAGGTAATGGTATTGTTTTTCTTAATTCATTATTAAATCAATTTTTCTCACTGAATTGTTTTTATTTACATGGAATATCCTTCATTACTACTGTTAAACCTTTTTTTAAAGAATAGTTTATTAATTTTTAGAGAGAGAGGAAGGGAGAGAGGGAGAGAGATAGAAACATCCATGTGAGAGTGCACATTGATCAGCCACCTCCTGCATGGCCCCTACTGGGGATTGAGCCCACAATTCAGGCATGTGCCCTTGACTGTGAGTCAAACCAGCAACCTCCTGATGCAAAGCATGACACCCAACCAACTGAGCCACACTGGCCAGGGCTCTACTGTTAAACTTTAATGCAAATATTACCATAATAGTATAACATAATAGTGTATGCAATATTTATTTAGAGTTATTGTTCAATGATTTTAAGGGATTACACATGCTGAGCTGAATGCAGAGATTAAAGAACTGTAAATACTTTTTGACAAAAGTGTTTCACACAGGTTGAAGTATTGATAAGGCGAGTAGGACAAGGAGAGAAATCTTGCCCAGCTGGGAAAGCTACAGGGTTATATAATTGGAAGCTATCCCTTGAAAAGCAAGTATTAATAAAAAGTCAAAGAGTGAGAAAACTTGCATTTCCATACAGTCCTCTGGAGGATGCAGAGAAGGAAGCCAGCAAAAGTGGCCTGTATTAAGGACTAATAATAAAACGAATGTCTTGAGCAGGTGGGCCCTGACGCGACAGACTCAAGACATTTTTAAAAATGCGGCTTACAGCCTGCACGGCCTAAAATGCCTCCCACATTATTTCCTAGTTACATCGCCATAGTTCATCACTAAAATCTTGTCTCCAAAGGAGTGGGCTCCTAGTTATGTGTGCAGAGCTGTTGATACACAGCTCTAAGTAAAAATTGGTAGACTTGATTAACCAAGACTATATTTGATTTAGGAATAAACACAGTGAAACTCATTAGGTCTGCAAGTATGAAGAGCCTCCTCTCTTCTTGCTTGTCTCTCTAAGTTTTTTGGAGGGGAAATCATTCAAAACTATTATGTGAATCTCTGTTCAGCAGTTTTAATTTACTTTTTGTTTAATCCTAGGTTCTACAACAACTGAAGCAGACATTTTCCATCAGGCCCTTCTAGAAGGCAATACTGCTACTGAAGTTTCTTTAACAGTGCTAGATACCATATCGTTTTTTACCCAGTGCTTCAAGGTAAAAATGAAGAGTTAAAATTCAGCTGGCATCATTGCAAAGAAAACATTATAATAAAACATAACCAGTCATAGGAATAAAAGCCCCGATGAGCACTCAGGAAACTTTGATGATAGACTGAGTTTGGCTACTGTGTGACCTTGGGAATTCACCAAGACTCACCTGCCACACCCAGTTGTTTTATTTTCCTGGTTAAAAATAGATCTCTTTCATACTTTTATTAAAATATTCAGTAATTTTAGCCCAAATCATGATTGAATTGGTTTTCTCAAATGCCTGTTGTCATGAGGTGTCTCTTTAGGTTAGATGATGTCCAGGCAGCCTGGCTGGCTTCCCTGGTCAGGCGCTTAGTGTTTTTTCTCAGATGCTTGCCTCAGTACAAATCATTATTGCTATGGTTAAAAACAATAAGGCCAAAGCAATGAACTTTCAGGGTTGTTAAAGGAGTAAACTGGGCTAATAGATGTGTTTGAAGAATAAAAACTACATAGCTTTAATATAATATCAGTGGGAGAACTCAAAAGTGAAAAATTGTGCTCACTTTCACCTGAGTTATACAGATAATTTTTTTTCTTTTCTCCCCCCTCTGTACTTTTCAAGAGGCTCATAAGGGAAAATCGAATTAGATAGTAATAAGAAATAGGCATCAGTATCCCTTTACGAAATATTAAGTTCTCATTAAAATGCAAACCAAATTCATTGTGCCAATAACTAAGGATATTTGGTCTCGAGGCTTGCATTGTATTCCTTCCTCCTATTCAGATGTGTCTCATTTATTAACAAACATACCTCTTGGTAGATGTCAGGCACTACCCTAAGTGCTTTATGAATATTAAATTGGTTTTTTTATTGTGGGGCTGGGGGAAATGGGAATGACTGCAAATGGGCACCAGGGAGGTTTTTTGGGTGATGGAAATGCTCTAAAATTGGATTGTGATGGTTGTACAACTCTGTAAATTTACTAAAAATAATTGAACCATATACTTAAAATTGGTAAATTTTATGGTATATAAATTATACCCCAATAAACTAAAAAATACAAATATGAACTCACTTTTAGTCTTCATATGGCTTTATGATATAGATACTATTATTATTCCCATTTAAAAACGAGCAAACTGAGGCTCACAGGGAATTTAATATCATATAGCTGGTCAGTGGCAGACTCAGGATTCAGATCTAGGCCAGTTATCACAAGGGTCTATGCTTCTAACCATATATCATGTTTGGAAATAAACTAAGGAAAGAGCCAGAAAAATCTAACACCCTGCATGGAGTCTGGCTGTTGATGTTACCATTAGATTTGTCAAAACTTTGAATATTATTTTGTCGGTTTTTTGTTGTTGTTTTTGGCCAAGTTGTAACCTGTTAGTTTTTTGAGGGATAGGAGAATAGGGCTGGAGAAGTTAACCAATGCTTTTTTTTTTTAAAGTTTCACAAACCAATAGTTATTTCTCTACAATTTATTGTTTCATTTATGTCTTTTTACACGGAGCATTTAAACAATTTATATGGTCTGTTCAATTGTGACACCTGTTATTACCTCTACTCATAGAGGGTTTAATTTTTCACCAATGACTAAACATATCTTATATAAACATACTTAAAAATTAAATTAGATAATAGACTTTTAAAATATGATTGATATTTTCCTTAATTCTTACATTACTTAGTCTTCCTCAGAGAAATACACTTGTATCCATTTATTTTAAATTTACTGGTTTCTTAATTGAGAAGTAATATGGCTAGGTTAATAGAAATTACTCTTCCCATACTAGTTCTGTATTTAGTGTGTTACATTGGAAAAATATTTTTTCATCTTATGCATAAAATGATGGAAGCAAGTATAGATGTAGTTTATGTAGTATTTTGAGATTTCCAAGTTGAAAGATGGCACAGATGTTTTAAACATCTTGTTTTCCTGAAATTTTCAGACATGGATTGATAAACAGGTATTGGTAAGTCAGATCTCTCATTCTAAGCAGGGGTAACATAAATTGTTTCTGCAAAAATTATGTTTATTTTCATGTTTTTTTAGAGTCAACTTTTAAATAATGATGGCCACAACCCATTAATGAAAAAAGTATTTGATATTCATCTTGCTTTTCTTAAAAATGGACAATCTGAGGTGTCGCTGAAACATGTATTTGCTTCATTGCGAGCTTTCATCAGTAAGGTAAGGACAAAAGCTTTATAGCTAGTTGCTAGTGGGCTTGCTTCATGGCAAGAAAAAAAGAGGGGAAAGAGGATTATTGTTATGACATCTACAAACCTCAGACACTGAACCCATTAAGTCAGTACAGTAAAACCTCCATATAACAGACTAATTCAGGCGAGGGGGTTTCTGTTAAAGCTGAAAGTCTGTCATGTAATAAAGTAGGTTTTCTGAATGCATATGTTAAAAATTTGATAAATTAGTTTACCTGTTTTTACTTAAGTAGACACATCTGTGTAATTAAAATTAAGTATGTATGAAAAGTTTTAATTTCACAGAAAAGTTTTCTATATGTATTACTGTAATTTTAAATTTATACTGAATAGGTCTAGTAAATGCATGCATTCACCAGTCACCTTGAGTAAACACGGCTGGGGCATGGCTTAGGGAAAGTGGGAACATCTGCCGGCAATACTGCTGCAGAGAGCCACGCCATTCTACAACAGAACCATTTACCATGCGCCATGTGGTGTGATCACATGCTGATCACTCACTGAACCTTGTTTACGAGCAGTGTGACTACTGGATTTAAATACATAGACTGTAGTTGTAAATATGTTATATTTATTTATGTCGGTAAAATTACTAGTGTTTTTTTTCCAATGTATGGCCTACTCACTAAAATTTGTTAAAAATAACGGTGGATTGCCCTGACCAGTGTGCTCAGTGGTTAGAGCATCCGCCCTCGGGCTGAAGGGTTGCGGGTTTGATTCCTGGTCAAGGGCACGTACCTGGGTTGCCATTTTGATCCCTGGCCTGGTCTGGGTGTGTATGGGAGGCAACCAATTGATGTGTCTCTCTCACATCTATGTTTCTCTCTCTCTCTCTCTCTCTCTCTAAAAATCAATGGAAAAAATATCCTCTGGTGAGGGTTAACAAAAAACAAAACAAAACAAAAAACAACAGTGAATTAATGACAAAAAATAGCCTGTTAATGTAATTATAAGGAAATCTTGGCTAAAAGCATTTTTAAATTAACAGGGTGTTAATATCCTTTTTAAAAAAATCCTCACCTGAGGATATTTTTCCCATTGACTTTTTAGAGAGGTGGAAGGGAGCAAGGAGGGAGGGAGGGAGAGACTCAGTATGGGATCAAATGAATGAGCCCTTCCTTTCAATGCTAATGGCATCTGTGGGCTATAAATTTTCAGGCTTTACCTCATTTTTAAAGAAACCTCAGGCTAGACTTTTAGGAATAAATATGACTGAAACAGATAGCAAAGATTTATTTCTGGTCTGCTTCTGATAGCTTTTAAATGTAATAAAAAAGCATCATAAACCAAGATGGAGTTAAAATTATGGAAAGGCACAGTTCAGGCCTTCCTCTCTGGTATGTGTAACTTTAACAAGATAAAGAAATTCAATTAATTGATTTGTATAATAGGATAACTAAGCATGGAAAGCTTTTTTGTCATCATTACTTATTGCATTTAATTGATATAGAGATTAGGTGGATTTGAAGGTTTTTTTAAATTGCTATTTAATACAATTTGTGAATAAAGAAATAAATGGAAAACTGCGTTCACTATAAGCATCTTATAAGAAACGGAGGGAAAGAGATTAAAAAATAGTTTATTTGCCCTAACCCAGTGGTTCTCAATCTTCCTAATGCCGCAACCCTTTAATACAGTTCCTCATGTTGTGGTGACCCCCAACCATAAAATTATTTTCGTTGCTACTTCATAACTGTAATTTTGCTACTGTTATGAATCGTAATGTAAATATCTGATATGCAGGATGTATTTTCATTGTTACAAATTGAACATAGTTAAAGCATAGTGATTAATCACAAAAACTATGTGATTATCTATGTGTTTTCCGATGGTCTTAGGCGACCCCTGTGAAAGGGTCGTTCGACCCCCAAAGGGGTCGCGACGCACAGGTTGGTGACCCACAGGTTGAGAGCCACTGCTATAGAGAGAAGGACATGCATATGCAAAGACCCAGAGTTGGGAAAGAGCTTGAAATTCTGGAGACTGAAAGGCCCAGTTTAGCTGGACCATAGTGAACTAGGGAGATCATCAGCATGAGTGTAGTTGAAGCCATGGGAATGATTTAATTTCTCCTGGAGTGTATATAGAGGAAGAACCAAAAAATAGGTCAAGATTAGTACATTGGAGAAAAACAACATGGAAGGGGTTAGAAGAGAAATGTGTAGAAGAGATGAAAGGAAGCAGTAACAGAAGTAGGAAGAAAGAAGGCTATCGTGGAAGCCAAAAGAGAAAACAGTGTCAACATTATTACGAGATACAGTGTCCTAATAAGATAAGGAGGAAGGGAAGTCCATTGGAATTGACAGTTATGAAGTCACCATTGATTCTGGCCATTTGCCCACTCAGAAGTGACGTGGGTAGAAGATTTAATATAGTGAATTAACTACATTACAGCTATGCCCTCCCATACACCTTTATTTTCATTTTCATACTAGAATATCTTGTCCAGCAAGGTTTGTTTTCATCTGGTGAACTTGTTGATGAGATTTCCGGGCAGCCAATCAGAAAACATTTATTAAACATTCATATCTGTGTAGCATTGCACTTGGTCTTAATGTGATAAAAAGAAGGTTGATTCCTACAACATGGTTTTAAATTCAAGATTCCCAAGAAGTTATTTTGAAAAGGTTGGCCCTCTAGCTTCATATTCCCTGAAAAACATCCATTGTGTACCCTGCAGCAGCTTACTCCTTGCTTGCCTAGACATGTAAGCATTAGAGATTATAACAAGCCTATGTTATATGTATATTTTATCTTCCACAAAGCAGACTGACTACATTCTCAAAGTAACAGCCACTTGACTGTTTAGACCAGTGATGGTGAACCTCTGACACGCGAACTCATTTTTTTGGTTGATTTTTCTTTGTTAAATGGCATTTAAATATATAAAATAAATATCAAAAATATAAGTCTTTGTTTTACTATGGTTGCAAATATCAAAAAAATTCTATATGTGACACGGCACCAGAGTTAAGTTAGGGTTTTTCAAAATGCTGACACGCCGAGCTCAAAAGGTTCGCCATCACTGGTTTAGACAGCCACTTTTGTACTCTCTATGCCAATATATATCTTTTTAAAGTATAGTTGACATACAATATTATATTATTTTCAGCATAGTGATTTGACACATTCCTTAGATGTGATCACCACAATAAGTCTCTTAACCATCTGTCACCAAAGTTTTTATGATAATGTTGACTAATTTCCCTATGCAAAATATGTCTTATGTTTTTTTAATTGATTTTAGAGAGAGAGGAAGGGAGAGGGATAGAGAGAAACATCAATGAGAGAGAATCACCAATTAGCTGCCTCCTGCATGCCACCTATTGGTGATGGAGCCTGCAACCCTGGCATGTGCCTGACTGGGGACCTCTTGGTTCATGTGTTGACACTCAACCACTGAGCAACACTGGCCAGGCACAAAATTTATCTTAACACTGTTTATGAGTAAAGGACACATATATGTTTGTGCATCTACACCTCATCTATACCCCGTTTTGTTAAAAGGTCAACTTTACTTGCTCAATAGATTCCCACTATAATTTTCTCAGCATTTGAAAGTTCATAACATAAAGAACTGTTTAAATATAAAGCAGAAGAGTAAGTAATGCATATTGTCCTTCCCATTTTTAAGGGTCAGATCGAGACCCATCAATCATTCATCATTTCAGTCATTCATTAATTTAATGCATATTATCAAGAACTTACATAACATTTTTTTCCAGATCATGATGAGCTCTTCTCAGTCTGTACCATTTATTGTTAGCACCTCACATTTTTGTAGTGACTTGTGTACTGACTTGAGTTGTTTTGTCATTGACACATGCTGGCCTTTGTGTGTTTAACTAGTTCATGTTTTCCAGAGCAGAGCCCTAATCTTAAGTTCATTATGTATCTTCAAGACACCTAGCATAGATTTAAGTGGGAATATAGTTGGCATTTGATAGTTGATTGATTTTTATGATTGGGTTTTCAGATACTTATTTATGTTTTGTTCTTTAGTTTCCCTCAGCCTTTTTCAAAGGAAGGGTAAACATGTGTGCTGCATTTTGCTATGAGGTTTTAAAGTGCTGCACCTCGAAGATTAGCTCAACCAGGAATGAAGCATCTGCACTTCTGTATCTTCTGATGAGAAACAACTTTGAATATACCAAAAGGAAAACCTTTCTGAGAACACATCTGCAGGTCAGTGAAAATCAAAGCTCCTCTTCTTCAATTCAGTCTTTACCCTCTAGATCAGTGGTTCCCGGTGTGGGGCACCACCCCACAGGGGGGCAATTTGAGAATGAGTTATTAACAGTGAATTTTTTGCTTTTCTTATGGTTCTAGGGGCCTCATATCCAGTATAGAAATATATATTGTGACATATTTACACATTTCAGTTCTCTATTATATGTTTTGAAACTTTATCTGCTAATTTTTCATATCACTTTATATTTTTTAACAATTTCTTAGTGATTTCTTCCTCAGTACTTCAACTGTCCTTTCCTTCTTTTATTTTTCTCTTTCATGGATGCCATGTTCTTTGGCAGCTTGTTTAGACCAAGTTAATGGCCTTTTAGGCTTCCTCCATGTGAATAGGAATTCACTTTTTGAATAATAAAAATTATATGTCATGGGGGGGGCATCAGGATTTTAGAGATGCTTAGGTGGGGTGTGGCCAGAAAAAGTTGGGAACCACTGCCCTAGATCAAGATCTAGAGCTACCCAGTTTATTACAATAGCTGTTAGCCACATGTGGCCATTTAGCACTTGAAATGTAACTAGTCTGAATTGATATGTGCCCTAAATTTGGCTTTTGAAGACTAAATACCAAAAAGAGTAAAATGTCTCAATTGTTTTATATTTACAATATGTCGAAATGGTATTTTGGATATATTGGGTTAAGTAAACTATTTAAATTCACCTGTGTCTTTTTACTTTTTTAATTGATTTTTTTAGAGAGAGAGAGAGACAAGGAGAGGGAGGGAGAGATCAAAACATCCATGAGAGAGATACATGGATTGTCTGCCTCCTGCATGCCCCCTACTGGGGATGAGCCCACAACCCAGGCATGTGCCCTGATGGGGAATCAAACCTGCGACCTCTTGGTGCATGGAGTGACGCTCAACCAACTGAGCCACACCAGCCAGGCTCTTTTTACTTTTTTTTAAAATATATTTTATTGATTTTTTACAGAGAGGGAGAGAGAGAGAGAGAGTTAGAAACATCGATGAGAGAGAAACATCGATCAGCTGCCTCCTGCACATCTCCTACTGGGGATGTGCCCGAAACCCAGGTACATGCCCTTGACCGGAATCGAACCTGGGACCTTTCAGTCCACAGGCCGACGCTCTATCCACTGAGCCAAACCGGTTTCGGCATCTTTTTACTTTTTAATGCAGCTACTAGACAATTTAAAATTACATGCATGGGTCACATTATATTTCTATTGGAAAGCGCTATTCTAGAGCATAGGTGTTATGAGGTAGACTCTAGTTCAGGTTCCAGGACCAACGCACATTGTATGACCTTGAGAAACGTCCTTAGTGTGTCCGTGCCTCAGTTTCTTCATATGTAAAATAGTGGTAAATATTTGTGCCTGCCTCATACGATTGTTGTGAGGATTAAATGAGATGCTTAAATAACAAACAAGACACTCATTAAATATTCTGTAGTAGGTAATAATACAGTTTGTGTGTTTCACGTTTCAGTATGACCAGTAAGTAAAACATGAGAGAAGTCTTAAGGTGTAGTAAAAAGAATGAACTTTGGAAGTAGACCTACCTGGGCTTAATCGTAGCTCAGCTACTTACTATGTGACCCTAGACAGGTGTATTAATCTGTCTTAACTATTTGCCTTATCTGTAAAGTGAGGCCAAATATATTTCACCTTGCAGGGCTGTCATGAGGGATAAAAATAAAGTGTGTGTAGTGCCAGGCACAATGACTGGCATGTAATAGACACTCAGTACATGGTAGTTGTTATTCAACATCTCCATATTTTTCGGCTTATTTAATGAAACTGCTTTGAACTAAAACACAATTAGGACTTCTTAGCTTAGTAGACCTCTTTGTAGTATGGGAAACCTTTGGTTATATTTATATCTTCACTGCCATGGTGTGTCCCATTGCAGTTGTTTTTTGGAAATGGGTTATAAATGGGGAAACAGCCTATCAGGTTTTTAGAAATGTTATCAGTAATGTGGAAATCCGATGGAATTGTATTCTTTCTGTAAAAATCTACTATATACTAGTAGTTACCTTTGGATACTAGGGGCAGGGTTATATAATAAGGGCCTTTATAATTCACCTTTATATGAGGTATCATTTGAATACCATCTTTCCCCAAAACACTTCTGCAATTAGTGTGCCAGTATGCCTGAAATTCCCCATTAGGGTATGTTCTTCTGGGTCAAACCATTATTTCTCTCAAGTTCATTATTCAAATGTAAATGAATTAGTAAGTATGAAGACTTGCAACCATGTTTGGCACATAGTAAGTGCTCAAAAAAGAGTTACCTAGTATTATGATGATTATGATCTCTTTAATCCTCAGAACATTTCATAACCTTATTACAATTAAGGAAAGTGAGGAATGGAAGGGTTAAATAGATTTTCTAAAGCCCCACAGTGAATAATTGATAAAGTCAAGATTTGCATCTGAAGCAGTTTGATTCTAGAGCCTGCAATCATAGCTCCTGCTTCCCAAGACCAGAGGTAAAGCATCCAGCCATTAACGCCTTACCATGAATCATTTAGGCATTCCTCAAAGGGATCCTGAGAGATTAAAAAGCACCATCAAAGGCATTACATGTAGGGCTGTCTTAACTAGGTAGGTGCTAGTCAGAAACAAAGAAGGGGAAAAAAAGAAACAAAGAAGGGAGCTGAGGTGCTGGAATTGGAAGTTCAGGACACTAAAATAGACCAGCGAAAAGGAATGAGAAACCATAGAAGAAAATGTCATTTATTCCCAACTTTGCCATAGCTGCTGCCTAGCAAGCATGTTCAAAATGGAGACCTGACCCACCATAGTTTCAGTTCACTATTATGAAACAGTTTTGGATCTAGCTGTACCATGAGCTTAGAAAAAAATTTCACATCTAACCAAGAAAAGTCCCAGTAATATTTGAAATTGGGGCCTTTGAAGTTGCTATTTCCATAAAAGAATTTAAATTTCTCATGTCTGAAGAAAGTAGATTATGGTGGAACTGTGTAGAATCTTTAAAAGAAACATTTCATATGAATGCTTATGGGCTTATACAATGATGAAAATAAATAGCATTTGTTAAAAAGACAATTGAAAAACAATATTTGCTTTTTCCCACAGATAATAATTGCTGTAAGTCAGCTGATAGCTGATGTAGCACTAAGCGGAGGATCAAGATTTCAGGAGTCTTTATTCATTATCAATAATTTTGCTAACAGTGACAGACCTATGAAGGTATGTTCTCACTTCAAGTAATAAATTAGAAGCACCTTCACTGTCAGAAAAGTTTACACTCCTAGAGTTAAACTGTTATTGCATCCATGACTTATTTTGTTGTTGTTGTTAATTGTCACCTGAGGATATTTTTTTCATTGATTTTCAGAGAGAGTGGAAGGGAGGGGGAGAGATAGAGAAAGAGAAACATCAATGTGAGAGAGACACATAGATTGGTTGTCTTCTGCCTATGCCCCGACTGGGGCCTAGGATTGAGCCTGCAACAGAGGCATGTGACCTTGATCAGAATTGAACCTGTGACCCTTCAGTTGGGCCAACGCTCTAACCACTGAGCAAACTGGCTAGGGCAGGTTCACGACTTTCAGTAAAATAGTGTATAGTCCTAGCCAGTTTGGCTCACTGAATAGAGCATTGACCTGTGGGCTGAAGGGTCCCGGGTTCAATTCCGGTCAAGGGCACATGCCTAGGTTGCAGGCTCAGTCCCCAGTAGGGGGCATGCAGGAGGCAGCCAATCAATGATTCTCTATCATTGATATTTCTATCTCTCTCTCCCTCTCCCTTCCTCTCTGAAATCAATAAAAATATATTTTAAAAAAATAGAGTATAGAGATTGTAAGCTTCATGATTCCAGGCTTTGTCTTGTACACCACTGTATCTCTAGCACTTAGAAAACTGCCTGGTACATAGCAAATAATCAGTGTTAGTTGAATGAATGGATGTTGACTATACTGTGTATACACAGTTATTATGGCTAGTAGGATTGGAATTTTTTCTGAGCTTGATTTCTAAACTTGCTCTGAATATAAATGGATCCTTTCTTTCTTAACAGTTGTTAACTATTTCCCATATTGATTAATTGAGCACTGAGTTTGAAATTTCACAAAATCTCACTTCTTAGAGCAGTTAACAGCCGCCTGATCCATTGCTAACAGATGAGGAACAGCACAGAAGAGATTTATTATCTGATGAGTTTTAAGAATCATCTGTTAACTGTGGCTTGCCATAGATAATTTTTTTCCTTTTTTAAATTGAATTTATTGGGGTGGCATTGGTTAATAAAATTATACAAGTTTCAGGTATATAATTCTACAACATAACTGTATATTGTATTGTGTGTTTATCACCCCAAGTCAAGTCTCTTTTCATCACCATTTATCTCCCATTTTCCATCTTCTACCTCTCCCACAGCCCCCTTCCCCCGGCAGTCACCATAATGTTGTCTATGTACATGAGTCATTCCTTTTTTTTCTTTGTTTAATCCCTTCCCCCTTCTCACCCAGCCCCCAAACCCCTCCCCTCTGACAGCTGTCAGTCTGTTCTCTGTATCCATGAGTCTGTCTCTACTGTGTTAGCTTATTTTATTCATTAGATTTCACATATAAGGGAAATGATATGGCACTTGTATTTGTCTCACTGGCTTATTTCACTTAGCATAATACTCTCCAGGACCATCCATGCTGTTGCAAAAGGTAAGCTTTCTTTCTTTTTTTATGACTGAATAGTATTCCATTGTGTAAAAGTACCACGGCTTTTTTATCCACTCATCTACCGATGGCCACTTGGGCTGCTTCCAAATCTTGGCTGTTGTAAATAATGCTGCTATGAGCATAAGGGTGCATATATTCTTTCAAATTAGTTTGTTAGGTTTGCCATAGATACTTATTGGCACTCCCAAAGACCCTGAACTCCATGCCTCTTTCTTACCTATTTGCTTAAAACCTATACCATTGTCAAAATTCATTTGTTGCACAGAAAGCAGGTTCTGATCTTCAGTACTATATGTGTACAAGGAAAGAGAAATCCTTTGCCAATAAAGAAATTTTCCTCCCAGAGGAATCATCTCCATTCTTGGGAAAGGTCATCTTCCAACATAATTGGACAATATTGTTTAAAATCTGAAAAAAATAAAGCTCACAGTCATAGTGTCCTTGATGTTTGGGACATGTAGATCTATGTAGCAAAAAATATTCCCACAGGAACATTGCTTAGACTGAAGAAAAGGAAAAAAAAACCAACAAAACAAAACACTGTCAGGCTGGGAAAGTTTGCTTTCCAGCCAGTTCTACTGGTTCCCCAGGAGATAAGTATATGAACACAGAAATGGCTTCTGTCATTTAGGATCTTTTACTCATACTCTAAGAGTTGTTACCATCCTTAATTCCATGGTATATAAAAGTTCGAAGAGAAACTTTTTCACAGTCATAGGGGTGTGTTTTGGCTTTCCTTGAGAGGAAATCTTTTGCATTGACTCATTTCTTAAATGACTTAGTTTTATTAGTCAGTCACTTAGTTTATTGGTCAGTCACTACCAATAAACCCTGTTACAACAAGGAGTGCCTTGCTCCAGTAAATAGAATCTCTCTTAATGAATAAGAAGGTACTTTATGTATATAAGTATTACTTTAAAGGGATAAAGAAGGCACTTTTAAAAACTATTTCCTCCACTTTGGGTTATATTCACACTGGAAAGCTCCCTAACCCCTATATCTTGAATCATACAGATAATTGTGATTACTTCAGTGGGGTTAAGAGAAAGTGATAGGACTATTTTAATGGCCATAATAAAGAGGAAACTGTAACTTACTGGTTTGGGGGGACCAAAACAACACTTTGAGAGAGGTTAATTATCTCTTTAAACTCGTTAGAGTGCTCTATGATTCATAAGCTCCAATTTGTATAAGTGGACACTTTGTAGTATTTTTCCCCCTTAGTATATGCATGTAGTAGTTGGTGGATGGAATGGGTATGCTTGTCAGTATGGAAGAGTGGGCTAAGGTCACTAGCTCTGGAGCCAAACTACCTGGGTGTAAATCTTGTCTCTACCACTTACCAACTATAATATTTTAACCAAGCTACTGAACTGCTTTGTGCCTCAGTTTTATGTTGGTAAATGAATTATGATAGCCCTTAGCTCACAGGATTGTTGTAAGAATGCCTAGACCACTGCCTAATACAAAGTATACTGTCAATTTTTAGTTATTGTCCTACCAAGCAAAATAGAGACAGACTCATAGATAGAGAGCAGGCAGACAACTCTGGTGTGTGTGGAGGTGTTAGGGGTGGTGGTGGAGGGTTGAACAAAAAAGGAAAAAAGAAAGAGAACTCATGGATGTGGATAATAGTGTGATGATTGCGGGGGAGGGGATTGGTGGAGGTGGAAGAGGGCATAGAGGTGATAAATGGTGATAAAAAAATAAAATAAGGGAGAAGAAGAAAACAAAAAATTTTTAGTTACTGTTGTAACTAAAACTACACAACAAAGTGACTATAGGTTACTCTTATGGCTGTAGAATTCAGTGGAGGAGCTAGGGTTCAAGGCTTGGTAGCAGGACTCCAGTGTCCATGCTTTCAGGTATTGTGAATATACTGCTATCAAGTTTAGAGCCTTTGAAGCCTGAGCTAGTTGGATATTTTAAAAAGAATTAATTTAAAGTTCTTTAGACATGTCCCATGCCAAGAACCAAATACCCAGAACTGTAACAAGGATTAAAAAATTGTATGTTGCCCTGGCTGGTATGGTTCAGTTGGTTGAAGTGCACCAAAACGTTGTGGGTTCAATTCCCAGTCAGGGCACATATCCAGGTTGTGTGTTTGATCCCTGGTCAGGATGCCTGCAGGAGGCAATTGATCGATGTTTCACTCTCACATCAATGTTTCTCTCTCCCCCTCCCTCTCTCCCTTCTCCTTCCCCTCCCCCTCCCTCTCCCTTCTCCTTTCTCTAAAATCAGTTTTTTTAAAAAATCGTATGTTATTCCTAGGATTGAATGCTGAGGTTCAGAGCACATCAATAATATTAATAAACATGTGTTTTTTGTTTTTAAATTAGGCAACTGCTTTTCCCACAGAAGTCAAAGATTTGACCAAGAGAATTCGTACCGTTCTTATGGCCACTGCTCAAATGAAAGAGCATGAAAAAGACCCTGAAATGCTAATTGATCTCCAGTATAGCTTAGCCAAGTCCTATGCAAGCACCCCAGAGCTCAGGAAAACCTGGCTTGATAGCATGGCCAAGATTCACGTAAAAAATGGAGATTTTTCAGAGGTAACTACTTAAGGCTTTGTTTTAAACACAGCCTTGCCAAATCCCTGGAGCACATTCTAACAGCTCTTTCTTTGTCATCCTTTTTTCAGGCAGCAATGTGTTATGTCCATGTAGCAGCTTTGGTTGCAGAGTTCCTTCATCGAAAAAGTAAGATATTTCTGTTATTAGAGATAGGGAGAATTTCAGTTAGTGCAATAGTTTTTATCCTTGTAGCTTGCAGCTGTGAATGTGATATAATTGAGCTCTGAAAAAATGTTCACCTTTAGCCTCATTCAGTGTTTAACAGAAGTTGTTCTTTAAAAAAACAAAACTGGATTGTTCATTTTGCCTTCTGCTTTCATTAAGAGTTAAATAGCCTGATATTCAATGTTTATTTTCCAACACTGTCTCCCTGGAAGTCTGCCACAGATTAAATTCTTCGTAAGGCTCATGAGAAGCTCTGGATAATACCATTCACGTATTTTCCCCTCGTCTGCCTCAAGTTCACCAACAACTGCCCACAGATTTAATCTCCACAGTCGCTTTAGTGCAACAGTACCTTGGTATTAAAGAGTAGTCAGCACATCATCAACATGGCCAAATAAGACATTCCTTGTTTGTCCTCCCCCCCCACAACAATTTGGCATCCATTCAGAGACAAAATTGCCTTTGTGGAAGCTCTGGGAGCTAGTGCCTTATGCCAAGGAACCTGGGAGGAATGTTACCAACCTCTGCATTAGGTAATAGGCAGACAGATCTCAGTCCTGGTTGTGGATCCTGCAATGGCTCATGCACTGGCTCCAGCCCTTCCTAGCTGCAGTCTAGGAGCCCCTGGAGAATACTATCTTATGTAATCACCCATAGACAAGAGAGCCTTGGTGGAAATGTAGGAGTTCAGTGGAGAAATTCCAGCATGCCACTAGAGCCACTAGAGTACACACACACACACACACACACACACACACACACGCGCGCGTTTAAATGCATTGGAGAAGGTAAAGTTTTACTTTACTCGTGTCACCCCTTCCCCAAGGTGGCATAACTCAGTGCCAAGAGAGACATCTTGTCTGTGATTTCTTTCACGGGAAAAGAGAAAGCATGAGAATGGACACCTGGCTTCCCCAGCTGTACAGGATGCTGCCAAAGAGGCCCATTGCTCTTTCGCCCCATCCAGAGTGCTGAGTTGTGAGCTTCATGACTGGGGGTGGGGGCAGGAAGAAGTTGGAAAAGTGGCAAATAGGACTCTCAGAAGGCATTAAAGAGACATGGGTCATATACTAGCTCAAGAAGCCCACCAACAAGCTGCTAGGGACATTTAGCCTTTGGTTCCCTCCAACTGGCCCATAAGCACCCTCCAGTGCCCCATGTGCTTCAACCACACCTCTCCTATTCTATAGCCAACTTCTTATGCATGCTCCTGATGGCAGCAAGAGCAAGCTTTAGCAGACAGCTAGTGAGCACAAGCAAAAAGTAGGCCAGAATCTGTGGGCCAGGGAGAGACCACAAACTTGAACTTTATCACCACTCTTGGGAAAGCAAAAATGGAGGCTGTTTGCACCTGGCCCAGTGTGTTGCATGGTGGAGAGAAGGCATACAAACTTACGAATTCTGCCACAAGAGAGAACAAGAAGTATGGAGAAGATGTATCCATAAAAAAACTTGTGCAAGCCTCAGAATCCCTAGCAAGGCAGGTGGAAAGCATTTCTCTCCCAAAGTCAGTCAGTAAAGACAGTTGGAAGTGACTGCTACTTCAAATGTGAAGACAGCAATGCCAGACAGCATGGATGGAGCTGGAGAGCATTATGCTAGATGAAATAAGCCAGTCAGAAAAGATAAATATCACATGATATCACTCATTTGTGGATTGTAATGAACAACATAAACCGATGAACAAAAACAGATCCAGAGACAGAGAAGCATTGATCAGATGCTCAAACCTCAGAGGGAAGGTAGGGGAGGATGGGGGTAAGGAGGAGAGATCAACCAGAGGACTTGTATGCATGCATATAAGCATAACCAATGGACGCAGACAATGGGGTGAGGGTGAGGGCAGGATTTGGGGAGTGGGGGGGCAATGAGGGGATAAGGACACATTTGTAATACCTTAATCAATAAAGGGGAAAAAATGAAGGAAACATGACATTACCAATAACCTTCCAGTAATCAAACTCAAACACTTGGAGAGCTGTAATTTTACCTAATAAAGAATTCAAAATAGCTGTTTAAGGAAGTGCATTGAGTTACAATAAAATAGAAAGAAAATTCAATGAAATCAGGAAAAAAAATACATGAACAAAATGAGGTTATACAAAGAGATAGAAATCATTAAAAAGAACCAAACTTTTGAGCTGAAGAATACAATGAAGTGAAAAATGAAATAGAGAGCATTACCAGCAGGATCAAACAGAAGAAATAATCTGTGAATTAGAGGGGAGGACCTTTCAAATTATCCAGTCAGAGGAGAGAAAAGAATGAAGAAAGTGTCAACATAAGAAACACCCAAGCCTTCCAGTGGTCGGCAAACCGCGGCTCACGAGCCACATGCAGCTCTTTGGTCCCTTGAGTGTGGCTCTTCCACAAAATACCACGTGCGGGTGTGCACGTACAGTGCAATTGAAACTTCGTGGCCCATGCACAGAAGTTGGTATTTTGTGGAAGAGCCACACTCAAGGGGCCAAAGAGCCACATGTGGCTTGCGAGCTGCAGTTTGCCAACCACTGCTAACCGGTTTGGCTCAGTAGATAGAGCAGCGGCCTGCGGTCCCAGGTTTGATTCCGGTCAAGGGCATGTACCTTGGTCGCGGGCACATCCTCAGTAGGGGGTGTGTGCAGGAGGCAGCTAATCAGTGTTTCTAACACTGTACCCCTCTCCCTTTCTATAAAAAAAATCAATAAAATATATTTTAAAAAAAGAAACACCCAAGCCTGTAAAAATTTGTATGAGTTTTTTTAGTCAAACAGATGACAATTGCTAGGAAGCCAAACCTCAGTGGATTGGGAAAATGCTCCCCAAAAATGACAGTTTTGTACCTTATTATACATTACAATCAAAAGAGGAGGAAGTGAAATCCATTAGTGACAGATTAGGGAGGCTGGAGAAAGGAAAGCAGTGGGGTGGGGGGACCTCTGGGCTTGGATAAAAAGTAAAATGACAGACATATATTTTGCCTAGTTGGTTACAGGATAGATAAGTCAAAAATTAACATGATAACAATAATAATGAGGGGATTTATGGTCTCTGCTCTGGTAGTGGTATGTCTGGAGATGTCCAGAAAATGGAAACTTACCTTGACATTCCAAAGGCCTGTTATCACAGATGCAAAAGACAGTAGACAGGCTCAGGTTCAGTTAAGGTCAAGATTGACTTTTTTCAAGGAAGATTCTAGCCTGGGACATGATTACCTGCCATAAACTGCTTTTAGTTTAAAAAGTTTTAATTTCAGACCATCTTTTGTGGTTACTTGAGGTCTCTGAGTTTGTAAGGCTGCCACACAGACCTCCCCTGAGCTTGTCAGGTTTACTATGTGGCCCCCTTTTCATCCACAGAACTTATAAGGGAACCCCCATAAGGCTATCAGTGGATTTCTCAGCAGAAACCTTAGCTAGGAGTGGGATGGTATATGTAAA
Organism: Myotis lucifugus; assembly: GCF_000147115.1. NCBI lineage: Eukaryota > Metazoa > Chordata > Mammalia > Chiroptera > Vespertilionidae > Myotis > Myotis lucifugus. The sequence goes on along the minus strand of NW_005871050.1, from coordinate 18,071,775 downwards.
GTGCTAAAAGAAGAAAAACTGCCAACCAAGAATATTCTATCCAGCAAAGCTGTCCAGAAATGAAGGACAAATACTTTCCTTAAGCAAACAAAAGCTGAAGGAATTCATCACCACTAGACCTGCCTTACAGGAAATGCCAAAGGAAGTTCTTCAAGCTGAAATAAAAGGATGCTAATTAGTAATATGAAAACATGTGAAAAGGATCTGTGTGAATGGATAAAGATGTGGCAACAGAATATACAACAGAATATTATTCAGCCATGAAAAAAGAAAGAAATCCTGTCATTTGTGACAACAAAGATGGACTCCCAAAGGCATTATATTAAGTCAGACAGCAAAAGACAAATACTATATGATCTCACTTATATGTGGAATCTAAAAAAGCTAAACTTGTATAAAAACAGAGTACAATGGTTTTTCTAAGTTTGGCTTTTATTGATGTTGTTCAAAGGGTACAGACTTGCTACTTACAAGATGAATAAGTTCTGGAGATTTAATATAGCATAATGATTATAATTAACAAAATATACTTGAAAGTTGCTAAGAGAGTAGATCTTAAATGTTCCCTGCCCCCAAAATGGTAATTATGTGTGCTGATTAGCGTTACTGTGTTAATTTTCAGTGTGTGTGTGTGTGTGTGTGTGTGTGTGTGTGTGTCAAATCAACACATGTACTTTAAACTTATAGTGTTATATATCAAAAAATAATTGGCAATGGACATTGCAAAGAAATCTCTCACTATCTATCATAATGGCCAAGCTACTTCTTTTAAGGCAGTTGAATGAGTAATCTTAGATCAAAATGAAACCATATTGTGGGTGTGATATCACTCTGGTTTTGGCTATGAAAATACAACCATGTTTTGTTTTGTTTTTTAATTACAGAATTTCTACCATTAACTATGTATCTTTCATTTTACATCTAAGGCTCAGAGTCTGATTGCCTCTATTAATACCACTCATGAGGAGAAATTTTTTCTAAAAAGAGTCTTCCCAAACTTAGTATCATGATTAAAATGTAGATTCATTTTACTTATATTTTAAGTCAACACTTTCTGTTTGATACTGAAATTTTTTCATTCCTCACCTGAGGATTTTTTTCCATTGATTTTTAGAGAGAGTGGAAGAGAGGGAAAGACAGAGAGAAATATCGATATGAGAGAAACACACTGACTGGTTGCCTCCTGCATGAGCCCGAACCAGGGCCTGGCCTGAGGAGGAAGCTGCAACTGAGGCACATGCCCTTGACCGAAATTGAACCCAGGACCCTTCGGTCTGCAGGCAGATGCTCTATCCACTGAGCCAAACTGGCTAGGGCTTTGATACTGAAATTTTTTTTGAACGATGCATTTGCTTGCAATTGGTATACTCTAGTTTTCTCCTTTTGGTGCACATGTGAAATTACAGTAAAAATAAATATTGAACTTGAACACTGCCATTCCAAATAAACTAACAGATATGAGAACCCTAAACACAGTACTGAATAAATTTTAAGTGTATCTTTCAGAGAAATTAGGTTTATATTATCTCATCTTTTAAATTAGTCGACATGTGAAATAAGAGTTTTTGTCTGCTAAGTATAAAACTATATTCTTTAGATATTGAAATAGTTAAATATATTAAACTAGAGGCCCGGTGCATGAAATTCGTGCACTGGGGGGGGGGTGCCCCTCAGCCCAGCCTGCACCCTCTCCAATCTGGGACCCCTCAGGGGATGTCCGACTGCAGGTGGGATGGGATCGGGCCTAAACCAGCAGTCGGACATCCCTCTCACAATCCAGGACTGCTGGCTCCCAACCGCTCGCCTACCTGCCTGCCTGCCTGCCTAATTGCCCCTAATCGCTTCTGCCTGCCAGCCTGGTCACCCTCTCACAACTCTCCTGCCAACCTGATCAAAGCCTAACTGCTCCCCTGCTGGCCCAATCGCCCCAAATGCCCTCCCCTGCCAGCCTGGTCGCTCCCAACTGCCCTCCCCTGCCAGCCTGATTGCCCCCAACTGCCCTCCCCTGCCAGCCTAATTGCCCCCAACTGAACCTCCCCTGCCGGCCTGGTCTCCCCCAACTGCCCTCCCCTGCCAGCCTGATCGCCTCCAACTGAACCTCCCCTGCTGGCCTGGTCGCCCCCAACTGCCCTCCCCTGCTGACCTGATCGCCCACAACTGCCCTCCCCTGCCGGCCATCTTGTGACCACATGGGGAAGCCATCTTGTGTAATGGCGTGATGGTCAATTTGCATATTACTGCTCTATTATATAGGCTATTTTCCTAGAATTATTTTTCACAAATGCAAAGACCCCAAAATGAAACAAAACTCAAAAATTTTTTATTTCCATTCTCAATCCTTAAGCTTTAGAAATAAAACTATCCTATATAATAAAACCTGAATATGCAAATAGACCGAACAGCAGAATGACTGGTGGAATGACTGGTCACTATAATGCTCACCGACCACCAGGGGGCAGATGCTCAATGCAGGAGCTGCCCTCTGGTGGTCAGTACGCTCCCACAGGGGGAGTGCCACTCAGCCAGAAGTCGGGCTCACGGCTGGTGAGTGCAGCAGTGGTGGTGGGAGCCTCTCCCACCTCCACTGCAGGTGGGCAGTAAGGAGCAAGGGGTACCGGACTGCGAGAGCACTGGACTGCAAGAGGGATGTCTAACTGCTGGATTAGGCCCGATCTGTGGGGGGAGGGGGGGGGGGAATCAGGCCTAAGCCAGCAGGTGGACATCCCCTGAGGGGTCCCCAACTTCAAGAGGGAGCAGGCTGGGCTGAGGGACTCCCCCACTCCCCCCCCAAGTGCACAAATTTCATGCACTGGGCCTCTAGTAGGAGATAAAATAGCAACTAATATAGAATACTAGAGGCCCGATGCATGAAATTCGTGCTAGAGTAGGCCTTCCTTCCCCCAGCTGCCAGCACCGGCTTCCCTCGCAGCCCTGGCTTCATCCAGAAGGTTGTCTGGAAGGACTTTCGGTCTAATTAGCATATTATGCTTTTGTTATTATAGATATACTAGAGGCCCGGTGCACAAAAATTTGTGCACTCGGGTGGGTCCCTCAGCCCGGCCTGTGCCCTCTCACAGTCTGGGGTCCCTCGGGGGCCCCTTCCCCTGGCTGCTGGCACCAGTTTTCCTCCGGCTCCTGGAACCCAGGCCTTCGCTCTTCACCAGGGGAGCTAAGCCCCTCGCTGCTCACCGCGTGCGGGCCCCGGGGGCGTGGCGGAGGCCGGCGCAGCAGGCTTCCCTCTTCGCTCTTCGCTCGCCACGCCAGCCTTCGCTCACTGCTCCTGCCTGGGGCCAGCCAGCTTTGCCCCATTGCTTGGTGCCTACATATGCAAATTAACCACCATCTTTCTTGGCAGTTGATTTGCATATTGCCCTGATTAGCCAATGGGAAGCGTAGCGAAGGTACAGTCAATTACCCTTTTTGTCTTTTATTAGATAGGATATTGCTGTGGTTTTTTTGGATGTTAGCATGAGGCAGCTTGCCTGAACACCAAACACTATGTATGACATGTTTCAACAAGTGTAAATAGTGCTTTTAACTAATGATTTAAATATTTATTTCATAATACCTTCAAAGTTTTTTTAGAAGTTATACTTCATAGAAATCAAAGAGCCCTGTCTGAGTAGGAAAAGGTGATGTTTTTCATTTTAAACAAAAATAATGTTAAATTTAGGAAAAGTTCACATGTTTATTTATAGGTGCTGTCTATTTTTAAATCTGGACTATGCTACTTGCTTGAACTAGAAAACCTTATTCTAAAATGGTGGCAGTGGGAAAATCCTCAGACTTTTTTTTCCCTTAGATTCAATCATTCATATGATTTAAAACACCTTCTTTTGTTAATTATCTAATCAAACTATGATAGTTATGCTAAAGGAGACTACTAATTTAAAACAAGTTAAAAACTGAATCTAACCTGTCATCCAGTCAGAGAACTCCATTATCTAGGCAAGACCTGGATATTCACAGAGTAAATGAAAGTATATTTGAGTGCAAAACTGAAAAAAAAAGTTTCATTTATACTTTTAAGACAAACTTATTTAACAAAAATAATTGAGTAATTCTGGAGCCCTTTATTTTCTATCATTAAGCGTCCTTTGATAATTAACACAAAAGGGAAGGAGAGTTAGCTGTATTTTAAATCTCTGGCATATTAATTGCCAAAAAAGTTTGTGTTTTCTCAAAGTCTTATGCCATTTCTCTTGAAGTCATTACGAAGCAGTTTATTTTTTAAAATTAATATATTTTTATTGATTTCAGAGAGGAATGGAGAGGGAGAGAGAGATAAAAACATCAAAATGAGAGAGAATTGTTGATCACCTGCCTCCTGCACTCCCCTACTGGGCATCGAGCTCACAGCAGGGCATGTGCCCTTGACCAGAATCGAACCCGGGACCCTTCAGTCAGCAGGCCGAGGCTCTATCCACTGAACCAAACCAGCTGGGGCATGAAGCATTGTTTAAATCAAGATGGAATGAAATACTACTGACCAGCTGTCGCATTAGAGACAAGTTTTCCTGTATAGAGTTTTTAAGAAAAAAAAATAGTTTGTCTTGTTGGGTGGTTGCCTAAACAAGCAAGGACTTTAGCCCTTGCTCCCCAGGGGTGTCTACAAATCCTTTTTCTCATGTTTTAGACCAGTGGTTCTCAACCTTCCTAATGCCGCGACCCTTTAATACAGTTCCTCATGTTGTGGTGACCCCCAACCGTAAAATTATTTTCGTTGCTACTTCATAACTATAATTTTGCTACTGTTATGAATTGTAATGTAAATATCTGATATGCAGGATGTATTTTCATTGTTACAAATTGAACATAGTTAAAGCATAGTGATTAATCACAAAAACAATATGTAATTATATATGTGTTTCCCGATGGTCTTAGGCGACCCCTATGAAAGGGTCGTTTGACCCCCAAAGGGGTAGCGACCCACAGGTTGAGAACCACTGTTTTAGACACTGAACTGAAAGGGAAAGGGGGTGGGAGGTGTGCAGTTTTCCCTGCCACGCCCCTAGCCTCAAACTTCTTTCCTACAGCTACAGCTTTAGTTCTTTCTACTAGACAGACCTTAAGGATTATCATTCTCTTCCTTTTACCAAAGTTACCTTGAGGTGGTGATACTGGTTCTTATTCCCATCCCCAAAAATATAAAATTACAGATCTAAATGTCTTTACTTCTGTTTTGTCTGAGAACCTCAAAATGTTCTAGATCTCATTCTCTGGAGGTCAGACTTTATGTATCTCTTGCTGAGTGAGGGCACAACTGTTTTCTCCCAGGGAATTCCAGAGTCAAGTTTCTGCATTCTTCCACCACCACATAGCACCCAAGGTTCAGCAAAGCTTTAGGCCTGTAGGGCTCCCCCATCAACCCTGGAAAAGGAATTTTCTTTCCCAGAGAGTCTGTTATTTTCATTCCTTATAGGGTAATGTTGATCCCTTTCCCAAGTTTTGTACTCAGGATCTAGTAGTTTAGGTTCTATAAAGCTTTTTATTCCCCAGTGCCTTACCAATCACAGATTTTTTTTTCCTTTTTGGCCCTCCCTTCAGGACTTTTATGTCTTACCCTTCTTCTGACTAGCAGTCTTATTTTATCAAGGGTTGGACAGTTTGCATGTTGTTTTCCTTAGGATAGCAGCCAGGAATACAGAAACTACAGCTGTTTATGAAGAGCAAGGTCAGGAATCTAGGTCACATACCAGAAAAATCGGTAGACTCTCCAAGACCACTTTATCTAATACTACGTAGGGCTTTGTGAGAGCCCTCTAATACATGCCTCCTTCTCTTGCGATATATACACTGGCCACTTCTAGAATCAGTAACTTGTTTCATCTGAAAATCTTTCTGGAACTAAGGGGAATCAGAATTTTCCCCCAAGTATTTTTAAGATGGTAACAAACAAAAGGGCCCTCATATCCTTGGATAGTTATTTGGGTGTTGATAACGTAAGCAAAAAGGAGAAATAGTCTCCTCTAGGTAGAGAGATATCGTCAGGCATAGGAACCACATAACACACTTAAGCAAAAATAGTGGACTCTGAAGTTGAAAATCACACTAGAAGTCTTTATACCAGGTGATGTAGACACAACCTCCAAAAGTAGATGTTGAGCTGTTTCTGAGAAGACACCTAATTACCCTCCTTCTAAAAGGCACTCTCCCTAGATGCTTTAGCCTTATCTGATCTCGGGCATTTTGTCCTCCCCCAAATCACAGCATTATATACATCATTGAAGAAGGAAATGATGAAAAACCCCAGATTTGGGAATCACTTAAAGTAATAATCTCCTCAGAGCAGACAGGAATGTTTCCCTCAGCCATGGACTAGCAGCCTAAGGCCTTCAAGGATTGACCCTTTTCCTTGGTAAAGATTACATTCTGTATCTCTTCACTCAAGATTTTTCTTTCATAATTGAGATTTTATCAGTTGTTTTGAGGTTAAGTACACAGACATTTCAGTTTGTACACAATTCTTAACTTTCGTACCCAAAATCTAAAAAGTCATGTAGTTGTGATTCTTTTCTAAACAGTTATTTCGGTGACTTACCAGCTTAAAATGTGCAGTTAGCTAATTTTCCTTAATAGAGTATCAAGTACCAATATCTTCAAATGTTGATACGCTTTTACATCGAAGTCCCACTAGTTCACAATTTAATATCAGATGCTCTAGATCCGTGGTCGGCAAACTGCGGCTCGCGAGCCACATGAGGCTCTTTGGCCCCTTGAGTGTGGCTCTTCCTAAGTCTTGGGAATATCCTAATTAAGTTAATAACAATGTGCCTACCTATATAGTTTAAGTTTAAAAAATTTGGCTCTCAAAAGAAATTTCAATCATACTGTTGATAATTGGCTCTGTTGACTAATGAGTTTGCCGACCACTGCTCTCGATAGTCAAATCTTCAATCTTTCACAGCACATTAACAAAGTTACTAGGAAAACTGGAACTACTATACCAAAGATGTTGCAGATGCACAAAATCCTGAAAGGGAGAGGCCAAGATCAAGGAATGGTTTATTTAGGAAATAATTCTACCAAAAACATGAGAATAGAAGTAATTTAATATGTTCAAGACATATTAAATGCATGACTAATTCCATATTGCCATTTAGGATGCTTTTGTATTATAGGATATAAAAACTACCCCATCTATGGAATATTAAGCTGACGCCCAAGATAATCAAATCCTCTCCCATATTCAATATCCCACTATTTTCTGGTTGTCCCCCCCACAAAAAAAAAAACCCAACCAGCAAAAGAAGCTAAATTTAGACTTAAAAAATAGGATGAAGTGGAATTCCCTCCTTCTTAAAAATGTTTCTAGAGCTACTACAAACATTGCATTTCCAAAATAGTTGATATAAATATTCCTCTGAATTATACAAGGGAGGCAGGGATCACTGATGAGACATGGTACATGGTATTAATCAGACCTGGCTTCTTTCTCTTCTGCTACATCCAAGGCTGGACTCCCCTCATTTTTAGTTTCTCCACTTTCTGCAGATCTTTAGGTTCCTGGTTAGCCACTTTGGCCTGTTTTCCCTTTGCTCCCCTCCCCCTTTTGTTTGTACTTTTTTTGTTTGTTTCCACTTTGCAGGAGCAGGTTTAGCTGACAAGCTTGCCCATCTCCTCTTAGGCTCCTTCACTGTCCCCTTGGTGGAACTGACCTTTTTCTTGGCCTTATGGCTGCGGGGGCAGGCGAGTGCCGACAACCTTCTGGAACCTGGGCTGCCTGGCTGCTGCCCCTTCTCCCACTGCCCAACCCTCCACGGGAGTGGTTTCACTCAAGTTTTAGGGCCCTCTTCCTTACTGCCTAGCTCTTAATTTCATAGAGATGATCAAGTGGAAGGTTTTCTCCTAAATTTGAGATATTTTACTGCAAGACTACTTTGAGTGCCCTGGAGACCACCTGCCAGCCTGAGGCCTGTTTGTTACTGGTCCACGATCAGGAGGAATGTTGTCCTGAATGTAAATCAATTGTGTCACTGAGCACAATGTTTAGTTCAGCTGACTTTTGCTTTTCTTTTCATGGAAAGACTCTGTCGAAGAAGGAAATGAATTGATTTACATTCTGGTATGGGTTCCGTATCTTGCTGTGGTCAGTACTTTGAAGAGAAGTCTGTAACAGACCATTTTAGGCATGCTTATCTTCAGAAATGAAGTGTGTCATACTTTCAAGTGTGTCATGTTCTTTCTTCAGTGGTTTTTATTAGCTAATGTGCTTGAACAGAAACAGTTCTAAAGTCCAGTAAATCTCATTATTTCTGACACGCCTTCTGCCTTAACAGAAATCCACTGACCATCCCCTATGTGTTTCTCCATTCTTGACAAAGTACTTTAAAGCAACTCCATCTTCCCTCACCAGAATTTCATATCTCTAATAACAGTGTGGTTCTTACTTGATAACCCATGTTGTATCAAGCATCTTATCAGAAGATACATGTATGTCTTGTTAGCTTTCATTTAGACAAGAAGAGTTGGCAAACTCTAAGCCCTGTAACATGATCTTTTCCCACAAGAATTCTGAGAAATCGCAGTATGTGGTTTGGCTTTCTTAAACCTTCCTTCTTCCTTCTCCAACTTCTCACCCGGGATGCTTACCAGATATTTAGCTGTGAGTAGTCATTATTTCTAAGCATCACTATTAGAGAAATTGTAGAATAGGTTTTTCTAGATTGCAATCGATTCTAGATTGTAGAATAGATTGCAATAAGTGTTTGTTCCCTTTGTGACCAGCCACTTTTCACTGACTAGAAGATTCTGTCATAAGGAGGCTGAATTTTCCTTAACTCTAAAATTACCCACTTAGATAAGGGTAAATGTAGCAACAACAGGAGTTGTTGGACATCTTCCTCTGTCCAGAATCTGTAGGGCAACAATGTAGTCTTCTGTACCTAAACTCCTGCCTGACAGTGACAATTTGGTCCATGATCCTATAGCACCTGTTCTCAGCTTGAACTCACTTCCTACTTCCCAGGGATCCAGCTGCAGAGTCATTTACTATACCAGCTGGCAGCAATTATTTTATTCTGTTTTGGAGAAGCTAGTATATTTTTGGCAGCTTTGTTTGGTAATAACAATTCATTGAATACTACTTCTTTTTTTAATCTTCACCCGAGGATATTTTTCCATTGATTTTTAGAGAGAGTGGAAGAGAGAGGGAAAGACAGATTCATTGATGTGAGAGAAACAAATCGATTGGTTGCCTCCTGCGTGTACCCTGACCAGGGCCCTGGTGGGGGAGGAGTCTACAACTGCGGTACTGCCCTTGACTGGAATCAAACCCAGGACCCTTCGGTCTGCAGGCCGATGCTCTATCCACTGAGCCAAACTGGTTAGGGCTTGAATACTTCTTATATGCTAGGTTCTGTTCTAAACACTTTACTTTCATTTAATTATCATAAGTTAATTATCTCTGTTTTACAGATGATGAGACCAAGTCTTAGAGAGATAAACATGTCTAAAAGCACACAGTTAGTGACAGAAGTGGGTCTACGTAGCTCCAAGTCTCTGGTTCTTCTGTGTCCTGTCCTGTTTTTCTAAGAATGCTTCATACTTTCCATCTGTTTTATTTTCTTTTCTTAAAATACTAGAGGCCCGATGTGTTTGGCCAACAGGGGGCAATAACATGTAGATTAAGATGCCCTGAACTGTCTGGCAGCAAGCAATCATCCCTTTTCAGGTTTGGGGAGCCAATTCCAGCATGTCAGCAAGGGCTGAATCATCTAGAGTGGCAAGGGCACCGATGCACGAAATTCGTGCAAGGGGCTTGGCCCCAGCTGCTTCACCCGGGCCCGGCTGGCCCTCACAGCCCCTTGCAGCCCCAGCTTCATCTGGAATGTCATCCAGATGGTCATTCTGCTGTTCAGTCTAATTAGCATATTAGCTCTTTATTATATAGGATGTTTTATTGATATCAGAGAGAGGAAGGAAGAGAGAAAGAGGGATAGAAACATCAATGATGAGAGAGAATCATCAATGAGCTGCCTCCTACACGCCCCCCACTGGGGACCAAGCCTGCAACCCGGGCATGTGCCCTGAGTGGGAATCAAACCAAGAGCTCCTGGTTCATAGGTAGATGCTCAACTATTGAGCTGCTCCAGTGGGCGCCATCTGTTTTATTTTTCTGCCTGTCTTACAAGTCCTAGATTAGGCCTCCCACAACAACTGACTTTTCCCAAAAAATTTCCAGTAAAGTCAGGAGCTACAGATGGTTACAGAAACTCTTTCAGTGATTACCTGAAAAGTACATGCCCTCCTTGTTTAGTGAGACCATAGTTGAACACAGGATGAAATTATTTGTAACAGTTTTTAGATCTCACTAGAGAAAGATTTACTGTACTAGCCAATGAAAATGATATGTAGTCAGAGAATGAAACTTAGTTGTAAATAAGTTGAGCTCACTTTTTGGGGAAAAGACTGGTAGAATGTGTAGTAAATGAAAATAATTTATTAAAATATTTGTAACTGAAAATTGTACTTATGCCTTTGATCCTCACAAAGAATATCCATGTTTATTTTTAAGGGTAACCAATCATTCTAAGGCTGTTATTTACAAAACACTTTCATATATAAATTTACTTCACTGTTTTTTTGTTCATACAGAATTATTCCCTAATGGATGTTCAGCCTTCAAGAAAATTACTCCCAATATAGATGAAGAAGGAGCAATGAAAGAAGATGCTGGAATGATGGATGTTCATTATACTGAAGTAAGATTCCAGGGCCTGCATTGCCAGTTATATAAATTTAACTTCTTAAATATATGTTTATTTAACAATTAGTACAACTAACTTAATTTGGAAGGTATCTAAGGGTTGATGAACTGTAAGCATTAAGACTTCCCAGAGCAATGATGTTCCTGTTAGGAATGTGGAGAACCCTGTCTCTGGAACTCTTCCTAATGTCTGGTTTTAGAAATGCAACATTTATTATCTTCAAATCACCATCACAGTAACCAGATCAGGGTCAGCATAGTTTGGAGAATCTTCCATTAAAATATTGTTAAGGTTACAGTTAAGCAGAGGATCCATACAAGTATTTTTGAAATGGAAAATTTCTACTCTAAACTTCATATGGGTAGCAAATGGATTCAGTTGTCACACAGTCAACCAATATTTACTGAGCACTGACTTATGAGCAAGGTTCTGGACTTGATGATATAGGAGCTATCAAATAATTAGATATGTCTGATCTTTAACCTCTAATGTCTACCTGAGAGATAAGACACCATCACGAAATGAAAATAAGACAGTGCCATTTGAATAATATAAACAGTATGTTCCATGCAAAGTCAAAGGTGAAAGAGATACCTTTGAGCTGAAGTAGAACAGAGGAGGTATTAGATTAGAGAGGGGTTTGAAGAATGAGTTCATCTTGAAGGCGTACTAACAGGAGAATAGCAGGGACAAAAGTTAAGTGGTGGGAAAGTATAAGGCAGGTTTTAGGCACAAGTAAGTGGATCCTTTGGACTAAACCAGTGGATTTGTATAGAGAAAAGTAGTAGCTGAGGTCTTAATTTTGAGAAACTATGAATATTTGGGCTTTATTCATTAGACTGTTGAATTGCTATTAAAGGTTTTTGAGCCGAATCGTGACAAGATCAAAGCAAAGAAGAGGAAAGGTTAATTCAGTGGTAGTATGTATTGCAAGTGGATAGATAGAGGCTAGAGGCAGAGGCTAGAGAGGGGGCTACCCTAAGGGTCCAAATGTGATGCAGTTGAGTTGGGGCCTAAACCCAGATAGTGACAGATTCAGGCAAAACTTTGGCACAAAGAGGAAAACTTGCTGGCTGTAGGAGGGGAAGAGTCAAAGTAGCTCTGAGATTTCAGGTTTGGATATTAGAGAAAAATGATAGATGGATGATTTTACAGGTAAGACTATGAATTCAGTTTTTGATGTGTGTTGAATTTGAAGTAAAAGGTTATCAAAATGGAAATAAACATTAGGCCATGAGAAATTCAAAACTGGACCTAAGCAGAGAGATCAGGATTGGAAATCCGAATTTGGAAGTCATATCTGTGTAAGAATCAAATCAGAGTGAGGATGGGAGATAATATAGCAAATGAAGACCAGAGGACCAGGGACTGAACCATACAGAACTTCACAATTGAAGAATGGGAACATGAAAAAGAAGAAAAAATCAAAAGCAGAGAGATTTAAGGAATTGTAGTCCCATATGAATACATTTTTAAGTTGTATTAAGAAACACAAGAAGCAGTCAGGTTAAAGTGATAGAGACACACTTCATAAATACTAAATACTTTATGAGTTGTCTTTTAAAATACAAGCAAATCTCAATTAGCTCTAGTTTACTTAAGCTAAAATGATATTCCTGGAAGCTTTACCTACTGTTTCTGTATGAGTCTGTCTCCTGGTCAGTAAAATAAAGATAGTAATACTGTCCTGGTTACTTCACAATAAATCTGAAGGCTCTTTATAGGTCATTAAGTGCTGCATAAATGTCAAGCTTTATCACTGACTTACTTGAGAGTGAGGTTTCCTTTTATGCCCAGAATCTAGAAGAGTAGATATTTAAAATATGTTTGCTGAATTAATCATAACAGAATCGAGATACTGGAATTTTAGTTCCAGTTCGTTATCTGACTGTGACCCTTTGGGTAAATTAATTCACTTTTTGGATCTTAGATGATTTTCCATAGAATTCCAGTTGTTATGGCTGGCAGCAGAAAGATTCCAGGGAGTTCAGGGGAGATAAATGGATCAGCACAACTGAAGTTTTGTCCTTGCTTTCCAAAAAGTAGCTTTAGCTTTTTCATAAAAATGTCCTTGAGCCTGACTCTCTTTTATACTCTCAAGGAAAGCAGTAATGTTTCTTATTAGACAATAACTATACTCAGTGTTCTGTGTAAACACATTTGTTACAACTCGTTTGTGATCTGCAATCATAATTTATACATATACTTTATTTGAAATATACAGATAAAATCATGTTCTATGAAGTGCTGTTTAATGTTTTAGTTTACTTAATAAGGTTTCTTCCTTATACCCTAGCCTATAGAAAAATAAAAGACATTGATTTCCAAGTTTATTTAAATGAAAAATAAAAATGGTTTTCCATTTAATGCAGGGGTTGGGAACCTTTTTTCTGCCAAGCGCCATTTGGATATTTATAACATTCTTGGGCCATACAAAATTACCAACTTAAAAATTAACCTGCTATACTTGGTCAAACATTTAATTAACTCACCCCTAATACTTTGGCAGGGCCAGACCAAATGATTTCATGGGCCTTATATGGCCCATGGGCTGGACGTTCCCCACCCCTGATTTAGTGCCTGTATTAAAATATATGAGTTAAACCAATAATAATAAAATTTAATTTAGACCTCCTCAGTTTGGAACAAACAACTTACCCCTTTTCAAAGATAATCCTTCTCAGTGTATTACCATTTATAAGTATAGTTAACATCTTCATTATATGCATAAACAAAACAAATGAATGTAGTTTACTATTGTCAACATTCGTTTCATATTTCAAAGAATGGTTTCAATTTCAAATATTTCAAGTATTTTATTTCAAACTGTAGTTACACAAATATAATCCTGTGCATTTCATTTTAATTAGTACATTCTGTTTATTTTTTGTTAACTTGAAATGGTTCATTATTTATTTGCCCAGAACTCTAAAACTATTTTTAATTCCTGATTACATTTTTTCTCTTAATGCAGGAAGTTTTGCTGGAGTTGCTAGAACAATGTGTGGATGGCTTATGGAAAGCAGAACGTTATGAAGTAATTTCTGAGATTTCCAAGCTGATCATTCCAATTTATGAGAAACGCCGTGAGTTTGAGGTAAGCACGTTTGCATCATTGCCCATTTTTGTTGAATTGTGAGAGTTCTTTATATTTTCTAGATATTAAACCTTTATTAAATCTGTGATTTAATATTTTATTTTGGTCTTGGAAAAAGTAGTAATATAGTTATGTTACTATTACTATATGACCTCTGAAGAATAGAAGGTTAATTATATTATGACATTTCTTTCTTATCATAGAATATAAATACTGAATGTATCACTTTGAAACATTTGTCCACTTGGAAAGTTACCATCCTTAAAAATACTGTTCAGCCCTAGCTGGTTTGGCTCAGTGGCTAGAGTGTCAACCTGTGGACTGAAGGGTCCTGGGTTCGAAACCAGTCAAGGGCACATGCCTGGGTTGCAGGCTCGATCCCCAGTAGGGGGTGTGCAGGAGGCAGCCGATCAATTACTCTATCACATCATTGATGTTTCTCTCTCTCTCTCTCTCTCTCTCTCTCTCTCTTCCTCCTTCCCTCCCTCCCTTTCCCTTCCTCTCTGAAATCAATAAAAATATATTTTAGAAAAAAGCCATCCTAGTGGGTATGAAGTGGTGTCAGATTGTGGTTTTGATTTGTATTTCCTTAATGACCAATGATTTTGAACATCTTTCTATGCACTAGTTGAGCATTTGTATATCTCCTTTGGAGAAATGTATACTCAAGTCCTTTGCCCATATTTTTTCTTTTATATATAATTTTTATTGTGATATAATTGACATAACATTATATCAGTTTCAGGGGTACAAAATAATGATTCAATATTTGAATTGCAAAATAATCACCACAATAATTCCAGTTCACATCCATCACCATCCATATAAAACTCCATGAGGAAGGCACTAATTATTATTATTTTAATCCTCAACAGAGGACATGCTTTTTATTGATATGAGAGAGAGGGAGAGGGGGGAGGAGGGGAGAAAGACACATCGATCAGTTGCCTCCCATAAGCACCCTGACTGGAGATTGAACCCACAACCTGTGTATGTGCCCTGACTGGGAATCGAACCCGTGACCTTTCTGTGTATGGGATGACACTCATACACATATTGTTTATAAGTATTTATATTCTATGCAGTGAACATGGGGGTGCATGTTTCTTTTCATTCTTCAGATAAATATCCAGAAATGGAATTGCCATATCAGTTGATAGTTCTACTTTCAATTTTTTGAGGAATCTCAATACTGTTTTCCATAGTAATTGCACCAATTTATATTCCTACCAACAGTGCACAGGGAGTTCCCTTTCTCCAAATCCTCGCCAGCATTTATTTCTTGCCTTTTTGATAAGAGCCATTCTAATAGGTGTGAAGTGGTATCTCTTTGATTTGCTTTTCCCTAATAATTAGTGATGTTGAGCATCTTTTCATGTACCTGTTGATTTTCCCATTTTAAAATTGGGTTGTTTGTCTTTTTTTAAATTATGAGAGTTCTTAATATTTTCTGAATCCAAAACCTTCATCAGATTTTAATTTGCAAAAATCTTCTCCCACTCTATAGGTTGTCATTTCACATTCTTTTTTTTTATTCAAAAATTTTTTTAATATATTTTTTATTAAGATATTACATATGTGTCCTTATACCCGCATTACCCCCTACCCCCCCCCCCCCCCTCATGCCCTCACCCCCCCTCCGTTGTCCGTGTCCATTGGTTAGACCTATATGCTTGCATGTAAGTCCTTTGGTTGATCTTTCCCCCTTACCCCCACCCTCCCCTACCTTCCCTCCAAGGCCCGACAGTCCAATCAATGCCTCTCCATCTCTGGATCAGTCCCTGTTCATCAGTTTATGATGTTCATTATATTCCACAAATGAGTGAGATCATGTGGTATTTATCCTTCTCTGACTGGCTTATTTCACTTAGCATAATGCTCTCTAGTTCCATCCATGCTGTGGCAAATGGTAAGAGTTCCTTTTTCTTCTTCCTCTTCTTAAAGAATACCTTTCAGCATTTCATTTAATGCTGGTTTGGTGGTGATGAACTCCTTTAGCTTTTTCTTATCTGTGAAGCTCTTTATCTGACCGTCAATTCTGAATGATAGCTTTGCTGGATAAAGTAATCTTGGTTGTAGGTTCTTGCTATTCATCACTTTGAATATTTCTTGCCACTATCTTCTGGCCTGCATGGTTTCTGTTGAGAAATCAGCTGACAGTCGTATGGGTACTCCCTTGTAGGTAACTGACTTTTTTTCTCTTGCTGCTTTTAAGATTCTCTCTTTGTCTTTTGCTCTTGGCATTTTAATTATGATGTGTCTTGGTGTGGTCCTCTTTGGATTCCTTTTGTTTGGGGTTCTCTGCGCTTCCTGGACTTGTAAGTCTATTTCTTTCACCAGGTAGGGGAAGTTTTCTGTCATTATTTCTTCAAATAGGTTTTCAATATCTTGCCCTCTCTCTTCTTCTGGTACCCCTATAATTCTGATGTTGCTATGCTTGAAGTTGTCCCAGAGGCTCCTTACACTATCTTCGTATTTTTGGATTCTTTTTTCATTTTGCTTTTCCGGTTGGGTGTTTTTTGCTTCTTCGTATTTCAAATCTTTGACTTGATTCTTGCGATCCTCTGGTCTGCTGTTGGGAGTCTGTATAATATTCTTTATTTCAGTCAGTGTATGCTTAATTTCTAGTTGGTCCTTTATCACAACATCGAGGGTCTCACTAGATTTCTTGAGGATCTCACTACATTTATCGGCAGTTTCCATAAAATTCTTGAAAAATCTTAGAACTGTGGTTTTGAACTCTATATCCAGTCGTTTGCTGTCCTCCATTTCTGTCATTTGTGACCTGTTTCTTTGTCTTTGCATTTTGTCTGCTTCCCTGTGTTGATAGAGTGGCTTTGTGTGCTAAGTGTCCTACAGGGCCCAGTGGCTCAGCCTCCCCGGTTACCTGAGGTGGACACTCTTGGTGCACCCCCTTGTGGGCTTTGTGCACAGTCTTGTTGTAGTTAAGCCTTGATTGTTGTAGGTATCACTGGGAGGAATTGACCTCCAGGCCAATTGGCAGTGAGAATCAGCTGTGTCTGCAGTGGGAGAACTTCTGTGCTGAAGACACCCTTCTGGGGCAAGACTTGCTTCAGTGGGGCTTTGGTGCTCACTGAGTCTTCCCCCTGAGTGTGTTTCTTATGAATCTGAGAAGTTGTAATCTGGATGGTCCCATTCTGACCACTGGGTACACTGGCTCTTGGATCTAAGGAGGTGCTAATTAAGCCTCTTCCTGAGGTTACCCAGCAGGAGCTATGAAGAGATATGCAGATTCCCCTTCCTTTTTTAGGGGTTTGGGGGTGCCCAGATGAGGCCCAGCTGTGAAGCAATGCAAGCTGCTGTGGGGCCTTGGGCCTTCTCTTGGAAGTTCTGGGTCTCTCTGGCCCAGCTGCAATTTGTTAGGTAATTTTCAAGTTGCAAAGGACCCGGGCATTCATATGCAAAAGGCTTTGCAGCAGCCTGGATGGGGCGGGGTCTCGGAATCAACAGGGCGGAGCCAGCAGCTATGTCTGATTCTCAGCCCTGCCCTAAGGGGCCGCGCTTCTCAGTGTCCCGGTAATTGCTGCCAGCACCTCTGAGGGAAAGCCGCCCTCAAGTTCCGAGTTCTGCCTGCTGCCAGACAGTCCAGTTTCTCCCCGTATGAGCCCTGGGACCCCAGAGATTTCCCGGAACCGGAGTTCAGAGCAGTCGGGAGCTTGTGACTCCCTCCCGATTCAAAAAGACAGCCGCATCCTCAGGTGCCAGCCCCTTTCCTGCGCACGCGCCGGAGCCTCTGTACCTCTGCACTTTACTTCCACACCACACCTCTTCTGAGTCTGTGTGCTCTTCTCTTTCCTTCTAGTTGTAGAATTTCCACTCAGTCAGCCTACCTGTGGTTCTGGATGATGACCGTTCTGTCTTTTAGTTGTATTTTTGAAGTTGTTGTCGGAGGCAGCAATTTCCCGGTGTTTACCTATGTCGCCATCTTGGTTTCTCCCCATTTCACATTCTTGATAATGTTCTTTGCACCACGTGCTTTCCTTTTCTGGGTGTGAAGAAGAACATAGTCTTTGAAAACATCTGTGTACATGTATAAAAGCACGCCTCACTGAGGCTTATACTATTACTTATTTTTGTATCTGTATTTCATCTCCAAAAGTTTTTGCATGAATTGTTTATTCTATCTCTCCACCTAAGAATTCAAGCAAAACATTTTGCTTCTGTTTCAGTTTAAATAATTCAGAAATATCAAAAATAGTAGTAGTCAGTAATAATATAGTATTTTTAAAGTGCAGGTTACCATTCAGATGTTAATGAAATAAAGCATGATACTTCAAAATACAGTGTTGTTTGACTGTTTTTAGCTCTATCCTTAGACCTAAAGTTAAGATTTTGTCTAATTGTGATAGTAGGGATGGGGGTGTGAATGACCCTATCAAAACCATTTTGACAAGGAAATGTTTTTTATCCCCTGGGCATTTATCTTAAAGACATTTAATATTTAACCAATAGACAAAGCTGATTTGTGTATTCTCATTTTTCAGAAACTTACTCAAGTTTATAGAACTCTTCATGGAGCTTACACAAAAATTCTGGAGGTTATGCACACAAAAAAAAGACTTTTAGGCACTTTCTTCAGAGTTGCTTTTTATGGCCAAGTAAGTATACATTAGTTCATAAAGTTCTTTTTCTTTTTAAATATTCACCTTTACATTATTAGATAACCATAGCAGCAGTTACTGGCTCTGGAATTCTGTCCAGATAGAGTGCCTATCACAACCGCAGGAAGCCTCTGTTGTAAGTACAAAGTTCACTGTGGCTCTCATATCTAAACCTATTAGGTCAGAGTCCAGCATATAGCATTTGAATTTTCCCCTCACTTTCATTTTCTGTTAAGCTTCCAAAAGTATATTTTTAATATTTAGTAGTTCAAGCTTTCAAATAAAAAACAGGTAAGTATACTGGAAACTAGAAAAATCTAGTGTGGAAATCTTTAGGCCAATCATGTTCATATGACTGTGAATTTGAAAATTCTCATTTATCTGAAGTTAAAAGGGGGAATATATGGACGTGGATTTCAGTACTTTTATTTCAAATGTATTTCAAATGCATTATTAGTAGCCATTTAGTAGGTTTTCTTTAAATGCTATTTGCTCATACGATTTATAAATGATTGTATGTTTAACTTCACAACAGTCTTTTTTTGAAGAAGAAGATGGAAAGGAGTACATCTACAAAGAGCCAAAGCTCACTGGCCTCTCAGAGATTTCCCTGAGACTTGTTAAACTTTATGGTGAAAAATTTGGTACAGAGAATGTGAAAATAATTCAGGATTCAGACAAGGTAACTATACCCTACATTGTGAAATCATTATTTGGTAGTTCCAAGCATGGTATATTGCTCCTGACTTTTTTTTTTTATATTAGCTGATGGAGGAGAAGCATGGAAATAGAATCTTTCCAGATAGTGAAAGGACAGGGGCTTTGGAGTCAGAGAGAGCAGGATCCAAATCTCCATTCTCTGTCACTTGCTGGCTGTGTGACCATGGGGAAGTTACTTAACCTCTCTGTGCCTTATTTTTCTCAGTAAAATTGAGATAATAATAGTGCGTTTGCTCTGGCTTGTGTAGTTCAGTTGGTTGGAGTGTCATCCCATACACAGAAAGGTCACGGGTTCGATTCCCAGTCAGGGCACATACACAGGTTGTGGGTTCAATCTCCAGTCAGGGTGCTTATGGGAGCCAACTGATCGATGTGTCTTTCTCCTCTCCTCCCCCCTCTCCCTCTCTCTCATATCAATAAAAAGCATGTCCTCTGTTGAGGATTAAAATAATAATAATTAGTGCCTTCCTCATGGAGTTTTATATGGATTAAATGAGTAAATATATGGAAAGTGATTAGAGTTTCTGGTACATAAAAAACATTCATTAATAATAATAGAAGCCAGCATGCTTAATAAAGGTTATCTATTATTGTGATTGCTGTTGCTCATCATGATTCTCAATGTTATACTTAATGATTAAAATCATCTCAAGGCACACATTTTATTCAAAGATATCCTTAGTTCAGTAGTTACATTTATAATGAAGTGGGTTTAGGAGAGATACCTTGGGTCTTATTCTAAAGGTTATCCCTCTCATCAGGCCCTGCCAAGGCAGGATGAGAAAAGTTCCATCAAGAGAGGCCCTTTCCTGGGAAATGCATAGGTCCCTATAGACAGAATTTCAGGAAAGCATAGCACGAATTTCTGACCATCCTTAGTTACCACGGGAGTGCCCAGGAACAGAGCTGATTTTTTTAGATTTAAATTCTTTATTGTTTAAAGTATTACATATATCTCCTTTTTCCCCCATTGACCTCTTCCCAGCCGCTCCCACCCCCCAGCACATGCCCTCACACCCCTACTGTCTGTGTCCATTGGTTATGCTTATATGCATGCATACAAGTCCTTTGGTTGATCTCTACTCTCTCCCTCCCTTCCTTCCCTCTGAGGTTTGATGGTCTGTTCAGTGCTTCTCTGTCTCTGGATCTATTTTTGTTCATCAGTTTATGTTGTTCATTATATTCCACAAATGAGTGAGATCATGTGATATTTATCTTTCTCTGACTGGCTTATTTCACTTAGCATAATGCTCTCCAGGTCCATCCATGCTGTTGCAAATGGTAAGAATTCCTTCTTTTTTACAGCAGTGTAGTATTCCATTGTGTAAACGTACCACTGTTTTTAAATCTACTTATCTGCTGATGGGCACTTAGGCTGTTTCCAAACCCTAGCTATTGTAAATTGTGCTGCTGTGAACATAGGGGTACATATATTATTTCTGATTGGTGTTTCTGATTTCTTAGGATATATTCCTAGAAGTGGGATTACTGCATCAAATGGGAATTCCCTTTTTAATTTTTTGAGGAAATTCCATACTTTTTGCCACAGTGAGCTGATTTTTAAGGTAGAAAGGACCTATACAGTTAGGATCTGTAGGCCACAGCAGTATTTCCCGATTGGCATGGTGCTTTGCAAAGCACTTAACAGCTAGTAGGTAGCATTGCCAGAGTGCAAAGCCCATGGCAATGGTGGAGACTTCACTGCCCACTGTGAAAATCATCTGTTCACTTTGTAGATTTACCTACATCTCTTTAACTTTAGACATATAAAAATAGATTTACTGGTAGGTCCAAAATTCATTAATATTTGGCAGGACCTCCTTGCTTCTTTCCTTACTAGTTTTAACTATTTTGTGTTTTATTGCATTAAGAGAGCAGAAGATTTTTATCTCCTTGTAGCCAGATAGTCTTAGGTTTGCCACCACACTACTGATACTATAAATGGGGAATTAATGGAAAGCCAGGCTTACTGAACAGCATACAGTTTTCTATTTTATTCTGCCTCTGAAAACCTGGACAACATGTGCTAATGACAAACCACCATCAGGTGCCTGAACTCCTGACATTATTTGTATGCACAATATTTTAGTCATTCCCGATAGGCAACAGATATAATAAGAAGTTGCTGCTTTTAACATCCTTATTTCTTAATGTGTGAGAGTAAAAATTAAAAAACACTCTTTTACTTTGCCAAAGAACAAAATGTACTTAAGAGTACAGACAGTGTAAAGAGCAGTTCAGTAATATATCCCAATATTTTAAACTGTATGTTTCCTTGGACCCAACAGTTGCACATTTAAAATTTTATTTTGTAGATGTACATACATTAAGTTGTATGTTTAAAGTTATTTATTGCTGCAAAGTTTATATAGCAAAAACCTGAAAGCAGTCTAAATGTCCATATGGCTAAAGAAATGGTGGTATTACCCACAGAATGGATATAGTAAAGTAGGTGTTAAGAGTTTCATATCAATACTTAGAAATCTACCAAGATATATTGCTTAGAAGGGAAAAAGATGAGGTGCAGGTTGTATAGATAGTATGATCACATTTGTGTAAAAACTTATTCACATATACTCACTTGTATAAGCTATGCTTAGGAAATTTCTGGAACAATACATATAAAATTGTTAACCATGGTTAGCCCTGAGGAGAGGAACTAGAGTCTTACCTGGGAAGAAAGATATTTTTTACTTTTCATATATTCCCTTGTGTACTATTGGAATGATTTATCACACATAATTCACTTTATAAAGTTAAAATCAGGCGTGGCCTTTTTTATTTTACTTCTGTATTTTGTCTTAGCCAGATAATTAACTATCTCCTGATGGCTCTCTGGAGAGATCTAGCTTTTTCATGGGAGATAAAAGAAGGTTAAGTTTTCTGGAAATAGGCTTTTAGGTTTTTATGTAAGAGCAAGTAGAATAGATTTGGAGAAGTTAAAAGATGGTAAGAAACTTTCTATCCCCTGTCCATCCTGTATATGTGGAGGGAAAAAGAGTTACAGAGACTATTTTTTAGAAGGTTTCTGTTGTTTGTTTGATATTTTGCTTCCTACACTAAACACAAAAAGGCCTGACTATCATAAAATGTAAGATATTGGCAATGGCACAAGTCAATGTTAGTTGGCTTAAACACGGAAAGAGGGTCCTGGGCACCATCTGGAGCAGTGGTCGCCAACTGATAATCCGTGGATCACTGGTGGTCTGTGATGTCTGAAAGGTTGGCGACTGCTGATCTGGAGTACATCTATAATAATAAAAGGGTAATATGCTACTTAGACTGGACGTCTTCTGGACGTCCTTCCTGACGAAGCTGGGGCCCAGGCGAAGCCAGCCGGGGAACGGAAGGCCTACTCTTGCACAGATTTTCATGCATCGGGCCTCCAGTAAAATATATTGTGTTAACCATTTTTAAGTGTATAGTTCAATGATATTAACTTACTTCACATTGTTGTGCAGCCATTACCACTCACCATCTTCAAAGCAATTTTCATTTTGTGGAATATTCTTCCTTTTTAAGGCTGAATAATATTCCAGTGTGTGTGTGTGTGTGTGTGTGTGTGTGTGTGTGTGTGTGTGTGTCTCACATTTTGTTTATCCATGTGTTGGTGGACACTTGGGTTGCTTTCATGTTTTTGCTGTTGTGAATAATGCTGTTCGGGAACATGTGCACAGCTGCCTGACATGGGGCTGAGGTGAGGTGTATGAGTAGCTGCCATTGTGCCAAGAGCTGAAACTACCAAAATGAAAATCACCTGCAATTTTCTGTTTAGGTCTTCCCCCAGAAGTTGCAAATCTTCAACAGACTAGAGAGTCCCGAAATAGTTTCATGAGACAGATTCTGACAATGTAACTGTTGTCTAGGTAGGAAGGTAGATTTCTGATGCTCTGTCATCTCAGAGTCCTCTCTCTAATACAGTGGTTCTCAACCTTCCTAATGCCACGACCCTTTAATACAGTTCCTCATGTTGTGGTGACCCCCAACCATAAAATTATTTTCGTTGCTACTTCATAACTGTAATTTTGCTACTGTTATGAATCGTAATGTAAATATCTGATATGCAGGATGTATTTTCATTGTTACAAATTGAGCATAAAGCATAGTGATTAATCACAAAAACAATATGTAATTATATATGTGTTTTCTGATGGTCTTAGGCGACCCCTGTGAAAGGGTCGTTCGACCCCCAAAGGGGTCGCGACCCACGGGTTGAGAACCGCTGCTCTAATACATGTTTATTGAGGTGGAATTCAAATATACAATTAACTATTTTAATATATTTTTAAGGATTCAGATTATAAAACAGTTATCTCAGTTTTGTAAATATATGTGCATAGGAAAAAGATTGAAAGGAAATGTATGAATATGTAAATGATGGTCACTACTGAGTGGTAGGATTATAGTTTTTATCTTCTTCCTACATTTCTGTAATCTACAAATAGGTTTCTGTATCTGATATATAGAAGGAAATGATCCCTAAAAAAGAACAAAGACCTCCTCCAGGTATCTGTTCAATTGGGAACACGGCCATAGTGGCAATGTACCTCAATTGATCTCAAAAGAGTTAGTAGCTTACCTGTACCCCCTTTTCCCATTTTATTCAATAAAAACCAGAACTTTCTTATTTATAGGTAAATGCCAAAGAGCTTGATCCAAAATATGCTCATATCCAAGTCACTTATGTGAAGCCCTACTTTGATGACAAAGAACTCACAGAAAGAAAGACTGAGTTTGAAAGAAACCATAATATCAACAAATTTGTTTTTGAGGCTCCTTATACATTATCCGGCAAAAAGCAAGGCTGCATAGAAGAACAGTGCAAACGTCGTACAATCCTGACTAGTAAGTAGGACTTTGCATATGACTTGTTTGACTTGGTCCTTTGAAATAAACACAGATAGCAGCTGGCCAGCCAGAAAATGTAACTGAAATTTT
This sequence comes from Myotis lucifugus, assembly GCF_000147115.1. Taxonomy (NCBI): domain Eukaryota; kingdom Metazoa; phylum Chordata; class Mammalia; order Chiroptera; family Vespertilionidae; genus Myotis; species Myotis lucifugus. Next base: position 18,047,689 of record NW_005871050.1, on the reverse strand, counting down.
AATCATTCATTGTTCTGCTGTTAAGTCACTGGCTTGCACAAAGAGGTATGTGCTAAATCAGTTTTCCTGTATGTAAATCGTGATTGCTCTGAAGATAATTTCTTTCTCAATACTGAAGTAATAAGGTTCTCTATGGTTCCCTATGGTATTGTCTAGAGAAGGCCTGGGGAAAATTAAGCACAGTGGATTTTTAAAAATTAATTTGACTGTTTGAACAAATGACTTTTTGAGATAGTAAATCAATCTTAATATTTTAATAGCTTCAAACTCGTTTCCATATGTGAAGAAGAGGATCCCTATAAACTATGAACAGCAGATTAATTTAAAGCCAATTGATGTTGCTACTGATGAAATAAAAGATAAAACTGCAGAGCTGCAAAAACTTTGCTCTTCTGCTGATGTGGACATGATTCAGCTCCAACTGAAATTGCAGGGCTGTGTTTCAGTGCAGGTATGTTGGTTGTCAAACACGTATTAGATGTTTCTTGGTGTTTTCTTGCTTTCCTAAGTGGTATAGTCTTATTGAGTGCAAACACCTTTGCATTAATTTTGATTAACTCGATACAGAAATTATGTTCAATTCAAATAAATATTGTGTTATGTAAGAGAACTTTAACATAAATTCCTCTGACGATAGCCAAATTCCATGTTTACATATCAGAAATCATTAACTAATTTATTAGAATATCATCTTTGCAGATTATTTGCTTTAGTTAATCATTTTTCAAATAAGCTTACAGTAAGAATAGTAAATACGTTTCTCAGATGCAGATTTTTAATGTATTTGGGTATTTTTTTTAAGAGAAATGCAAAAATTTACATTCTGACAACTCTCATTTTTCTTCTTCTGTAATCTAGGTAAATGCTGGCCCATTAGCATATGCAAGAGCTTTCTTAAATGACAGTCAAGCTAGCAAGTATCCATCTAAGAAAGTCAGTGAGTTGAAAGACATGTTTAGGTAAGTGCTTTGTAGTTTTCACTATTCTTGTACTCCATTTTCTTCTTAAAAGAAACCAAAATATTCACCAAATAATATCTGTCCAGAAAAAGCCATTCTCTGTTCTCTTTTACAATATTTAAGTGACCTCCTAATGGTAATTACAGAGTAAATGCGGGATCTCTTTCTTGCTGCAGGACATTAATGCCCTAGTGATGCAAGAGATTAAATAAACCAACTTACTTTATTGCTTTGGATGTTGTGACACAAACACAAGCCTAAATTCATTACGCAGTTTCCTCCTTTGCCCCACCGACCTCATGCCACAGCATTTCTGACCATTTAGGGTAGGAATAAAAGTGGAACTGGAAGGATTGGAGAGGCTTGCCTCCTGTCCTATGTCCTTAGTTCCACTTGAATTCTGCCAGTCTCGCACATGTAATAGCTTGTCTTGAGTGAGCATCACTGTAAGCCAGTGGTTCTCAACCTTGGCTGCACATTAGAATCACCTGGGAATCTTTTTAAAATCCTGATTTCTGGGCCTCGTCCTCCGGAAATTCTGTTTCTTTGTTACTAATGTTGTGGCCCCACCCCATAACAAAGAAACAGAATTTCCGGAGAATGAGGCCCAGAAATCAGGATTTTAAAAAGATTCCCAGGTGATTCTAATGTGCAGCCACGGTTGAGAACCACTGCTGTAAGCTAAGGAATGTTTGAAGCTGTTTAATATATGAAAAGAGTTTACATTCAGAATAAGAGAGACAGTTGAGTAAAGTAGACTAAAGTTACACATTCATTTGCTCCCAACTTATTTCATTTACTTTTCCTGTGTGTCACCAGCTGTTCTGGGTTGCAGAGTAACCAGTAGTCATTCATTCACCAGTATTTGTTAGGGCTTGGCATGTACAAAAATATTCTACTAGTTGCTATGACAGAAATAAAAAACAAATGAGCAATGAAGTACTTTGTCTCCTAAGACCTACACTCTAATTATGGCTATTAAACATAAATACACGAAATAATGGAAAAGTACTTTTATGGTAAGTCATCAACTTTGCCCCCATTCTTACGAATTCGGGGCAGATACTTCATACCAATAGCACCCAACACTGTCCTGGGTACATAGTGAGCCTCAAATAAAGTATTTTTTTAAAATATATTTTATTGATTTTCCACAGAGAGGAAGGGAGAGAGATAGAGAGTTAGAAACATCGATGAGAGAGAAACATCGATCAGCTGCCTCCTGCACATCCCCCACTGGGGACGTGCCTGCAACCCAGGTACATGCCCTTGACCGGAATCGAACCCGGAACCCTTCAGTCCGCAGGCCGACGCTCTATCCACTGAGCCAAACCGGTTTCGGCTAAAGTATTTTTGAATGAATGACTCATTATCTACAGATACAAATTAGTGTTAGCACAAATGTAGTTGATATAATATCAAGTAAATGACTGAGCGAGTAGGCTTACTAAGGGTATATGTTTTGAACCAGGTTTTAAAGGACATTAGAAACTTGAGAGAAAAGATAGAAAACAAAGGAAAGGGCATTTCAAATAGGATGTGGCATTAGCAAAGGCACAGTGAGAAATTATAGGATTCTAATCTTATAGGCAAGAAAGCCATAGTTAAAGTTAATATCAAAATGATTATCAATGAGACTTTCTGGGAGTAAATAACAAAACCTTTATCTTTGATCTTCATCCACAGGAAATTCATACAAGCATGCAGCATTGCACTTGAACTAAATGAGCGGCTAATTAAAGAGGATCAAATTGAGTACCATGAAGGCCTAAAGTCAAATTTCAGAGAAATGGTGAAAGAATTGTCTGACATTATCCACGAGCAGGTAAGTTTTAGGGTGGTTGAACATGACAAGATCTTGGATCCTTACGTGTTACTTAACAAAATCTGTTTCAAAATGCATTACCTTGAAATTATTCAGTCAGTATTTTAAAATTTGCTCATATTGTTAATCATTTAAATATGCAAATCAAATTTGAAGCAATTATCTGAGGCAGTTGCTAAAGCAATTATCAGAAATAAACCATATTGTTCTCTGTGTCACAATGCCATTCGAAGTGACTAGCTGAACAAGTCTGTATCATTCTACTGTGAACATGGATGAGTCTCTATAGAAGGGTCCTAAAGAAGTTAATGATTGGCTCAATAGCCAAATCCCTAAATGAATATCCCTATTGTGGCTGTAAGAAACTAGATACTGTTATTTAGGTGAGATCCTGAGTGATTTCCAAAATTTGGAAATTGTCTTAATACCCATACAGCCTGCAAAACTCCCTATTTTTATAAAACTTATTGGCATTTTAATCTATGAGTGTTAATGACAATTATAGCTAACTTAGTAAAACCCAACCTGAAAAGTATAGAAGCGAAGATCCATTCAGCACTTAGAGCCAAATTATGCCATTAAAGTACAACCATTTAGATAACACATTCTTAAAGCTGGTTCCAGAAAGGAGACCAACATCTGTCCTGCTGTCTGTATTTCAGTGATTGCTTGAAGGCACTCACCCGTGTGAGACTGCCACACAGAGGGTGTACTTACAAACAGGCTGACAGTGGTTAGCACCCAAAGAACTGTGGGATGATGGGGAAAAGAAGAATTTTTCTAGGAAAACAACTAGTTGACTTTAAATCAAGCTCTACTCCGCTGAATTTATTTTGTCTGCTTTTTCTAAGGAAGAGCAATAGGGAATTTAGTTACTATTAGCCTAAGGCTGCATTGAGTGACCAGAAGTCTAACTTTCTAACCATTGTCATCGCAGTATAGAGAATCCAGTCAACCAGACTTTCATCATCCCATCTTTAAATGACCAGTTGGTTGTCCCAGTCTCCTACTCGCCCTTCTCTATAGCTGGGAATCTTATTGGCTTAAGGAATCTGGAATCAGTGTTATTTTTCTTCTTTTTCTATCTTTACTTCTGTTAGCTCCCTTAGGAATGAGTGCATACTGTTCCAAGGCATCCCTTTGCTGCTCAGTTTTCGTAGGCCCTTTTTTGTCTCTTTCTCAAAGCAGCCAGGTGATCAAAACTAGGAAATTAGGGAACCATTCCACTTTCTTTATTGTCTCTCTCTCAAGCTCAGTCCATCCGAGGGGGTATGCCTTTCTTTACTATCACTTTTCTGAGGTATACTTTTATCAAATAGATGACATAATTTATTCCTAGAAACTGTCCAGTCTATGGGTTTCTGTTCTTCATAATTCTTAGGGAAATAAACAGCAAAAGTTCCTTTTTCACAGAAGATATAAAATAATTATACATGTTATCTTAAGCCAATGTGTATATATTAAAATTGTTTAATTTGCATGCAGCTGCATGACCTAGCTGCATGAACTCTGTTATTCAAATTGAAAACAAATTATTCAATTTACTGCTATGACTGTGATCAAGATATTTAGAGCAGTCATTTTATAGGTTTTTTTTTTCCTTGAACCATAGATTTTACAAATCTGCTCTTATATTTTCCACCTGTCTCATTTAATTCCCATAAATCATGACTATTTTATTTAGTTGTAGAGACCAATATTTTAGACCCTGTATATTATATATTGTTAGCTAACCAAGAAAAATCTTAGTTTCTATTGGTTTATATTTATATAAGCTCTCTTGTCATACTATATCATATTCGAATGTGCCTTACTTGGGGCAAACATTGACTTTATAGTGATTTTTTTTGTAAATCAATATTTTTATTAGATTCTCACATAAAAGAGAGCTCCTTTTCAGTCATATACATTGAGACATTGTTTCCCAAAGGAAAATATAATACAAAATTTAAAAATGTAAATGTGTATTGAAATATGATTTATTTTGTTGAGTTTGATAAATGAGTACTTAACAAAAACATATAGCCTGGCTTTTCCTTTTCAATATACTCTGTCACAGTATACCAAAATATACAGTGCTTTTAAAAAGAAGTTTAAAAACTTATTGAAGCTGTTGACTTTTTCAAAGGGACTTATATTGTCTTAAAACTATTAATTACAGATTTCTTAGAGTTTGTGGTGGCCATTGTAGTGTCTGTTCGGTATGTTTTATTTTCTTTACAATGAGTTGCCCATTTCACTGGTCACATCTGAAAGGTATGGACAGTTAGTCATCTCATAAAACTCTATATGCTTTCAGACTTGTGTCATGAATGATGATTGTTATAAAGAGGAATTGTCTCTTACAGATTTTATATAAGACATGATTTATAGCAACATAAGTGATATGATGCATTACTGCCACCATAGACCAATTTGCAGGATTAATAATCAAGTTTCAGAGCTAACTTGAGAGAACCAAGTATTGAAAACTTGAAACCTAAGTTGGGATGGTATAATGAAGATGTTGGAAGTTATATGTGTGCTATTCTTTTATTTCATCTGATCTAAACATAAGATCTCTGTTGCTTTTGATCACACAAAATAGATCATTTAAAAATATGTATACTAATATGACTCTATGTGTTTATATATTTATGGGCTATGAAATATATTTTATGACATTCTTCATTTCCATAAAAATCTTATGTATCAATTAGCTTATATAATTATAGTGTGTGCTTAGAAATATGCACCATGACACTTCATTTAATATTATTTCCCAAATCTCCAGGGAAGGTGCATGGGTATCAGCATGTTTGTAAAGCCCCACAGGTGATCCTGAGAACCACTGTGTTAGAAGATGGTCCATAAACTCATGTCAAAGAGTCCACTGCAGGGGTCCTCAAACTTTTTAAACAGGGGGACAGTTCACTGTCCCTCAGACCGTTGGAGGGCCGGACTATAGTTTAAAAAAAAACTATGAACAAATTCCTATGCACACTGCACATATCTTATTTTGAAGTAAAAAAAACAAAACGGGAACAAATACAATATTTGTATTTGCATGTGGCCCACGGGCCGTAGTTTGAGGACCCCTGGTCCACTGTTTAGAGATCTTATTATGACTGTGTGTTAGAAAAATATTTTAAAGATTATATTACCTCTCACTTCTTACTGAATTTTGCAGTTTACAGTCTTTTGTTTTTCTTAATGAATAACCAGATCTTTTCTGCTTTTTTGCTATGCTGCCTTTGTAATACAGCTTTGAAGACTTAAGTCGGTAATGTTATTTTTTGCTCTTTGCTTGATGTCATTTTAAATAGCTAAGTGTCATTGATAAATTGAAATATGCCTGTAATTTCATATACACATACTTTTTTGGCAGTGGCTGTTTTGCTTCATTATAAACATGCATATTTCCTTTGTTTTAGATAATACAAGAAGACACAATGCATTCTCCCTGGATGAACGACACATTACATGTATTTTGTGCAATTAGTGGTACATCCAGTGACAGAGGTTATGGTTCCCCAAGATACGCTGCTGAAATATGAGGACCCACAGATGTAAAGTGAGGACGAGACTGAACTTTCTCAGGAATATTTGGAGCTGTGCAAATGTTAAAATTTAAAGATTTGATATACATGGAGTGTTCCCTTCTGACACCAAAATTTTCATGCTTTCAAACAGGGTGCTTACATATTTGTAAATATTTAAGCAACGTGGAAGTGCCTGGAAAATTGCACCCCTGTGCTTAGTTTGTACTTTTTTTAGGTAAATCTATATACTGAGAAATAGAGCTCAAAAACATAAATCCAAATTGCTTAATTATTGCTTAAAATAATAATGGTACTATGTAAAATTGTATAACAGAACACAATAAAAGGTAAAACTTACTTGTAATTCGAAGTGAAGAAAATAATACTTTGAACTTAGCATTTTTCTTGACAGGAAGCTCAATTCATTATACTGATCCTTAGAGGAAAAAATGATCGAACTTCCATAAGACATGGGTATTTCCGATTGGGGAGATAATTTGAAATCTTGCCTACTGGTAGTCAAGGCTGGGCTAGAAGAGACAAAAACATTATTTGATAAGGAAAATTTCACAAAGAAAGCACATACATAAAAAATACCAAGATTGTTGTTCCTTCAAGTCTTTTTGAAATATATTTTTATTGATTTTAGAGAGGAAGGGAAAGGGAGAGAGAGATGGAAACATCAATGATGAGAGAGAATTTCCCTAGCCAGTTTGGCTCAGTGAATAGAGCCTCAGCCTGTGGACTGAAGGGTCTCGGGTTTGATTCCAGTCAAGGGCATGTACCTCAGTTGCCTCCCCAGCCCCAGTCTGGGTGCCTACAGGAGGCAACCAATTGATGTGTCTCTCTCACATCAATGTTTCTCTCTCCCCACCCTCCCACTTTTTCTAAAAAGAAATGATGACAGAGAATCATTGATTGGCTGCCTCCTTCATCCTTCCCCACCCCCTACTGGGGATCAAGCCGCCAACCTGGACATGTGCCCTGACGGGGAATCGAACTGTGACCTCCTGGTTCATAGGTTGATGCTCAACCACTGAGCAACACCAGCCGAACTTCCTTAAAGTTTTGACCTGATGATGCCAAGTAGTCAAGTTGGTCTCTTCCAACACACAAGACAAGGGATTCCTATGTGGCATGGGTTTCCCTAGCAAGTGGCATTTGTTGCCAGAACTTTATCATCTGAGGCTATCCATAAAGCTAAACAAAACATTTCTGAGAAATTTCAGTCAGTACATACTATGCAACTTCAAAGCTTTAGCAGCAGAGTCTGAGGTAGGAATTTGTAATGATTATTTTCTTCAGTTTACAAGGTTAGGAAGTATTTTGATAGAACTTGATGGTTGCAGCATTTCTTGGGTCAATGTACATAACCACTGCAGACTTAGCAACTGCGAGTTAGGGATTACATTTCTAATAATGAAGAAATCTCAGACTACCTAAATAAATCCGGAAAAACCAAGATGTGAAGAACTTTTTTAGCTTGAATTATCCATATAATTTTGGCTGCCTTTCATGTAAATTTTAAGTGTTAGACTTATTTTTCTTATGTAGATTAGCCTATTTTACAGACACACACACAAAAAACAGACACTGAAATATAAATGGATTGTATGGAGCCTTGGCTTTTTAAATACTTCGTGATCAAGTAAATCTTTGAAATTATGCATCTGACTTGGCCATTTTTATTTTCAATTACAGTTGACATACACTATTATATTAGTTTCAGGTGTATATCCCAGTGATTAGACATTACATAACTTAGTGATCATTTCAATAAATCTTATACCCACATGGCACAATACATAGTTATCAAAATATTATTGACTGTATTTCCAATGCTGTACTTTACATCCCATGACTATTTTGTAACTACCAATTTATACTTTCTAATACCTTCACCTTTTTCACCATCCCCCCCCCCAAACCCCCTCCCATCTGGCAACTGTCAAAAAGTTCTCTGTATCTATGAGTCTGTTTCTGTTCAGTTTGTTTGATTATTTGGCTTTTTTAGATTCAGTTGTTGATAAATATGTATTGCCATTTTATTATTCATATGTTTGATCTTTTTTTTCTTCTTAAAGAAAACCCTTTAATATTTCATATCATACTGGTTTAGTGATGATGAATTCCTTTAGCTTTTCCTTGCCTGGGAAGTTCTTTAGCTATCCTTCCATTCTAAATGATAGGTTTGCTGGGTAGAGTAATCTTGGTTGTAGATCCTTGCTGTTCATCACTTTGAATATTTTGTGCCAATCTCTTCTGGCCTACAAAGTCTCTCTTGAGAAATCAGCTGGCAGTTTTATGGGAGCTACCTTGTAGGTAACTAACTGCTTTCCTCTTGTTGCTTTTAAGATTCTCTCTTTTTGTTTAATCTTTGGCATTGTAATTATAATGTGTCCCAGTGTGAGCCATTTTGGGGTCATCTTGTTTTGGACTCTCTGTGCTTCCTAGACTATTTCCTTCACCAGGTTAAGAAGTTTTATATATATTGTTGTTGTTAATCCTCACCCGAAGATATTTTACCATTGATCTTTCAGAGAGAATGGAAGAGAGAGGGAAAGACAGAAAGAAACATCAATGTGAGAGAAACACATTGATTGGTTGCCTCCTGCACACACCCCAACCAGGGCCTGCAACCAAGGTACATGCCCTTGACTGGAATCGAACCCAGGACCCTTTGGTCCACAGGCCGATGTTCTATCCACTAAGCCAAACCAGGTAGGGCTCCATCATTATATCTTTGTTTAGGGTTTTCAAATATTCTGGCAGCCCCATGATGCAAATGTTGGTATGCTTGAAGTTGTCTGCACTCTCCTTTATACTATCCTCATTATTTTAATTCTTTTTTTCTTTTTGCTGTTCTGATTGGGTGTTTTCCGTTTCCTTATCTTCCAAATCTCAGATTTGATTCTCTGCTTCATATATTCCACCGTTGATTCCCTATAATGTATTTTCCATTTCAGTTCATGTATTCTTCATTTCTGACTATCCTAGTTCCATTTTATGTTTCCTATCTCTTTGTTCATTGAGCATCCTTATAACCAGTGGTGTTTTTTTTTATAAAAAAAAATCCTCACCTGATGATATGTTTTTATTGCTTTTTTTAGAGTGAGAGGAAGAGAGATAATTCAGTTTCTCCCCCATATGTTCCTGGTGCCTTTCTAGCTCTGCCCCCATGCTGGAGCTCAAAGGGAGTGAGTCCAAGTAAGTCTGTCTGTGGTTCCTTTAAGAGGAACAACTGGGACTCCAGCAGCCTTAGTCTCACTCAGCCACAATCCCCATAGGTATTTACAGCCAGAAGTTATGGGGACTTCTCTTCCTGGCACTGGAACACTGGTCTGGGGGCCTGGTGTCAGGCTGGGACCCCTCACTTCTCAGTGGTGATGTCTGCAGCTGAGATATCCCTCCTGATTTTTATCTGCCTGTGGGTGTGGGACCAGCCCATTCTGCATCTCTGTCACTCCTACCAGTCTCAATGTGACTGCTGCTTTCTATCCATAGTTGTAGGACGTCTGTTCAGCTAGATTTCAGGCAGTTCTGAACAATGGTGGTTTTGTCGTTTAGCTGTAATTTTGATATATTTGTAGAAGAATATGAATACCACATTTACCTACGCTGACATCTTGACCAGAAACCAGTAATCCCTTAGCCATTTTTCTTTACATGTCGTTTTTAAGTTTTCAGGGGCACATGAAATTATTTATTGAAGGCTAATTTTGTATTTTAATAGGGGACTCAAAAATTTCAGTGACCGTTTGTAATTCCTTAATATCTTGACCATGAGTATAAAGGTTTGTTTTAGGCTCTCAAGTCTATTCCCATTGATCTACTAGTATATGTCTGTCCTTATGCCAGTACAACATAATCTTGATTACTGTAGCTTTGTAGTAAGTTATTAAATTGGGAATTGTGAGTCCTCCAACTTTGTTCTTTTTTTCCAAAATTGTTTTGGATATTCTGGATTCCTCATATTTCCCTTGCATGAATTTTAGACTCAGCTTGTCAATTTTTGCAGAAAAAAAAAGGTAGCTGGGATTTTGGTAGGCTTTGCTGTGAATAATTCAATTTGAGGAGTATTGCCTTTTTAACAAATTAAGTTTTCCAATCCATGAATGCAGGATTTAAAAATTTATTTAGGTCTTTAATTTCTTTCAGCAATGTTTTGTAGTTTTCAGTGTACAAGTCATGTACTTTGTTAAATTTATTCCTTAGTATTTCATTCTTTTTAATGCTATTATAAATGGAGTTTTTTATTTCATTTTCGGATTGTTCATTGCTAGTTTATGGAAATATAGCTGATTTTAGTATATTGACCTTGTATCCTGAAACCTTGCTAAATTCATTTATTAGCTTTAAGGTTATTTTTGTGTGTGGATTCATGAGCATTTTCTATATAAGATCATGTCATCTGAAAATACAGAGACTTTTACTTCTTAATTTCCGATCTTGATTCTTTTTCTTTCATTTTCTTACTTTGAACCTTGCAGTAGTGAGACCAGACATCCTTGTCTTGTTACTGATCTTTGGGAGAAAGCTTTCAGTCTTTCCACCTTTAAGTATGTTGTTAGGGGTGGGGTTTTCATAGGTGCCTTTTATCAGATTGAGACAGTTCCCCTCCAATATGATTTGCATCTGTTTTCTGATTCGGTTCTCATAGTAACCATATTATTCCTATATGGCATATAGGGAAATAGATGGCACTGGTTAAGAAATGTATTCAATATACACATCAAATTAGAAATGAGACCAAAGTATTCTGACTCACAGTTCATAGTATTTTCAGCTATCCTATATAATAAAAGGGTAATAGGCAAATTGACTGAACAGTAGAACGACCAGTCACTATGATGCACACTGAGCAGGCAGGTGGGGAGTGGTTAGGGGTGCTCAGGCAGGCAGGCAGGCGAGCAGTTAGGAGCCAGCAGTCCCGGATTGTGAGAGGGATGTCAGACTGCCGGTTTAGGCCCAATCCTAGGGATTATAAGAGTGCGCAGGCCAGACTGAGGGACCCCCACCGCACGCATTTTGTGCACTGGGCCCCTAGTTTTATATGCTATCCTGTGGTTTGCTGCAATTTCTAGGGAGACCAAAAAAGGTTCAATTCTTCTATGTTTTTACTAAAAAGGTAAACTTCATAAGGGTAGAGTCTGTGATTTTCACCTCTTTTTCTCCAAAACCTAAAAGTGCTTGGCACAGAATAAGTGCTTAAGCAGTCTCAGGGAAATAAAGCCAGTTTAGACAAGCAGATACTTCTGGAGCCTTCACTTTGTATAAGGTAATGTGGACAGTATTACAGTGCTCAAAGAAATTGTAAGGTAAAATATAGTCATATAAAAAGAGAATACGGCCCTAGCTGGTTTGGCTCATTGGATAGAGTGTCAGCACATACCTGGGTTGAAGGCTGGATCCTACGTGCATGAGGCAACAAGTGGGTGTGTCTCTTTCACATCTATGCTTTTCTCTCTGTGTCTCTCCCTCTCACTTCCATTATCTAAAAAAAAAATCAATGGAAAAATATCCTAGGGCGAGGATTAACAGCACAAAGGGGGGGGGGGGGATATAGCCCTAGCCAGTTTTGTTAAGTGGACTGAAAGGTCCTGGGTTTGACTCTGATCAAGGGCACATACCTCAGTTGCAGGCTGGATCCCCGGCCCAGGTCAGGGTGCGTGTGGGAGGTAACCAATTGATGTGTCTCTCTCACATAGATGCTTCTCTTACTGTCTCTCCCCTCTCCATTCCACTCTCTCTAAAATCAATGGAAAAAATACCCTTGCATGAGGATTAACAAAAAAGAGAATACAAAGAGGTCTACTAATAGTAAATCAGTACGAATGACAAGTGTGTAAGTAGACAGAACCCTTCTAGATGTAGAATAAAAATATGCTCGCAGAGGAGACAGTCATGGACAGAGCCTTGAAGGATGGGTAGGAACTAGCGTGTGTGTGTGTGTGTGTGTGTGTGTGTGTGTGTGTGTTGAGGAAGCACCTTAGGCAGAGTTTTTAACAGGAAATTAAAAATTAACTTCTTCATTTTGTTATATGAACTGACTACTACTGCATGGGGGGACATGCAAAGCAAAAACAATAATAGAATGCATATAAAATCAGGTAACATTCTCTGTCTTGTTTTTCTCAGACTCCCTTATCCTTTGGTCTTAGACTCAAACTGAGCAAATCAGCCTTTTCTTTTTGTCCAGAAAAACTATGCTCAATTTGCTTTGTTTTCCTGGTAGAAAATTTTTCAGGCAACCTCAATTTCTGAGCTATAAGTCTTGTTCTTTCTGTATTATAGTATTTTGTAATAACTGCTTCAGTAGATCTCATAGAGTTGAGAATCTTAAAGGTTCTGGACTCCTTATCCTGCATGCTGCCCGCATGTTCCTTTGATAGAAAACAAATGGAAGCTATAATGTGAGCAGGTCATGGCTGCAATCTGGCAATTGCAGACCATTCATCACACATTTATTGATTACTCACTGTGAGCCAGGCATATATAAATGATCAAGGCAGTCAGTATTCAATAGGCAGATATGCAGATAAACTGTTAATAATCTCATAGGTAATTCAAGGGTAGTCTTTTTCAGTCACTGAGTCTATCCTTGAAGAGAAACATCTTCTGTCTCTTTGAAAGATATAAATAATAGTACTTAGCCCTGATATACCTGAACATTTAATATTTAGAAGCAAAAGCAGAGCCATTGTAGATGTGGAGTTTTCAATGCAGAGCTGACCAGTTCCTATAGTACTCATGCAGTGAATTATTTCAGAACTTTTCCATGGCATAGCCAGGATTTGAGAGGCCTCCAGAGCCACTGTATCAGTATGATAAAAGTACTGTGCCCTCCTAATCCCAGACTAAAGATAAGCACACAAACTAAAGGGATGAGAGGAAAGGGGGGCTATGTTGACAAAGTTACCCCTAATAGAATAAGTACAATGAAAATGAGAAACTTCTAGGAGGAAACTGTTCTACCACTACCCCAAGTAGTTACAGGGTCATCTGAATACATTTCAGGTCACATGTAAAAGAAATTATTTTCATGGAAATAATTTTGGATATATACAAAGAATATTTGTTTTTGAAAATAAAGTAACCCACCACCACCACTTCCTTTGTTATGGAAACAAAACTCAATCAAAGTTTAGCCATGGAAAGAGAATCTTCAGCCAGGAAAATTCCAGAGCTGTCCCCATTGGTTTAAACATTTTGTGATTTTTTTCATTTCTCTTTGAATTGCCACCACTGTGATGGCCTCAGGGATTTCATAACTCTGTGCTTCTAGATGAGGCTCTTTGGTGGGGATAGGCTAGTTGGCCCCCATATCTCATCTGGGGGCTTTGGCTGCCCTCTAATGCTGACTCTCATTTTGAGAGTTTTGGCATTACTTCTATATAGCACCTAGTCATTAAGTGCATAGACTCTGAAGCTCCACTGGCTGGGTGAGAATCCCAGCTCTGTCATTTACCAAGCTGTGGGACCTTGGGCATATTACTTAACCTCTGTGCCTTCATTTTCTAATCTGCAAAATTGTACATTATTAACATTATTGCGAAAATTCAAGTATGTAACACATAGAGAACACTACCTGGCACTTACATATAATTGGTAACATCTGTATACTTGTTACCCCAAAGCATAGCAGAATTTTGCTAGCAACCACATCTATGGGAACCATTCCTCCATTCCAGGTGGAAGGGGAGGAGGGAAAATGGACAGGTCAAGGACAGGCCTTGTTACCATTTGATACTCCACAGATCACCTCTGGCCTCACTAGATTCACTATATGATGGAGATCTTTGCCCCCCATGGAGGGACAGTATTTCCTGTGCAGTATGGGTGCCAGCCAACATACAGAGATACTAGCTGTTAACAACCAGTGCTGCCATACTGGTGCATCCTGGCTAAATATTAGTCCGGTCCCTGTGTCTGTCTTCCTGAACAGAAACCAGTTGTTTATAGGTTCCATACACATCTGAACATTGAGAAGGGGTCCCTTATGCTCCCCATCTGTAGGGTTTCTCTGCTTACTGGCACCTCCTCTGGCTTCCTCTTACTATCTGAATTACCCAGAGTGGTTTTTCATTTAGGATTGAACTGATGGGACTTGCTCCCTCAGTATTCCCTTTATAGAATCTAAGACACAGCCTCCTTCAATTGAGTTTAATTTATACCTTTCATTTGGATTTCAACTGTCAACGCTCACAGATAATTATTTTACAGCTCTCTTAAAATAGATCAGAAAGTTTTTCAGAGTTCCCCTGCCCCATCTCCTGTCCATTTCTCTGTAGCTATAGAAACCCTTTAGGGGAAATATTGCCCAACTAAACCTATTTATAGACATTTCATTCTCTTTAGGTCAGCGGTTCTCAACCTGTGGGTCGCTACCCCTTTGGCGGTTGAACGACCCTTTCACAGGGGTCGCCTAAGACCATCCTGCATATCAGATATTTACATTACGATTCATAACAGTAGCAACATTACAGTTATGAAGTAGCAACGAAAATAATTTTATGGTTGGCTCACAACATGAGGAACTGTATTTAAAGGGCCAGAAGGTTGAGAACCACTGCTTTAGGTGATGGGAATTGGAGTTGAGGTCTACTGTCTCCTTGCATTCTAGTAAAATGCTGACCCCTACCTCCCAGTGCACTAACCCACTCAGTCCTTTCAGTTCCAGGAGCACCTGCATACTCCTGTGCTGCACACTCTCACCAGGTTCACAATGCCCACTGTCTGGATAAATCAATTTCCACAACCATGACCCATAACTCCAGCCCATCTCACCTAAGGGCATTTTAACAAGCCTCCACAGCTGTTGCAGATTCAGGGAAACTGACATTCAGTTAGCATCTTACAAGCCTGCACTAAGTAAACATCTCGAAGTGAAATTAACTGTAATTTTCCTCACTCCACCCCAAATCTGGAATTTTTCTCAGAGATAAATACCTCTCTGCCCTCAGTCTCCCTCATTCAGATGGCCATGAGCAAATGGGTCTCTGCCCCTGGTCTGCTTTTTCACTGCCTGAGCTGATGCTGGGACAATCCTAAGAAGCCAGCTACCCCACCATCCCACCTCCTCTACCAGGATGTGGCAGAGTTGGGCGGGGGTATCTTGTACTTCCCCTTTCCAGGAGACCAACTGACTAAGACTTTGAATTGCCTAGACCACAACCTTCACCACTGGCACCCGCAAGCTGACCTCACATGCTCTCTTTGGTTATTTGTTTGCTTCATCGTCCCTTAGATCTCAGAGCAGTGGTTCTTAATCAGGAGTGATTTTGCTACCACGGGACATTTGGCAATGGGATAGAGGACATCAGTGGGGGAGAAGGGATATCTGTAATAACTTTCAACAAGGAAGAAATTTAAATAAACATAAAACAATGAGAAACCACCACACACCTATTAGAATGGACAAAATCTGGAAAACACAACACCAAATACTGGCAGGGATGTCAAGCAGCAGAAGCTCACATTCATTGCTGGTGGGAGTGCAAAATGATACAGTCATTTTGGAAGACTGTTTGGCAGTTTCACAAATGAGGCCTACTTTTCCCATGTGATCCAGCAATTGTGCTCTTAGTATTTACTCAAAGGAACTGAAAACTTATGTCCACACAAAAACCTGCACATGGATGTTTACAAGTTTTATTCATCATTGCCAAAACTTGACAGCAATCAAGATGTCCTTTAGTGGATGAATGGATATATCTATGGTACATCCAGATAGTGGAGTACTATTCAGTGCTAAGAAGAAATGAGCTGTCAAGTCATGAACAGACATGGAAGAGCCTCAGATGCATATTATTGAGTGAAAAAGCCAATCTGAAAAGGCCACATACTGTATGATTCTGGAAAAGGCAAAACTAAAACTATGGAGACAGTAAAAACAGTGATTTCCAAGGATTGTTGGGTGGGAAGGGATGATGAGGTGGAGCACGGAGGACTTTTAGGGCAGTGAAAATAGTCATTATGATACCATAATGAAGGATACATGTCGTCATAGATTCGTCCAAGCCAATAGACTGTACAATACCAGAGTGAACCATAATATAAACTTTGGACTTTGGTGATTATGATGTGTCAATGTAGGTTCATAAATTCTAACAGATGTACCACTCTGGTGGAGAATGTTGACAATGGCAGAGGCTGTGCATATGTGGAGGCAGGGCTGTATGGGAAGTCTTTGTATCTTCCCCTCAATTTTGCTGTGAACCTTAAACTGCTCTAAAAAAGTATTAATTTTTTTAATTGGGAATTTATTAATATAGAAACACAGGCAGAAGAATGTAATATAACAGATCCAGCTGTATATAAAAATCTACATGTACTACAAATACAGGGTGGGCAAAATAGGTTTACAGTTGTTTGTATGAAAAAAGACATGCAGGTTATTATGATTACAATAGCTTTATTAACTGTTTTGCATACTCACAACTGTAAACATACTTTTGCCAACCCCTGTATTTTATTTATTTTTCTTTTGACTACTTATGTTTTTAATTTAAATTTTATGTCATCAAATGTATTAATTGCTTTTCTTTTTTGACTTCTGGATTCTGAGTCTTTCTTAGAAAGACCTTCCCAACCTCAAGTTTGTACACATAGTTATACATGTTCAATTTGGTTCTTTAAGGGTTTTGTTTTTTACATTTAAATCTCTGATCAACTTGAAATTTATTTTTGTGTAAATAGTAAGGTAGAGATACCTTACATTTCATGCAAATACTTGGCCAATTATTATAACACTATTTATTGAATAATTCCAACACCATTTATTGATTTATTTCTTGAAATGCAATCTTTGTAGTGCATATGATAGATTAAGGATAAGTATCCTTAGTATAAAAAGAGCACTGACAAATCAATAAGATTAATTTCCAAGTAGGAAATAGGTAAAGGACATGAATAGGCAATTTGCAGAAATGAAAATATAAATGGTTGATAAACATGAACAAATGTTCAACTTCCTTATTAAAGAAATGCAAATTAAAACAATAATAATCGCCCTAGCCGGTTTGGCTCGGTGGATAAGAGCATCGTCCTGTGGACCAAAGGGTCCTGGGTTCGTTTCCAGACAAGGACAAGTACTTGGTTGCAGGCTCCTCCCCGGCCTGGGCCCTGGTTGGGGCTCATGCAGGAGGCAACCAATCAATGTGTTTCTCTCACATTAGTATTTCTCTCTGTCTTTCCCTCTCTCTTCCACTCTCTAAAAATCAATGGAAAAATATCCTTGGATGAGGATTAAAAATAAATACATACATAATAGTCAATGAGGAATACAGACGAGAGTTCACATATCTACCTGTTACAGAGAAGCTGATAGCAGATTATGCTTGTACTCTTCTGTGAGACATTTTGCTTCAGGGACAACTATACCTTTCAGAAAACTGGCTATGTTTCCATAGCAACGTCTTCAGATGGAAAACGGCAATTTCTATTGCTTTTAAGAATATAACCTTCATGACCAAGGAGAAAACTGCTCGACTCATCCCAAATGCTATCCAGATTGCTACAGAGGGTGAAAAACTTTTCTGTCTTTGCCTTATTACATTATGTGGAGAAAATCTGCTTCTGACCTTCAGTGTTGGAAATATAAGCAATTCGTCTTGGAGTTAAGAATATCTAATAGAGATACATTGAATTTCATAGTAGATTCCTGTATACTTAAGTACTTATTGATGATTAACTTTAAATGACTGCTAACATTTTTTGTGCTTTAATAGTTTAAAGAGAACTTTCTCCCATCTTTATAATTTCTTCATTATAAGAAGTAGATAGGGTAAGCATTAGCAAAACATCCTTATTATGTCTAATACCTTAATAATGCTATAATTGTTTTATGTACAATAGCAACTAATAAAAACAAATGATTCTGGTTAACAGAGATTTGGGAAGCATACAAGTAAACACATAATCATTATAATATTTTTTAGGATGCAGTTACATTTAACTGCCATCATTTTTTATCCACCTATAATATCTGCCATTTCTTAGTGGAGATATATGAAGCATCTTTCTATACCCACTTGGAAAATTGATTAGGGCTCTGTGTGTGGCATTAGCTCACGTTATGTATATAATCCTATTGGGAAGAGTTCCTAGTTATATCCTTATTATAAAAAGTTTTGTCTTATGGATACTATTATATAGCAAGGTTTCAATTTATTAATTGGAAAATTACATTTTGACATTTTCATATGAAAATTTAAACACCTGAAATATTATTAAATTGATATTTTATTTAATAAATCAAAGGGAACTTAAAAAACAATAATAGTCAAAGGAGGAGGAGGAGAT
This sequence comes from Myotis lucifugus, assembly GCF_000147115.1. Taxonomy (NCBI): domain Eukaryota; kingdom Metazoa; phylum Chordata; class Mammalia; order Chiroptera; family Vespertilionidae; genus Myotis; species Myotis lucifugus. The sequence continues at coordinate 18,029,081 of NW_005871050.1, read as the reverse complement.
GTCTTTATGGAACTCTAAAAAGGGACAAAAGGGAAATGAACATCTGAGATATCTAGCCTTAAAAAAAAGGCTGGCTCCACTTCAGAGACATGTAAGTTCCTTGCTTTTTCTTTCTGCTTCTCACCTCCACAAAATTCTCACCCTAGGAGGCCCCTCCCAGACATTTTGACATCTTCTTGGTGAAAATGGAGAGTCAGTTTCACTAGACATGCCAATGAAGACTTTCCCGAACACAGGCCTTTTACCAAGGTGACTGACACCTGGACTGGACTTGTTCAGGTGAGGACTCACCGTTGAGTCATAGAGGTTCCACTTTGCTCTGGTTGGCTGAAAAAAGCAACTACCAAAGACGGAACCACATCTAAGCAAAACACAACCACCTCAGCATTAGTAAAACAAGACTCATGCTTAGGCAGTAATATCTGTAGGGTAATTGCAGAGCAGCAAATAACAAGGGAAAAAAGAACAAAGGTTAGGGAAGGGAATGATGATATTAATAATAACTCATATAGTAGTTAAATATGTGCCTGGGACTGTTATAAATGCTTTTCACAAATTAACTCATTTAATGCTCACTACAACTTTGTGAGGTAATTACTAATACTATCCACCATTTTATGAATGGTAAAACTGAGGCATGGTGAAGCTAGATAACTTGTTTGAGTTCACACAATAAATGGCAGAGCTTGATTGAACCCAGAGAATCTGATGTAAAAATTCATGCTCTTAGCCTCCACACTAAGAGGAATCAAGAGGAAAAGAAGAGAGATCCAGGAAAATAAAAAGAGGAAGAAGGAAGGAAGAAAGGAAAAATTTAGTTCATTGACACCAGACAGCAGTTGCTAGATGGTACCCAGCCTCCTTCAGCCACACCCAGGCCCTTGCAATCCCCACTTCTGTTTCTGTTATCAAAGCTTCCTAAGGTCATTTGATTTTGGCAAAAGGGTTTATTTTCTTTTGTTGTTTTATTTTTCTTTTTTGGCAAAAAGGCTTAAACGAATGAAATAAATGGTGTCCAGAAAAATCAATGCTATCTTTATATTGTGAAAAACATTGTTTTCAGCCCGGCCAGCATGGCTCAGTGGTTGAGCGTTGACACATTGTTTTCAGAAGGAATCCATGTGCATTCAGGAATATAAAATGCTGCCTTTTAGGTTTTGTTTTTCTCTGTCTAAGCACAACCTAGAAAAAAACCCAAAATATCCACTTATGCCATTTCCCCCACCATTTAGCTATAATTTAAACAAGAAAAGGCCTTACATCCTAGGAAGACTGGAAACTAAACTGAAGATAACTCTAGTTTCTCAAATATAGTCTTAGGAACCCACTCTGCAGTCTTCACCCATGTTGTACCACACCTTTAGGATTCTATACAAAAATTAAAACTTTATGTTTAAAACAAACACTGAAATTGAAGATAAAATTGGAGCTCCAACCCCCCTATCAAAACAGTGGGAAGAGACTGTAGAAATGTGGAAATTCACTTCTGGAGGAGAAGAGTGCCAACATTCACATCCACACTCTCCAGTCTGGCCTCTCTCCTGAGTTCTAGAGCCTTATACCCCACTGCTTGCTGGGCTTCTCCCCTTGGGGACCCACAGGCACCTCACAATCACCATGGTTCCACCTCTTCCCTGGGAACCTGCTCCTCTTCCTGTGTTCTGCATCTCAGTGATGACACCACCTGTCATCCAGTTACCCAGGCCAGAAACCTACAAGTCATCTAGAGTAATGGTCTTTTTCCATCAAGGGCCAAATATGAAATATTTGAAGGTTTGCAGGCCATACAGTCTCTGTCACAACTAATCAACTCTGCTGTTACCGGAAGAAAGCAGCCATAGACAATATGTAGCAAATGGATGGGGCTGTGTTCCAATAAAGCTTATGTGCACGGAAATGTTAATTTCGTAACACTTTCATATCTTATGAAATATTCTTGTTTTGGTTTTTTAAATATGGTTTTATTAATTTCAGAGAGGAAGGAAGAGGGAGAGAGGGATAGAAACATCAATGATGAGAGAGAATCATCAATCAGCTGTTTCCTTTATGCCCCCACTGGGGATCGAGCCCACAACCCTGATGGGGAATCAAACTTCTACTTCATGGTTTATGGGTCAACACTCAACCACTGAATCTAGTCCCAGATTACAGAGAACTCCAAAGCAAAGAATGGAGAGACATTTGATTTTTCTCCAACTATTTAAAAATGGAAAATCCATTCTTGGGTCCCGGGTTCATCCTATAGAGAAAGGCGGGCTGGATCTAACTGCTCTGGAATCCTCACTCTCCTTCCTTCCCACATCTAATCAGGCAAGTCCTACAGAGCTCACTTCCTAAACAGTTCTTGAATCTGTCCCCCTTCTTCATCCATACTTAGACTATTTTACTTCAGGTGCTTGTCCATATTGTTTTCTGACATGGACGGTTAAGCAAAAGTGAAGACTACAGGGAAAGATCCTCTACAACCAAGACATTTGGAAGTACATGTGCTTCTCATGTTTTTAAATTCCTGGTAGGGTGAAGTATAAGCTACAGATGAGTTTGCCTCTTCCTTCACCTGGCACCGGAGAAACAGTATGTTTGTTGTGTGCCACTGTTTTCTGAGGTGGCCTGGAAGGAGAGTTAATGGTTCTCTGTAATCTAGTCCCAGTGAAAGGGACTCCAAAGCAAAGAATGGAGAGACAACTTGAGCGCATGCTGAGGTTAGACAGAGCGTCTAACCTCAGAGGCTGGCTGGACTAGGTCTGGTCCCTTTCCTCCAATGCTCTCCAGACTGGACATTCAGATCTGTTTTAGCTTGGAGCCACACCATCTGCATGTAGCTAGGACCCAGCTAATCTGACAAGGACATCTGAGGCATTTGCTTCTCAATGTTTAGTCCTCTGCCCTGTCTATACTCTCAATGTGGCATTGGGCAGGGGTAGCATTCTTCTCTGGAAACATGATTAGTGGCAAACTATCATGGGAGTTCACCAAATCTTGCTGGGAACAAGGTAAATCACTCTTTGGTGTCAGCCCTCTTGTGTAAATAAAGAGGAAAGCCGATCCAGTTCCTATTTTCTTTTATTCATTTGATGTAATTTAAGAAACATTTTTTATTGTTTCTTTTTTATGTTGTCTAATGAGTTCGTTTCTGAATAAAGCATCTTTTGGATTATTTTGGACAGGATGGTTGTTAAGTATCTACATGTATTTTAATTTAAAATGACCTTTTATCCTCATAAAAATTAGCTGTGACAGCAAACTAATCATTGGATAACGCAAAAATCACAACAAACACCTAGAAATGTTTTATAAAATATAACCTCACAGTTATTTCATAACATCTGCCCTCTCCTCTAACCTCAAGTTTCCTCTCTACAATCTCACTTTCAGCAAATTATCTTTCTTCTGATTTCACTAAGGAAAAAATCAGGGGAAATAAGAAGAGGATGTCCTCACCCTCCTGGTTGCCAAATCTACCAGCCTCTCTGCTGCCTTTCCTGGTGATTTTATCTAATCTCATGGCCATGGATATGCTGATGGTGCCCAAATTTGTATCTCCAACCCAAATTTCTCTAAATTCAAAAATCCTATACCCAATTCTATAATGACCTCTCCCCTTGTACAGCTCAAATTTAACCTGGTTAAACAGGACTCTTGGTTTCCACCCCCAAAACTTGCTCTTTTCCCAGAGTTCCCCATCTCAGTAAACGGTGTCACCACTTAATCAGTTGCTCAGGCCAGATACCTAAGGGGCCAATCCATCATCACTCTTTCTCTCACACCTGGCATCTAATCCTTCAGCAAATATTTTTGGGTGTACATTCAAAATATAGCTCTAATCTTACCTTTTCTCACCATCTCCATCACTACAATCCTAGTCCAAATAACTTTCATTTCCTGCCTGGCCAACAACAATAGCCTTCTAACTTACCTCCCTGAAGCCACTATTTACTACCTTTTTTAAAAATTAAATTGATTGGGGTGACATTGGTCAACATGAACATATAGGTTTCATGTATGGGTTTCTATGTTAAAAGATCTGTACATTGAGCTGTGTGCCCACCACCCAAAGCCAAATCTTCTCCTGTTGCCATATATTAGGACCCCCATCTTCCCCATATTTACTACCTTCAAGTGCATTCTCAACTCAGCAGCTGAAGTGATTCTTTTAAAACATAAGGCAGATCATGGCATGCCTCTGTTCAAATCTCCCAATGGCTTCTCTTCTCCAATAAAAGCAAAAGCCCTGGTTGATCTGGCACTTTGGTACTCTGGAGCACTGCTGCCAGCCCTCTCCACTTCCCCGCTCTGCTGCAGTCACACAGGCCTCCTAGGTGTTTCTTGAACACAGTATGTCCACTTCCACCTCAGGGCATTTACACTTGCTCTTACCTCTGTCTGAAATGCTCTTGCCCAAAATAATGTCATAGCTTTCTTCCTCATTTCATTCCGGTTTCTATTCAAATGTCACCTTAACACAGAGTCCTTCCCTGAATAATAACTGTTCACTCCACTCCCAGCACTCTCCATCCCCTTATAACCTGCTTTATTTTTCTCCATACCAGTTCACACCCTCTGACATTATAGTATTGCATTTTCTTGTTTGTTATGGTCTCTTTCATCTAGACTGTAAGCTTCATGAGGGCAGGGCCTTTGTCTTGTTATTGCTGTAACTCCAGCTCTGAAAACAGTTCCTAGCCCATAGTAGATGCTCAATAAATATTTACTGAATGATGCCAAAACCGGTTTGGCTCAGTGGATAGAGCGTCGGCCTGCGGACTGAAAGGTCCCAGGTTCGATTCCGGTCAAGGGCATGTACCTGGGTTGCGGGCACATCCCCAGTAGGAGATGTGCAGGAGGCAGCTGATCGATGTCTCTCTCTCATCGATGTTTCTAACTCTCTATCTCTCTCCCTTCCTCTCTGTAAAAAATCAATAAAATATATATAAAAAAAATATTTACTGAATGAATGGCTGAAAGGCACAATTGAGATTGCGAGAAAATAAGGTGCCAGAAAAGAGAAGAGAACTAAAAACTAGAGTGGTATACAGGCAACATATGATCTAGTAACTTGGGATTTGACCACTATGGCCAAGACCTTTTGTTATCCCCCGATATCCATTCTCCTCCATATCCATAGTAACAGAACTCCTAGTTTTTAGTTGGACAAATGACCACCCGGAATAAAGACTACTGTGACTAAGTTCTTACCAATGAGATACAAAAGCAAATGTCATATAGAAGCTACAGAGAATCTTCCTTGAATGACAGCTGTCATGTCCTGTCTTCTCGACCTCTTACTCTTTCCTGATGGCTGCAATGTAAAAATGAAGGCTGCATCAGGAGCAGCCATCTTGGACCATGAGGGCATCTGTAAAACAGGCTACATAGATTGGAAGAACAAAATAGAAAGAGCCTGGGTCCCTGAGAGCACGGTATGGACAAACATTCCATACCAGTCTGGACTGTTATGTGAGACAAATTATTCTCTTGTTTATGCCACTATTATTTTTAAACTCTGTTTCTCTCAGCTTTCAGCACAATGCATAGAAAGGAGCTAAGGTCTTGAAACCAAGAGCGTCATATAAGTCCTGGACCCTCAATTAGTTATTTCGTCAGTGAAATGGCAAATTAGAAAAAAGCCTGTCCATTGGCAGAGGAGACTAAATGAAAGATTGGTTACCGAGTGTTCTGGACAGAAAAACAGAGCTCTTTGACAAATCATAACCACTAATAAGGAAGGATTTTATAAACAAGGTATAAAAAGCAGAACCCAAAGGGGGAAATGATAAATCTGAATACATTGAAATAAAAAATATAATTCTAAATTACAAAGGACACCATAAATGAAGTTAAAAACATGCGACAGACTACGTAAGCAACAAAGGATTAGTGCAAGAAAAATATAACCCAATAAATCAATAAGAAAAAGACAAATAACCTAGTAAAAAAACAATGGGGAAAGGATATGAAAAGGTACTAGTAGTTCACAAAAGCAGAAACTTTAATGACCAGTAAACAAAGGAAAAGGCACCCAACATCCATATTGATTATGAAAATGTTAATTAAAATAATAACTCACCCTCTTGAGACCCCACTATCTACCAGTCATCATTCCAAATGTTTTACAAAAGAGACCATTTTACACCTATCAAATTGGCAAAACTTTTCAAAGCACAACAAATAAGTTTTGGCAAAAAGGTGAAGCAATGGAAATTTGCGAGCACTGCTGGTAAGAGTATAATGAGTTTACAGGGCCATTTGGCAATATGGAGTAAAGTGGAAGACGCAAATATCATTTCTAGATGGACACCTAGAGAAACTTGCGTGGATGCCAAAAATGTTCATAGCAGCCCTGTTTGTAATAGTGAAAAAATGGAAACAATACAAATGTCCTCCATCAGAATGGATAAGTAGACATACACACTCTGGAATATTCTACAAGGAAAATGAATGAACTATAGCTACATGCGTTAACATTGAATCTCACAAACAAAATGCTGAATGAAGGAGGCAAGTTTTAGAATGACATGTATATAGATTACCATTTTTACATAGTTTTAAAATATGCAAAATATTCCTACATTATTTATGAATATACTCATTGTAGTAGTAGTAGTATAAAAACATTCAAGATAATGAGACTTCTAAGGAGAGATGGTTTTAGGAGACACTCTGGGAAGAGTGTATATGGGTGTCAATTCTGTCTATAATGTCTTAATTCTTAAAAAGAGAGAAAGCAAACACAGGCAAATATGGTATAGGATCACAGTTTAATAAAGCTAACCTTATTAAAGTTATAACTGAGTTTAATGGGTATATCTGTGTCCATCATGTTGGTCCCTATACATTTCTGTAGGTTTGATATATTAACAATCTATAATAATAAAAGTGTAATATGCTAATTAGACCAGACGTCCTTCCAGACGACCTTCCAGAAGAAGCTGGGGCTACGAGGGAAGCCGGGTCCCGGGTGCCTGCCAGCAGCCAGAGGGAAGCCCAGGTCCCGGGAGCCTGCCAGCAGCCAGAGGGAAGCCCGGGTCCCGGGTGCCAGAGGGAATCTGGTGCCAGCAGCTGGGGAAAGGAAGGCCTACTCTTTTTTTTTAAATTGTTTTATTGCTTAAAGTATTACAAAGAGTATTACATATGTCTCCTTTTTTTCCCCGCCCTTGACAATCCCCTGGCCTCCCCTACCCCCCAGTGTCTTATGCCCATTGGTTATGCTTATATGCATGCAAACAGTCCTTCGGTTGATCTCTTACTCTTCCCTCCTGTCCCCCA
>NW_005871050.1:18009585-18021715 GCF_000147115.1 Myotis lucifugus | reverse complement strand
CTACTCTTGCACAAATTTTATGCATCGGGACTCTAGTAAAAATATAAAACCAAATAAAAGTAATCCAATCATTTTAGAAAAAAAGAAAGGAGCAAAAAAATGGCATAATCTTATCATCCAAAATTTTAAACATTTTAAACTACATTTTTTCATTGAATTCTACTACTTATCGAAACTCTACTTTGTGCCCAGCCAGGATATTAGACATTTTAGACACCCCGAGCCAATAACACTGTGACATTTCTGAATGACATCCTGGCATATGCATTGCCGAAATCTCCAGTAAAAGGGTCACAGCTCTGCTAAGAAATATATTTAAAATGTATGTTTAAATATTCAATATTCAAGGGATTTCTCACTATTTTCTGGAAATAACAGTAACTAATACTTTTTTTGGTAACTAATACTTTTATTGAACATTTGCTATGTGCCAGGATCTGTTCTAAGTACTTTACATGAATTAACATATCTAATCCTCACAACAACCCTCTGAAGTATGTTATTATCATGATCATCCCCATTTTCAGAAGGAGGAAGCTGAGACACAGAGAAGTTAAGAAACTTGCACAAGATCACGCAGCTAGGAAGTGACAGAGCCGAGATTCAAACCAGGCAGTCTGGCTTCAGAGCCCTTGCTCTTAGCCACTAGGAAATCTTATGTTCAGTATCACTGATTTTATAATAATAATAAATTTGGTTGGTTGTGTGTGGCAAATGGAATCATTATCATGAGTTGATAATTGAACTCCAACATGGCATTGCCTTAATCTCATTTCATGTATGTATATCTTGTCTCCTTAATCAGAGTGCAAGCTTCTGAAAGGCAGACACGTATTTTAAGACAATATTTTTTGTAGATTGCTTTGTACCTTTAATAGTGTTATTTACCCACAGAAAGTTTTCACTAAGTACTTACTGAATGATTGACAGGAAATACAAGAACACCCATGAACCTTTCCACATTGAGGCATAAAAGTTTAATTTCCTAGATCAATCAAGAAAGATATTCCTCAACCAAAGGACTTATATGCAAGCATATAGGCCTAACCAATGGACACGGACAACGGGGGGAGGGGGGAGGGCATGAGCGGGGGGTAGGGGATAATGTGGGGATAAGGACACATATGTAATATCTTAATCAATAAAAAATATATTTTTTAAAAAATTAAAATAAAACCGGCAAGTGATTGAACCCGAAAAAAAGGTCTTTTCTATTATTTTGGTTTTCATTAATGTATTTGTTAACAACAACTTTATTGACATATAATTCACTCGTTTAAAATGAATTCAATGATTTTCAGTTTCATCACCCCATCCCTCCTGTCCCCAAACCCTGTGTGTCTTAGCCTCGTTAGCAGTCATTCCTATTTTCATCCCACTCCTCCTCCCAGCTGTAGGCAACTATTAAACTAGTTTCTGTCTCTATAGACTTGCCCCTTCTGGACATCACATATAAATGGAATCAGCCAATACGTGGCCTCTTGTGACTGGCTTCTCTCATTTAGCATAATGTTTTCAAGGTAGTATATCCATACAATGAGCTATTATTTCGCAATAAAAAGAAATAATTCATTAACTATTCTATGCAACCAATTTACTACTGTACTGCAAGATTTCAGTCATATTTATACTTTTGAAAATATTTTACTTTTTACTGTGGTAAAATATACATAACATAAAAAATTTCCATTTTAACCATTAGGTGTACAATTCAGTGGCATTAAGTATGTTCATATTGTTGTGCAACTGTCAACACCATTTATCTCCAGAATTTTTTCATAATCCCAAACTGAAACACTTATGCATTAAACAATAACTCCCTATTTCCCACTCCCCACAGCCTCTGGCGACCACCATTGTACTTTCTGTCTCTATGAATCTGACTATTCTAAAGACCTCATATAAAAGGAATAATACAGTGTTTATCCTTTGGTTACTCACTTATTGCACTTAGCATAATGTCATCAATGTTCATCAGTGTTGTAGCATGTGTCAGAATTTTCTTCCTTTTTAAGACTGAATAATATTGCATTGTATGTATATTCTACATTTTGCTTATCCATTTATCCATCAACGGACACTTGGGTTGCTTTCATGTTTTAGCTGTTGTGAATAATGCTGCTATGAACATGGGTTTGTAAATATCTGTTCAAGTCACTGCTTTCAGTTCTTTTGGATATATACCTAGAACAGTGATGGTGAACCTATGACGTGAACTCATTTTTTTGGTTGATTTTTCTTTGTTAAATGGCATTTAAATATATAAAATAAATATCAAAAATATAAGATTTTGTTTTACTATGGTTGCAAATATCAAAAAATTTCTATATGTGACACGGTACCAGAGTGAAGTTAGGGTTTTTCAAAATGCTGACACGCCGAGCTCAAAAGGTTCGCCATCACTGACCTAGAAGTAGATTTGCTGGATAATATGATAATTCTATGTCTAAGTTTTTGAGGAACTGCCAAACTGTTTTCCACAGTGGCTACACCATGTTACAATACGCAAGAGTTTCAACTTCTCCACATCCTCACTAACACTTGTTATTTCCTGTGTTTTTTTTTTTACATAATAACCACCCTAATGGCTATGAAATGGTAACTCATTGTGGTTTTGATCTGTACTTCCCTAATGATTATACCTTATTTTAAATAAATCCCATTGTCTCCTAAATACCTTAAGATATTTAAAGAACATGTTTATAAAATGTATAATCCTCACAAGTGTCTAGAAGTTATTAAATTTAGTTTGTTTAAAGTCAAGTCTACCTGTAACTGAGGAAACTAACTGCTTCAATACTTTAAGCATAAATGTGGTAGGCACCGTGTTAGACACTTGTCACAGGTTATGTTCCCCAGGATGTAAACCCTGAGGCAGAGTTTATAATGCAGGCTAAGTAAGGCATGTCCTTGGAATGAATACCTGTGGGAGAGATGGAAAGAAAGTAGGATTGAATTTAAGGGGGTCTTAAGATTTTAAAAAGTTTAAAGAACACTAGGGGAGGTAAACCCCCTCAGAGTCATTTTACTAGTAAATCAAATATTTATCTGACTACTAAATTTGCAACAAGACCCTCTCTCCCATTTCCCCCCCTCTCTCTTTCTTTCTCTCTCCCCATTCCCTTTCTCTCTCCCTCTCCATTCCTTTTCCCAATCTTTCCTAAAACTCTCTCTCCTCCTAGATGTGTTTCACTCTGCACCTCTGTCTGCAGCATATGTTTATCTCACCTTCTACTCCATATACTTTCTGTGCATTGCAGGAAATTAAATTGCTCCTGTTTCCATGCTGGTCGCAGCATTCTTTCTGATGAAGACAGATCCAATACATTATATAGCTTGTTATTTTAGAAATTTTCAATCATGGCAAGGCATTTTGTTATTGTATATAGTCAGAAATGTATTGCATTTCATCTCTATTGTAAGTTGAAAGTGTTCTTTTGTAATAAAGATATTTAAAAATACAACACCATCTATTTAAAATTTATGGTGAAGAATAAAAGTATATGCTTAATTGCCAAAGGCAAAAAAAGAGAGAGAGAGACTCATGGACACAGACACCAGTATGGTGATTCACAGAGGGAAGCAGGGTGGGGGGAGGTAGAAGAGGATAAAGGGGGATAAATGATGATGGAAGGAGACTCAAGGGGGTAAATACACAATACAGTGTACAGATTGGTACACTGTAGAATGTATACTCAAAACCTATATAGCCCAGCCAGTGTGGCTCAGTGGTTGAGCGTCGACCTATGAACCAGGAGGTCAGAGTTCGGGCACATGCCTGGGTTGCGGGCTTGATCCCCAGTGTAGGGTGTGCAGAGGGCAGCCGATCAATGATTCTCTCTCATCATTGATGTTTCTCTCTCTCTCCTCCTCTCCCTTCCTCTCTGAAACCAATAAAAACATATTTAAAATAATATTATAAAAACAAAACAAAACCTACATAATTTTATTAACCAATATCACCCCAATAAATTCAATAAACAAGAAAAGATTAGACTCTCATATTCAATGAGGCCCATTCAAAATATGTAAGTTCAATACCTCGTTTATTTCTTTTTTTTTAAGTTGTATTTTTTATTTATTTTTGACAGTGAAAATATTGTTTTATTAAACTTCATCTAAATAATGATGCCAGTATAATTTTAATGAAAAATAAAACTGATATTATAGTACAAAAAAGTAATGAAATAATATTTTAAATTAAATTAATGTACTTAAAAAAGACTTTTCTCTACATGTTGGATTAGCAAGAAAATAAATAATATACAGTCTCTGGTTTGGGTCCTTAAATTCTGCAAGTTTGCCAATAACTGTCAAAACTGATTGTCTTTGTATATTAATGTTCAATTAGCACTATAGATAGACAGATTTGTCAATTGTTGGAGCACAGTCTTGGTGTTCCATGGAAAGACTGGAAGGAAATTAAATGCACTGAAAGAAGCCCATAGTAAAAGGCTACACACTGTATGATTTCAAATATATGACATCCTGGATAAGATGAAACAGTAAAAGGATCAGTGTTTGCCAGGGGTTATGGAGGAGGGCGGAATAGATGGAACACAGGTGATTTTTATGGCAGTAAAACTATACGATACTATAATGGTGGACACATGTCACTATATGTGTCTCATAGAGTATACAACATAAACTGTGGACTTTGGCCAGTTTATAGAGAAAGAATAAAGAGACAAAGAAGAATACACATTTTCCGGAATATTTTTTTACAATCCATAATTTTTTTAAAACCAATTATCCCATAGTAGAATGGATTTCAAGGTTAAATTCCTTTAATCTAATGTAAGTCAGATCATACTGATTTGAATATTATTCAAAGGACATATAGTGATACATGTATAGTGACTTAGGACACACAGAGTTACATCCAGGGGGACAAGGCCTCCTTTTTCTCATGGGATCATTATTTTTAAATTGAAGTTTAAATTCAATATTATTTTGTATTAGTTTCAGGTGTACAGCATAATGGTTAGCTAATCATATACTTTACACAGTGTTCCCCTGATATTTCCAGTACACAATGGGCACCATAAATAGTTATTACAATATTATTGACTATATTCCCTATGCTGCATTTTACGTTCCCCCATGACTATTTTGTAACCACCAATCTGTATTTCTTAATCCCTTCATCTTTTCACCCAGCCCACCAACCCCTCTCCTGTCTGGCAAGACACCAGTTCCGTCTCTGTGTCTATGCGTCTCTTTCAATTTTGTTTGGTTGTTTATTTTGCTCTTTGGATTCCACATATACATATTTGTCTTTCTCTGACTGGCTTTTTTCACTTAGCATGATCCAAGTGTGGAAACTACCAGAGAACTGAAAAACACCCAAAACTCCACCAAGTGACCCTGTTCCTCCAGTGACACAATCTATCTTGAAAGAATGTCATGCTACAAAGGACACAGTAAAAGCAAATATATGAAGTAACTGGAGTAAGGAATTGCCATGGCAATCAAATACCAAATTAGAAGGGGGCTTCTTGTTTGATCTGAAGGGTTTTTGCTTTTTGGAACCATAATGTGTTGCTTTCTCTAAGCATCACACACACACACACACACACACACACACACACACACACACACACAATACACAACTTGCTAAATTTAGTTGTAGCTATGTCACAACAATTATGACAAAATTTTCCTCTGACCACAATGTGTTTGAGCACAACTTGTTCCTCTTTCCAGGCTCTGGTTTGTACATATACAAATTTCTAGTGGGGTGACACTCACTCTCCCACAGCAAGATTCCTTCTTGAGAGTGGACAGTGAGCATCTACAGGTGAAGGTGCTAAGGAAGCAAATGGTGTCCTAGCTGGTGAGTTCTTTGTCTTTATACCCATTTCAGAGTAAGTGATGATTCCAGCTGATCCAATTTTACCATGGCCAGCCTAGAGTGACGTGCAGAGTTGTCTGTGTGTTGGGCAGTGCCTTTATTGTCTTGTGGGATGAGAATCAGTGGACAAGGCACCACTGTCTCTCCTCCTGCCCTGCTGTGCCACCAAACCTCTCCACCCTGACTCTCTTCCCCAAGAGCCTTCACCATGGAAGCCTGTACATATAGCTGGCCTGGGCATGAATGATTAAGAGGAAACAGGAAATGGAATGGCAGCAAAGGAGAAATGAAAGAAAAAGGACTGAGAACAAATGGGACATTGTCAGCAGAAAGGAGAACATCAGAAGCGGAACCGCAAGAGATGAGGGAACCCTAAAGATGAACGAGTACTAGAACTTCTAATAATAATTCACATTTATTAGTGTTTACTATGTGCTGGGCACTGGATACACATTTTATATGAGTTTCTTCATCTCATTTAATCCTTCCCACAAACACTGTGATAGACACTATTGTGATGCCTATTTTACAAAAGATAAAAATGCTCTTGAAATGAAAAAACAAAATCCAAGTCCCCCACAACATTTCAAAGAAGTCAAGAGGGGAGAGGATAAAACGAAACAGAAAAAAAAATGGGACAAATGGCACAACATCAGATAGTAGAAATAAGTATAAATATATTAGAACTAAACTCTAAAGTTAAAAGACAATGACTGCCCATTGGATAGAAAAAACAAATTTGCACTACATGTTGTTTCCAAGAGCACATCTAAAACAGAATGGTAGAGACAGGAAAGTAAAGATGTGAAAAAACATACCAGACACATAAGAATGACAAGAAAGCTTATTAAGTTGTAACATTTGTTAAAATAAACTATCTTGCTTGTAAGTCTGCTGTGACTCCTTATTGCTTAAGATCTAGCTATAAACTGACTGCTTCTCTCTCTTCCTCCCTTGCCTTTTCCCTCTCCCTCCTCCCTCTCCCTCTCCTCTCCTCCCCTCTCTCAAGGTCTAGTTCAACTCCAATCTACTCCAAGAAACCTTTAAAAGCAATTCCAACCACACTGGTCTCTCTCGCCTTTCTCTGAAGCCTGTACCCCAAATGAGCATTTTTTACTGTTTCTGTTTGTTGGTTTTTTTTTGTTTTGTTTTGTTTTGTTTTTTGCATTTTCTCTAATTGCTTTACATAACTTTCCACAACATAGACTGGAAATTTCTCAAGGGCAACAAACAAGAAATGCTGCTTTTTGTTGGTTGGTTGGTTGGTTGGCTGGTTGGTTGTTATCCCTCACAGCACCTGGCAAAGTGTAATTTCTTCACTCATTAACATATTTATTGAATATGTACTATGTATCAAAGATGGGTCTGAGTACTAGGGATACAGCTGGGAGCAAATCAGAAGAAATTCTTTGCCCTGGTGGGTGAAGCTTATATTCCAGTGTGGAGAGCTGGAATCACCCAGGAAGGGGGATAGGAAGTGAGTGAGGATGGGGCTTTCAATTTTGGATGTGGCGGCCAGGGTGGCCTCTATGAGAGGTCTCTGACTGAGGGGAGGGAATGAGACCTGGGGCTCTCTTTGAGGTGGGAACAAACAGCAGAGGAAATAGGCAGGGCAGAGTGTACTTGGCTGGTGTGAGCAATGGCCATGAGGTCAGCATGGGGGAGAACAGAAAGAGAGGAAGTTAGGCGGTAGAGTGGTGTGGGGCCTTGGGGGCCATTGGAGTTTTGAGTAGCGGAGTGCCTTGTTGAATCCAAGAGTCAGTTCAATAACTGCTGTAAACTTTAGAGATCTAGAGTTTGATGGGCCTCAGCAGATTGGCTCAGACACCCGGCACCATGCTACTCTGCCTCAGACTAAACTCAAAGGATCTTGTGCAAACAGTACTCCCTTGAGTGAGCCACACTGAACTTGTACTAGTAGAAGAAAACCACTTGCTGAAGAACCGGAACCTTCAAGTCAATTAAACCTGCGCATTGAGTGCATGATGTCACTTACCATGTTATTTTCATCTCTATCTTCGCTGTGGTGCCAGATGGTGTTTTCCCTCAAGCTGTCCCAGATAAATTTAGAATCTAAGTAAGGGCAATGTCCTTGCTGTACACACATGGCTTCAAGTCAAGCCCCCTGATGTTGTGTCTTCCAATCAGATTACTATTCCTAAGCCCCTCTTATGTGAAAATCCTGTGGTCAACCTGGACAGAGTCTCTAGCCTTCAGGAGCTTGAGTCCAGAGGCAGAAATAAACATGCACACAAACCTCTGTATTCTTTGCTATGGTTGAGAAAAGAATTTTGCATTTGGGGGTTAAGCCAAAAAATAATGGCATTTGAAAAATGGAAACGCTTTCTGGCCAAAGAGAACAGCAAGAGGAAAGAGTTATAGTGAGAAAATATCAGAGGTGACAAACAGGATCCAGGCAGGTAATAAGTGCCAGGCCAGCTCCAGGCAGGTAATAAGTGCCAGGCCAGCTGGGGAGCATGTGCCCTGTTGCTAAAGGCCAGCCAGGGAGCATGTGCCCTGTTGCTAAAGGCCAGCCAGGGAGCATGTGCCCTGTTGCTAAAGTGGTCACCCCTGATTAGGCCTGCTGCCTATTGGCACACCAGAGAAGCTGGAAATAGGGAGTGTTATGCAAAATCTCCTGATTTTCTTTTCATTTTAGACATCAAAATCTAAATAAACTTAAACATGACGTAGACCAAACAAAATTGCTCAAAGGTGGCCAGCTAGCTAGGAGAATAAGAGTGCCAAGTGACTTGAGGAGACTAGCTGGAGATGAAGCTGGGAAGAGTGGGGAATGTGACATGAAGAAACAAGACTGTAGGCAAAGGAGTTGGGATTTCCTTTTGTGGAATTTGAGGGGAGGGGAGGTCACTTAAGAAACATAAGCTGGGAGTGAAAGGGTCAGATTTGCACATTGGAAAGATCTATCTCGGGAAAGGTGGACTTGAAGACTGTATTGATTGTATAAGGGAAAGGCCATAAGGAACTGAGTATAACTGTGGAGGTGAGGGGGGTAGAGAAGAGATCGGAGAGGTGTTTTATGATGCAAGTGATTACATGACTAGATGATGGGGTGGAGAAACTATGAACATTAGATATAAGGAAAAGAGGTGTCAAAGGTAACTACTTCTAGCATTAATTTCTCTGGGATTTTTGGTGGGCATGAGGAGAATGGGTGGGTAGGGGTGAAGTACAAAAGATAACAAAGAGGACATTAGCTCAGGATTTCTCAACTTTGGCACTATTGTCATTTTGAGCTGGATAAGTCTTTGTTGTGGGAGATGGGCCTGTGCCTAGTAGGATATTTAGCAGCATCCCTGGCCTATACGCAGTAGACGCCAGTAGCACACCCACAACCCCAAGTCATGACCACCAAAAATATCTCCAGACATTGCCCAATGTCCCCTGGGGAGGCAAAATTGCCCCCATTGGGAACCATTGCTCTAGTGTCAGAGGGAAATTCCCTATTTGCTACTTCCCTTTTTGCTTTGCAGTAGCGGTGGGGATCTGTTTGGTTTTTGTTTAATAAAAGGTAGAAGACCCTTTGTGAGATTTTTGCCTAAGGAACCAGAATTCTTAGCTATGAACTCAGGAGGGTATCTCTAACTGGCTGGAAGAAGGCCTGACTTTGGAAAGAGGGACATTATTTTTTCCTCCCAGATATTTTCCTGTTTGTGCCCTTTTCTAACTCCCCTTAGAGAAAAGGAGAGAGCCAACTAGAGTGGCTGAGGTGACTAGGTCAGTCCAGAACTCCAGCCACCTCAGGCTAAAGTGCAAGTAGAGGCAAATGGTAGTCTCACACCCAAGTCATCAGGGCTCTATGAATTAAGGGTTAAAGCAGCTAAACTTGATGTTGACTCATCAGGACTTTGATTACACAAGGCAAAAACGAGAGCTCTTGTTTATTGCAGTTCCTGGAAAGCCTTCCATTTATCTTCATCTTCCTGCAGACAGGACAGTGGCTTAATTCCATCCAAGATGTTCATTCAGTTAAAGGACATAAAGATTACAAATGAAAGTTTGATGTTGAAGAAACAGCACTCCTAACCCTTTCGACCCCTTAAATTTTTTTTTAATGTTGTTTGATAATTAGGGTCCAGAGGATGTGGAAGTGACTGTAACAGTCTTACTCACAGACAGCAGGCCACACCACTGCCCTTTGTCTTTTTGCTCACAATGTCTGTCCAAATTCTCAGGGTGTTTTCTAGAGGCTAATGACAAGCTCTGACCCTCATTTTCCTAATCATTTCCTGCCATTACTGTTGTTTCATTAAGTACTCGCTTGCTTAGTCTAGGCAGACAATGTACCCAATGGCACTCAGCCAATCCTCAGGGGCTCCTGTTCTCATTGGAGACTTCTTAAAGGCAGATGACATAATGATTCTGGAGACATTATTATAAACTTATTGTATAATGTTTATGGCAAATGTCAACAAGTATGCATGCGTGTGGAGATGGGAGAGGAGGTCTTAGGTTAGAGACTGTCTGGCCTATTTGCAGGCTAATTTAGAAATTACATTATAAGAAATAACTGAAAAATAATCTTGCAGTTGTACAGGGTTTGGTAGTTTACAAAATGTTTTCATAAACATTATTTTGTTCAATAATATATGCAGGCAAGGATTTATTATAAACCTTGAACCGGACTCCGTATCTTAAAATTCAGTACATGCAGGCCTGACTTCTGGAAGCCCTCCTTGTCCTTTCCTTCCCATAAGGTGCCTCTTCTTTGTGCCCCACAGTTCCTTGTTCTTGCCTTTATAATAGCCCCTTGCATTGGATGTAGCTTTTGTTGGTAGGGCCTACTAGTATTTGTAATGACTGTCTACCACAGTTCCTGAAAGGACAATAAATATTCATTAAATTTGAGGGCCAAGAGTGAGGACTTTGTTTTGGATGGGTTCAACATTCCCATGGCTTTTGGGGAGGTTCTGAACTAGGTATATTATCAGCATTTTTATTGATATATTATTTGCAACAGATTTCAGGTATATACATTGGCTTAATTCAAACAAAATACACCTCAGTTAGTGGGTCTCATCCATCCAGACATGACTCTTTTTTGGGAGATGGTAACATAAAAGGTTCCCCACCCACCATGTCCATGTCCTAATTCCAGACAACTGTGAATATGTTACCTTACCTGGCAAAAGGAAAAAGGAATGTTGCCGTCGTGGATTATCTGGTAGGTCCAATTTAATCAAAAGGGTTTTAGAAATGAAAAAGGGAGGCAAGAGGGTCAGAGTGAGAGATGATGTAAGAAGGAATGTAGAGGTCTGAGTGGTATAGCAACAAGCCAAGGAATGTGGGCAGCCTCTAGAACAGGGGTGGGCAAACTTTTTGACTCGAGGGCCACAATGGGTTCTTAAACTGGACCGGAGGGCCGGAACAAAAGCATGGATGGAGTGTTTGTGTGAGCTAATATAAATTCAAAGTAAACATCATTACATAAAAGGGTACGGTCTTTTTTTTTTTTTTTTTTTTTTAGTTTTATTGCGACCGTAGTTTGCCCACGGCTGCTCTAGAAGCTGGAAAAGGCAAGGAAATAGATTTTCCCTTAGAAACTCCCAAAGGAAGGCAGCTCTGCCCACACCTTGATTTTAGCCCAGTGAGACTTCTGACCTCCAGAACTCTAATATAATAAAACTGTATTGTTTTAGGTCAGCAAATTTGTGGTAATTCGTTACAGCAACAATAGCAAGCAAATAAAGGGTTCCATGTTTCCTCCATTCCCAACTTCAATGGCCCTTGGTCACCCACTTTCTCTATTTAATATGTATCCTTCTGCCTCACTTTCCATCCTCTCAATTCATACCCACAGAAAAGAAACACATGGAAAGTTAGTTGTGTGCTTTTAAAAAATCCAAGTACACAGTATGGCACTGACCCTAATATTTAGAGCAGTGGTTCCCCGCCCCCCTCAATATTATGTATGATTTAAATAGACTTTTAGTCATTTTCACATGACTAATCCAATTTGTGGTCTTCCAAGTCCACCTAGTGAGGTGGGGCTGGGATTACTCGCCCTGGACTCACAGTTTAGGAAACAATGGCTCAGAGGCCAAGGATTAGAAGCCACGTCTCTAGGCTCCCAGGCCGAGGCTCTTTCCCCTAGATGGCCCTGCCCTGGTGACCAGCAGGGCACAGTCCCTGGAACGGCCAAGGCTCTCGCAAGTAAGCACGCAGCGGAGACCCGGGCCCGGGCGCGGGGGTTGGGGACTAGCAGGCCCTGGAGGTCGTGGCGCGATGTGATCCAAGAGGTTCCGGTTTGCCCAC
>NW_005871050.1:17972211-18009088 GCF_000147115.1 Myotis lucifugus | reverse complement strand
CCGAGGGCCGCGACGGAATGGGCGCCGGGGTCTGTTACTCGACGCCCAGCGATGGGCGACGGCTGTCTCCGGCGTCCGCTTCCAGGTGGGGAACCCAGGGGCGGCGGGGCTTTCCGGATCCCGGGCGGCGACGGCGGAGCGGGAGGACGAAGACTCGCCGCCGCTCTTCCCTCGCGCCGTCGGCAAGAGCCGAAGAGCCTAAAGGAGCCAGGCGCCTGGGCACCGGACCGAAACACTCTCGCGTCGCGGGGCGGCGGTTCGGGACCCGGAATGTCGCCTGGGAGTCCAGAACGGGTCGAGGGGCCTGGAGTCCGAGAACAGAGTCCGAGGTCCGGGCGAGCCCGGTCCGGTGAAGGGGTGGGAGTGAATGGAACCTCTGAAGGTCCTAGTCTCTTAGAAAAAGGATGTTCGGATCACGTCCTCCTCTGGCGTCCAAGAAATCCGCTGGGAAACCCGGGGCAGCATCCAGGCGGATGCTTTTTTATTCTCTTTAATAACCTTTACGTTTTGGAATAATTTTTGATTTACAGAAAAGTTGCAGGGGAAGTATAGAGAGTTCGCCTATACCCCTCACCCTGTGTGGCAACTTTTATTTAACCCTCAGAATCACTGTGAAAAGTTGGGGGCCAATGACTTCCTCAAGGACAGCTCCTGGTACGAGTGGCCTTCTGGATATTTTGGAAGATAACAGTAGCTCCAAATTTGATAGATTTTATTATCACATTGACACAAACACCACAATTTGCTTATTGTATTTTCACCCACGTGTTGTGCTTTGAAACCCAAGTTGAAATGCTGATTAGGAAACTTCGAAGTCCTCAATCGATTCAGTCAACAATGAGCAAAACAGATCAAGTCCCCTCCCTGTGGAGCTTATCTGCTATTGGAAGAGTCGGGGTGGGGGAGCATATAAGGTATGTCAGATGGTGCTAAGTGCTATGTAGAAAAACAAAAGGGTTTGCCATTGTAAAGAGGATAGAGTGGGAAGACATTGAAAAGGTGGCATTTGAATAGAGACCTGAGAGAGGTTTGAAATTTGTCAGTCAGTAACTATTCAAGTGCCTGCCTTGTTTAGTACTCAGCCGGGTGCTGTACATTCACTTAGAACCTGAGTGTGTACAGCATCATCCTTGCCCCCAAGGTGCCGCTAGTTCATTTGGGGAGATCCGATTTCCATAATTATTTGGGGAAACTGATGTCCATTGAAGGGAAGGGACTTGTTTAAGGTCACCCATCTCATTAGTCTCCTGATTTTCACAGTGCTACTCCAGCACCCTCCCTCCTACAGATTCCCTCCCACACACACCTGAAACAACAGCTGGCCTTCTAGACAATACTAGCACCCACCCCCCCAACTTAATCAGTTTTGTCATAGGGGTTTATTGGCAACTTGATGACTTAGAATACAGAGATTTTTTCCCATTAGAAATACTGATAGAATTGCATTACAAAGTGGTGAAGAAGAAAAAAAAGTCAGGGGACTTGACTTTTAGTGGTCTGACATTTCCCAGCTGTTGGACTCTGGGCTAGTCATTTCCCCTTCCTTATGCCGTGTGAACTCCATAGTTCTAAAGGCTCTTTTAGCTCTAATCTTGAGAGTTTAGAGAATGATTAGGTCACCAGCTTAGTTTATTCTATTTAGAATTGTAGCCCACATTGTGGCATGAATTAATAACACCAACTAGCATTTATATAGTGTTTGCTCTATGCCAGGCAGTGTTTTAAATTTTTCACTTGTACTATTTCATTTAATCTTTACACAAAAGATTATACTGTAGGTGCTGGTATTAATCCCATTTTGTATCTGAGGAAACTGCGGCACAGTGAGCCTACCAGCCTTGCTTGAACAACAGCTGGTAGAGTGGAGGAGCCAGGCTTCCAACCCCGGCAGCCTGGTTTCAGAGGCCTTAACCACTGTATCAGTGCCTCTCTGTTTAGAGGTGAGGGGAGTCCTTGGCTGGGAGAGGAGCAGGGTGCCTCCCAGAGTAGCAGGGCAGGACTAGTTGGGACCCATGAAAGTATATACAGGCCACTTGTTAAGGAGTGAATGTTCGTAGCTTGGAGACTCGCTTTATAATTGCCAGACTGTGTGTTCCAAACAATAAGTACTGTAGGCACTCAGAAGAAGGGAAACTGTGAGGGCTGGTAGTTTCATGGAAGAGGTAAAACTTGAGCTAGCCCTTCGGGATGGGTAGAATTTGACTAGGTGGAGAAATTATTCCTGTTGCGGGGGGTAGGGGGGTGCATAGCAAGAGCAGATGCCCTGGTGTGAGAGGGTGAGAGTGTTTTTTTGTGCTCAGTGGAGGAGCCCGGTTTGGCAGGAGGGTGCTTCGGCAAAGTCAGTCCAAACAGAAGAGTTTCATTTGCCCTTGAAGGCCCTGAGTGGGGAGCAAAGTGGGAGAATTACACTGGAGGAGAAGCAAGCAGGGAGACTTAACTGGGTGAGGGAGATTGCTGGAGTGTGAAGCTATGCAGGAATCTAGGCTTGTAGGTGACCACTAGAAAGTTGTGTTGTGGACTCCTTCTGTCCAGGACCATGGGCCCAGCAGAGCAAACCAGTGTGATTGAAATGACACAGAGAGATGTTGGTGCAAGAAAAAAATGGACAGACTGAGTTGATGAGTGAATAGATGTAAGGGAAGGAGATAGATGTCTCATATGTGATTCTTGTGATTTCCTTAACTTTTCCCAAAATATGCATGCAAAACCATTAGCTAAGCAACATGCCTTATTAGAAAGAGCATTGATCACATTAAGTCCCTCTCTCCTCTCCTTCACGCTTTGCTTTCTGAAGTAAGTGATCAGCCTCTAAGAAATGGATGCATTAGCTGCCTAAGGAAAGCTTATTAGGCAGAAGAGAGATGTTCTGTCTCAAAAACCAAAACAATTGTTTAGAACTTCTTTGTCTCTTCAAGGAGAAAGAGAGCAGCTAGCTAACATTTATTGAGCGCTTGCTTTGTGCCAGGCACTGTTAGGGCATTTTATCTGTATTAAGTCATTTGATCCTGCTAATAGTTGTTAGGTTATGATCATCCTCGTGTTATATATGAGAAAACTGAGGCATAGACAGGTTAAGTGACTTGGCAGTTGGTAAGTAGCAGAGCAGGCATATGAACTCAGTCTGGCTTCAGAGCCCATGTTCTTAGTCACTCCACTCCACTGAAATTCTATGTCCTATTACCTGTGAGCTGCTGTTAGAGACCTTTACAAGAAGTACGGTCTGCACTTATTTATGTAGATGTCTGGATGTATTATACACACATACACATGTATTCATATATATCCGAACATTTGGAGATTGTATTTAAAGTTTCGGTGTGTGTATATTTGTGTGTGTGTGTGTGTGTGTGTGTGTGTGTGTGTGTTTTAAAGTACAGGAAATAGAAAAATCTCAGGAAAAATGGAAGGAATCATTAGTGGGAAAAAAAGAATAGCAGATATTCACAAATAGCCTAAAATGCAAAAACAGTGAGATCTGACTAAAGGACACTTCAAAACAGATGTGTGTGTGCGGGGGCGGTGGAGGAGGAATTAAATCCATTTGTGAGATTGGAAATAGTGCAGGATATTATTCTGTTAAAACACTGAGGTTAAAGAAAGACTTTAAAAGGTCTTAAATTACTTGAAAATTGCTGTCCAATGTAACTGAACCATAAATAGCTAATGTTTTTATTACCAGGGCTTTAATTTTTGTGTAGGAGTGGGAGGTAGGTGGAAAGGTTGTTTCAGTTTAGTTCTGGAACCTGGAAAATAAGACAGATAATCCTAATGTAGATTATAGTCTTCAGTAGGAGCAAGTTTTAATTAGAGGCTGTATATCTGACAAATGATTTGTCTTCAAAAACATCATTGGCCCTATCTGGTTTGGCTCAGTGGATAGAGCGTTGGCCTGCAGACTGAAGGGTCCCGGGTTTGATTCTGGTCAAGGACACGTGCCCAGGTTGTGGGCTTGATCCCCAGTAGGGGGCGTGCAGGAGACAGCTGATTAATGATTCTCTCCCTTTCTGAAATAAAAGTAAAAACAAACAAATATCATTGATGTGATGTTAGAAGAGCCAAAACGGAATAGCTGTACACTCTTGTAGTCACTTAAAATCCTGTTGCCTGAGCCATTGGTGCTCTCTGGCACTAGCTGGATTAGAATGAAGTGCAATAGGAATTCCCTGTTTCCACAAGGCCTAGCCTGCTGTGAGCTGCTCCTCCCCACATTTGGGCCTCTGGTCTACCTTGCTGAAAGTCTAATGCAGTAGAGTCAGGAAAGAGGGAATAAATATTGAGAGTCAAGGGCCTTTTTGGCTGCGATGTATAAAACTGACTGTTGGGGGAAATCCCAACTATGTAGTGCCTGTCGGGTTGATATTTTGGGGACACATGGAATTTTTTTGTTCAGTTTAAAGAGAAAAGTAATGCTATAAGTATTGCAGATTATGTAAGAGGCCCAGTGCACTCCACAGTGTCAGCATAGGGTATAAAATATAACTCTATAGATTGATAAATTAATATAACTGTAGTTCTTAAGTAATTAATAATGATTATTTGCCACTTTATAGATAATTTGGGGGATTGTTTTAAAAATTAGTTTAATAAACTTTATTTTGGAGTAATTTTTGATTTACAGAAAGGTTGCGAAGGTACGACAGAGCATTCCTGTACACCCCTCACCCAGTATCTGGGCTGATGATTTTGGTAGTCCTGGCCTCAGGGAAAGTTCTCAAGGAAGTTTGAAATTATGTACTCCTGCCCCTATGTATTTCCCTGTATTTGGCAGAAGTAGTAAAACTCCTTTCCCTCATCTTAGAGCAGTGATGGCGAACCTTTCGAGCTCGGCATGTCAGCATTTTGAAAAACCCTAACTTAACTCTGGTGCCGTGTCACATATAGAAATTTTTTGATATTTGCAACCATAGTAAAACAAAGATTTATATTTTTGATATTTATTTTATATATTTAAATGCCATTTAACAAAGAAAAATCAACCAAAAAAATGAGTTCGCGTGTCACCTCTGACACGCGTGTCTTAGGTTCGCCATCACTGTCTTAGAGCTTCGTCCAAAATAATAGTAAATATTTGGTGTGGAGGCTTTCTCCAAATGAAACACATTTTTAAGATACTAGTACTGGTTCACAGTTTCTCCTCTTTTATTCCCTCTTCAGATTAGCTAAAGGTACAGTTCCAGCTGTTTAGTGTCAGAACTCAAGGGAACAGCAAGGGCTGTTAAATCTCTCTCAGTACTTCTCTGGCAGAGTTATAAATAATTGCCAGATCATGTTAGCAAGCAGACTAAACGCTTAAGCTCACTGGCAGAACTGCTGAGATGGAAGTGACTGTATTGAGGGAGATGTGGATCCCAAGTGTGGGGAACCCCAAATTCCTGCAGGAGGAAAACTTAGAAATTTAAGAATATATTTTTCTCTGTATAGCAAGTAGTTAAGAACGTGACCTGGAGCCACATGAATTTCTGGGTTTGCACCCAGCTCTGTCATTCACTAGCCTTAGGATATGAGACAAGTGACTCAACTTCTCTGCACCTTAGTTGCCTCATCTTTAAGAACAAGCTGATAGTCCGCGACTTTCTTATAAGATTGTTGTGAGGATTCAATGGGTGAATATGGGGAGAGTACTTAGAACAGTGCCTGTCTCAATAAATGTTAGATATTTCTACTCAGCTTTTTAAAATACAATTTTATTGATTTCAAAGAGAAAGGGAGAGGGAGAGAGAGATAGAAATATCAATGATGAGGAGAAGTCATTGATTGGCTGCCTCCTGCATGCCCCACCCTGAGGATGGAGCCCACAACCTGGGCATGTGCCCTGACCGGAATTAAACCTTGAACTCCTGGTTCATAGATTGATATTCAACCACTGCGCTCTGCTCATTTTTCTTATTCTTGACTTCTAGGACTTGGAGGAATGAATTAAATGAATCACCCCAAACAGTGGCTGATATTGATAAATTTATTTATTATGCTTGATTTGAACAGAAACTCAGCCACCAGTGACGAATTTGAGTGTTTCAATTGAAAACCTCTGCACAGTAAAATGGACATGGAATCCTCCAGAGGGAGCCAGCCCGAATTGTAGTCTGTGGTATTTTAGTCATTTCGGCAACAAGCAGGATAAGGTAAGTTTTCTGGAACATACGGCATTAAATGAGGTAAAATGAACACTATGAATTGGAGCCAAGAATAAGCCCAATTCTAATCTTACTTCAAGGTGGGAATTTGATTTTGGGCTATGTCTAAATTTTAACTGATAACATTACAGAAACAACTGTTGAGGAAATTGAACGTATGAAATGATTTGCTAATTATTTGATAAACACAATTGTGATTCTCTGATAGGAAATAGTAGATATCTTTATTAGGCACTCACTAAATAAATATGTTAAAATTGGTTCCTGCCTAAAAGCCTTGTACAGTAGGTCCTCGGACTATGTCAGAGATCCGTTCCTACAGCACAATGTAACTCATTTTTGCCGTAGATCGGAACCCACCTACATAAGCACCTACGTCACTCACATGGAGCACATACACAACAGTAATGAAGTGAAACAGTAAAAAAAAAATTAAAAGAAAGATAACAATTCCTGACCTTTACTTGTGGTAAATAAATAATAAAAAACATAAAGCACATATGTACATACGTCGAAATGACGGAACTTTTTTTTTTTAATAAATAAATGGGAGATGGCGACGTAACCACGAAATAACGTACGTCGAGTCCGACGTAACCTGAGGACTGTCTGTATCTATATAATACTTTCAATTTCTCAGGGAATTTTCACATTCACCATCTTGTTAATCATATGCATGGATAGTTACGCAAGAACTATGTGATGCAAAGCAAAGGGCTGTATGGCTCGAGAAAACAAATAAGATGTTCCTGGCAGGTAAGGTTGACCAGAAGGTTTCCTGATGTCTGAAGAAAACGGGAACTGTCAGCCTTTCCAGTCAGGTGTAGTTGACTGATTCAAGTGAATTTTTGTTAACAAGATTGGTTATTTATGATAATCTTATTCAGCGGAATTTTCTCTTGGGCTTTATTGGTTTGTAGCCCCTTGTAATTGATAGGTTCTTCAAAGTGTCATATCATCTGTTCAAAGCTGTTTTATATCTTTATACCTTCTTTCAGTGGGGGCGTGAGCGGATGTTTCGGGTTGACTTTGTCCAGGATTTTGAGGCCAAATGAGAAATTGTTATTAGTGACAGTACTTTGGAGCTGTGAATTGTGAAATCACCAGTTCAAGCAGTTTGGTGGCAGGACAAGGCTAGGTGCTAGCTGATGTGCCACTTTTAAGGAGCTCAGTGGCCTGGGGGTAAATTACTTAAATTGAAAAGGCCTCTCTGAGCCTCAGTTTCTTTGTGTATAAAGTGTGGCTCTACTCACTTCCCTGGTTTTGCTGGGACAAGGAAAATATTGTATGTGAAGGCTTAAGAAAGTGAGGAAGTAACAGGTTCTTTCTCTTGAGGGAAATGTGCTAATCTGCCTCCTTCAACCTTTTCTTGCTGAGGTGTTAAGGTTTAGGTGTTAATTGAGGCTAGTCAAATGTATTTGCATTTTCTAAGAGGTCCTCTAAATGCGGAAGCCTGTAATATTCCTAGCAGTGAAACTTGAGTAGAGTTCTGCTTTTCACTATGTTGGCTTCCTCTTGTTCCTAAGGAGGGGCTTTAGGCATTGGGAGTCTTTGTAGCAATTTCTGGTAGTTCAATCTTGAGAAATTCCAGAAAAGACCCCTAAGTCTCCCCTAAGTATCTAATTGAAATCCTGAGAGGTCACTTTTTTCTAACTGTTCCCTACTCGTTAGCCTATTAACCATGTTCAAAGATCGATCAGGTGGGGTTAATTCCTAGTATACTTACAGGAATTTAAACTTAAAAGTAACTTGAGGAGGCAGTGGAATCAGAATTGGATTCGAAATTTTATCTTTTCCCCTTTCAAGCTGTGTGATCTTGGGCAAGTCACTTAACCTCTCTGAGCCTCCAGTTCCTTGTTTGTAAAAGGCTGGTGGGGGAATGAGCTAATAATTGTACAGTTGACCCTTGAACAACATGATTTTGAACTGTACAGGTTCACTTATATGTAGATTTTTAAAAAATAAATACAGTCAACACTTAGTATGTACCTGGTTCGAATCTGTGAGTTCAATCAACTGTGGATCAAAAACAGTATTTCTGCATTCCCAACCACTGTCTCCCAGCTGCTGTTTCCCAACCTTGGATCAGAAATACTGTTTCAACCTGTAATTGGTTGAATATGCGTATTCAAAGGGCCCACTGTAGACCAAAATTTATGTGAGGATTATGAGGATTTCAGACTGCTAGAGGGGATGTTGGTACCCCACCCCAAGTTGTTCAAGGGTCAACTGTATCTACTTCATATGGAGGGCATGTGTATTAAAAGGAGATGATATTTGTGGGCCTTGGCAAGGTACCTCAGTTGGTTAGAGCATTGTCCTGATGTGCCAAGGTTGTGGGTTTGATCCCCAGTTAGGTCACATACAGGAATCAACCAGTGAATGCATGAGTGGGTGGAGCAGCAGATCAATGTCTCTCTCCCTTCCCTGTCTCTCTCAAATCAATCTATCCTATATAATAAAAGAGAAACATGTAAATTGACCATCCCTTTGCCACGCTCACCAGCCAATCAGGAGTGAATATGCAAATTAACCTGACAGAGATGGCAGGTTAATTTGCATACACAGGCGGCGGGTGGAGAGCAGAGTGGGAGAGCCGGCAGCTTGGGGGACGTGGCTCCCTCAGTTGCTCCCCCAAGCAGCTGGGCGGAGAGCAGAGCAGGAGAGCCGGAGGCTTGGGGGGACGTGGCAGAGTGGGAGGCCATGGGACAGAGACACAGCAGGAAGGGGAAACCTAGAGCGCGGGGAGCACCAGGAATTCTGGGAATAGTACTTCTGGTGGCAGCCCCAGGACCAGAAGCAGAAGCCCAGAGCATGGGGAGCACCAGGAATGCTGGGAATCGTAGTTCTGATGGCAGACGGATCTCCTAGACCAATGGTTCTCAACCTGTGGATCACGACCCCTTTGGCGGTCGAACGACCCTTTCACAGGGGTCACCTAAGACCATCCTGCATATCAGATATTTACATTACGATTCATAAAAGTAGCAACATTACAGTTATGATGTAGCAACGAAAATAATTTTATGGTTGGGTCACAACATGAGGAACTGTATTCAAAGGGCCAGAAGGTTGAGAACCACTGCACTAGAGCAAAGTGAGCCTGGAGCAAGTTACTGTTGTGGTGGGGGATGGAGGGAAAGCAAAGGTGAGAGACATAAGTAAAATCAGAGTGTCTAGGAAAAATTAAAGGGAAGATATCCTAAAACTTCCAGGAAATCTCCACCAATGGAGCAAAGAAAAAAAAATGCCTCTATTATTGTGTGAGCAACGAACCAAACTGGGTTGGGGTCTCAGACAATTCGCTCATATGATTGCAAAGGCAGACAGAAACTCCCAGATTGCTGAGGACTCCCCTGAGGGCTCCCAGATTGGAGAGGGTGCAGGTCGGGCTGAGGGACCCACCCCCAGTGCACGAATCTTCATGCATTGGGCCCCTAGTATATATATATAAAAGCCTAAGTGACTGTTACGACCAGTCGACCGGTTGGCCAGTGGCTATGACACAAACTGACCACCAGGGGGCAGATGCTCAATGCAGGAGCTGCCCCTGGTAATCAGTGCGCTCCCACAGCCAACCTCCCATGGTCTCTCCCCCTGGCTGTCTGGCCCTGATGGCCCAGATAGGGACTGGGCGAGATGGCCCCAATTGGCCCCAATTGCCAGCCAGGCCGAGGGACCCCACCCGTGCACAAATTCATGCACCGGGTCTCTAGTAAATAAATAAAAAAGAAAAGAAGATGATGCTTTTAATGCACCTGGCTACAGAGTTAGTGCTCAGTAATTGTTAGCTTTTATCATTATTACTATTGTTAGGTTGAACCATAAGCAATTGTCACTTTTATGGTGCAACCTAATATTATTATTTGATCTTGTTCCTCCCATTTTGCCCCTGAAGAGACCAAATAGAGACCATAAAGGGTGACCTCTGCTTAAAGTAATTTATTTCAGCCATTTGACAGCGTTGGTAGCTATCAATCCCAAATTTGTGATAAATGGATTATGTCTTCAGTTAGTGGTGGGGGATTTCCTGTCTGGATCTTTTGAAGGTTACAGTCTTGAGGCTGAGAATGAATGGTGGGAGTAATTTTCCTTTCCTCTTTCTGTCCTTTGGTCCCAGCATTAACATTTCAGACAAAACTAGGGTACATACATCCTTTGAAGCATATTAAAGAAGTGGTATTATGATAGTTTGTACATGTTAAGGGGCTGATGTGACTGTCCAAAGTTCTCAAATTGCTAAATGAGATAAACCCTTGAGGTCATTTTCAGTCTTCAGATTGGAGGACCATTAAGATGAATGAAGGGGCCCTAACTAGTTTGGCTCGGTGGATAGAGCGTTGGCCTGTGGACTGAAGGGTCCTGGGTTTGATTCCGGTCAAGGGCATGTACCTTGGTTGTGGGCACATCCCCAGTAGGAGGTGTGCAGGAGGCAGCTGATCGATGTTTCTCATCGATGTTTCTAACTCTCTATCCCTCTCCCTTTCTCTCTGTAAAAAAATCAATAAAATCCTACCTAATAAAAGACAAAAAGGGTAATTAACCGTACCCCTGCTGTGCTTCCCATTGGCTAATCAGGGCGATATGCAAATTAACTGCCAAGAAAGATGGAGGTTAACCGCCAACCCAACAAAGATGGTAGTTAATTTACATTGGGAGGCGAAAGGGGAAGGACGGAAGAACCGTGATTGGAAACCCAGGCGGCAGGCAAGAGCCGGGTGGCAGGGTAAAGGCGGCCCCCAGGGCCGCCTTTGCCCTGCCCCCCACCCTGGATCCGAGAACCGGGGCAAAGGCCCGCCCCCCAGCTGGTGATTGGAGAAGCCGGGCGGGGCAGGGAAGAGGCTGCCAGCGTCTGCCTCTTCCCTGCCCCCCACCCCGGTGGTGATCGGTGACCCCGAGAGGCAGGGAGGGACCCAGAACACGCAGAAGCCGTCCTGCCTGGCCATGGGGGACCTGATCATGTCCCTGGCGACGAGGCAGGGAGGGACCCAGAACACACGGAAGCCGTCCTGCCTGGCTGAGGGGGACCTGATCGCATCCCCGGCAGCGAGGCAGGGAGGGACCCAGAACACAGGGAAGCCGTCCTGCATGGCCACGGGGACCGATCGCATCCCCGACAGTGAGGCAGGGAGGGACCCAGAACATGCGGAAGCCGGGTCATTTTTTTTTTTTTAGATTGTGTAATTATTTATTACAAATAAACGGTGGTTTCACATCTGTCAAAAACGGGTCCTGTTTTTACGTGTGTGCAGGTTCTGATGTACAAGAAAGGGTCATGTGCTTAGTTCGTCCATGCAAAGCTCACAGGTACATCACTAAATACTTTAAAAATAGAAGGATCTCCTTTTGAACCAATCTGTTTAGATTCATGATTAGTAAAACAGTATGAAACTAATGAAATACAGTGATAGGAATTAGGAAGTGCGACACTGATGGTTCTGGGCATGTGAAGGGTGAGGGACAGAAGGGTACACACGGTCTTCCCTTCAGTTCTGCTGGAGAGATGAGCTCCAAGGGCCGGAGCTGCTCCATACCCAGAGGAGGAGGGTGTGGTCAGTGGCTCTGTTTCAGAACTTCTTGCCAAGCAGAGAGCTTACCCGACCCACAGGAACCTTTTTACTCCAGAAAACAGAAACAGCCAGTTCCCAATGGGCATGGGAAAACCAGTGTCTCCTCCTGTGCACGGTGTCCTGATAGGGTGACGGGGGAGGTGGGCGAGGGGAGCAGTGCAGAGTTGTTAGGCAGCTGGAGTGGGAGTGGAAAGGCCATGAAATGTCCACAGTCCTGGCTGTGCCCACGGCCTGGGCGGCTCCTCCAGGCCCTGGATGAGGGATTTGGGCTGATTCTCTCGGGAAGGGAATATTCCATGGGTGGAAGATTTACAGGCTCAGGGTGGGCTGTGTGTTAGTTTGGGGCAAATCCCTGAGCATTCCTGCTGCCAAGCCCTCAAAGGAATGAGGCAGAGGCACTCCTCACCCCCAAGACCCCTTCGTGGACATTTTAGCATCTATGTGATTTTTAATCCCTTCAGGGAGACTTTCTATCCTGCAGTCCCATCCCACCCCACTGTTGCTATTTGTCTGCCAGCTGGGTCGAGCATCAAGGGGAAGGGGAGTTTATACTTACTGAAAGACTACTGACCCTACCAGGAAACCAACCTGTTTACTGTACTGTTGTAAATATCATACCCTTTATATCCTGTATATTGGCTTCTTTTAAATAAAGTGAAATGTCTTAGAAAAAAAAAAAAGGCAAGGCAGGGCGGGATCCAGAAGAACCATATGGGGAGTGCCACTCATCCAGAAGCTGGCTCATGGCTGGCCATCGCAGTGGTGGTGGCAGGAGCCTCTCCCACCTCTGTGGCAGCACTAAGAATGTCCAACTAATGCTTTAGACCTGATCCAATAGAGGCCTAAGCCTTTAGTTGGACATCCCCTGAGGGCTCCCTGGCTGCCAGAAGGATGTCTGACTGCAAGGTTAGGCCTGATCCCCTGGGGAGTGGGCCTAAGTCGACAGGTGGACATCTACCAAGGGGTCCTGGACTGTGTCTGGGTGCAGGCCAGGCTGAGGGACCCCCCCCCCGAGTGCACAAATTTTTGTGCACTGGGCCTCTAGTCTAATCTAATAAAAGAGAAACATGGTAATTAGTGTACGACCGCTACCCTTCCCATTGGCTAATCAGGGCGATATGCAAATTAACTGCCAGCCAAGTTGGCGGTTAACCGCCAACAAAGATGGAGGCTAATTTGCATATTGAAGGCAGGGTAGGACACCATCCAGGCCCCCGGTTTGCATGGGGTCTGCCGGGGGCTGGGGCAAGGCAAGCGGTGCCCATTGCCTCGCCGGAACCCTCACCTGCCCACCGGAGGCACATGCCAATGCACGTGGGCTGGGGCAAGGCAAGTGGTGCCGATCGCCTCACCGGAGCCCTTAACCGCCCACTGGTGGGCGGGCAAGGGCTCTGGCGAGGCAATGGGCACCGTTTGCCTTGCCCCAGCCCCCGCCCGCCCCCAGATCGCATTGGGATGTTTCCGGTGGGCAAGCGAGGGCTCTGGTGAGGCATCTGCACCAATTGCATTCGCCCCAGCCCCCGCCCGACCCCGGATCTCATTGGGACATGTCTCCGGTGGACAGGTGAAGGCTCGGGGTGGCAATCCGCACCGCTTGCCTTGCCCCAGCCCCCGCCCGCCCCCAGATCGCATTGGGTGTTTCCAGTAGGCAAGCGAGGGCTCCGGGCGAGGCATCTGCACCGATTGCATTGCCCAGCCCCCGCCCGCCCCCCCGGATCGCATTGGGATATGTCTCTGGCCGGCAAGGGCTCAGGCGAGGCAATCTGCATCCTGCATCCCTCCCTGATTGACCACAGTGATTCCAAGCCAGTCAGGGCTGCCTTCAGGACAGTGCTCCACGTCCCTCACCCCCACCCCAGGCCCGAGAGCAGTGCTGGGCAGAGGCAACCAGGGGTTTGGGAATGCAGCAGGAGACCTGTCCCAATGCGATCAGGGGGCGGGCGGGGGCTGGGGCGAATGCAAGTGGTGCAGATTGCCTCGCTGGAGCCCTCACCCGCCCACCAGAGACACAGGGCCCACTCTGAGAGAGAGAGAGAGAGAGAGAGAGAGAGAGGCGGAATTTTGCATCCCGCATCCCTCCCTGATTGACCAGCACGAGCGGCTGGCACAACGTGGGCTGCCTTCAGGACGGTGGATGGTGGCCCAGTGGAGAGCGGTTTCTCCATGCATGGTGCCCAGGGGTGGCTGTGAGCTGCTGCAACCCCACCCCATGCTTCAGGGTGGGGGAGAAGGCTCAAAGCCACCAGCACCCTAGGCTGCACCTCCTGTGCCTCAGCCTGCCAGGTTGGCAGGGTCCAGAGCAGGTGAGCTGCTCCCTTCCCCCAGTGGTAGAACAGGGAGGAGAGCACTGGGTGCAGGGAGGGGACCTCAACTGGGATCCTCCTGGTGTGGGGAAGGGGCCTGGCCTGGGCCCAGTGGGGAGCTTAGGAAGTCTGGCTAAGCAGGCGCTGGTTCATACCAACTCTTACTCTGCCATCTTCCTCCAGCTCTTCAAGCTAGCCCCCCTGCCCCACCTGTCCAGGGGAACAGGCTCTGGGTGACCTCCCTGAGCTCAGACTGCGGACCCAGAGACCTCAAGGAAGAGTGCAGGGGCCGGTGCAGAAGTACCAGGGCAGAGTTGCTTCGGTGTCTTGGTGAAGTTTGCAACTGACCCATGGTGGAAGCCCCAGAGGGGAAAGGCCAGGAGGCATGAATTGCCAGCACTTTAGCCACTTGAAAACAGCTCCACTTGGAATGTGAGGCATTTATATGTTCAGCTGAGAAGTGAGAGGGCTGAACTCCACCATCGCTGGGCTCCTGTCAGTCCGAGGCCCAAGCGTCCACCATGACAAGGAAAGAACAGAGTGAGGGGCCTGGAGGAAGGGAGGACAATTGAAGAAAACCATGTCTAGACTTTCCCCAGCCCTATCCTTCTTTCTGCTGCTTACAAGAGCCCCAGGTCCAGCCACAGTTCTGTCTCCACCTTTTAGTCCCCTATTCTCCAACCACAGAGGAAAGAAATAAGGAAGGAGTCTGTGCTGCCTTCAGAAAATATCTATATACCTGATTGGTCAGTTGCCTTCCACAGAGGGAGGCCAGACTGTGGCTTAGGCCCACTCCCCACAGGGACATCAGTAGGACATCCTGTGAGGGCTCCCAGACTGTTAGAGGGGGCAGGCTGGGCTGAGGGATGCCCCCCGAGTGCACAAATTTTTGTGCACCGAGCCACTAGTATATATATATAAAAAGATGAATCAAGGGTTTATAATGATTCTTTTAAAAATTAGCTTAAGTGGCTCTCCCCACCACTGTTTTAACAATCTAATAGTTTCCCAATCTGGCAAGTGAAAGAAGGATCTGGCATCAGATTTTAGATAGTATCTTTCACCACCAAGAGATAGACAAGTCTCACCAGGTGAATAAATTAAAAGATTGTTGTTCTGTCCAGGCATCCAGAGAGGCAGAGCTGAAACTGATATCCCTTTCGTTCTTAGAAAGGAATCTGCAACTGGGAAAGTTTTGACCCAGCCAAAGTTTTGACCCAGCCAAAGTTTTGACCCAGCCAAAGTTTTGACATTGGTCCTAACGGGAGGGATCAGTTCAGGACTCTTGCCTTGATTTTTGATAAAATTTCAAAGAAGGCCAGATTATTTGAAGGGTGGAGCATAATGTCATACAGCAGCTAGCTACCAGTGGAATGAGTCACCATAGCTGAAAGTCACATGGGAGCCATCTCACATACCTCATCCAGATCTGCTGGGAGGGCTTTAGTTCCTTACCAAGAAGTGTGCTTGACCTGGCGATCACTGACAATGTGGGTTCCTACTTTATTCATGCCAATCTAATATTATTTATCTTGAGCTTTGAAAGATATTTTAAAAAATGATTCTATCCCCCGCACACACACCATCTCTTTTCTAAGTCCTTTTATTATTCCTATGCCCAAAACATAAGGTTCAAATTTAGGTACTAAAGTATTTTTCCAATTAAAAATTCCATTATAATAAAAATATTTGTGTAATAAAACTCCTCAGCCCTCTCCCTGAAACAATATCTAATGTAATAAGAGAATCGAGATTTTCCCATGATGATTCTAATTTATGGCATTTGACTGTACATTTTCCCCCTGGTGTCTTCAAAGGGCAAATGTAGCTTCCAAATAAGAATTATCAAGGATCCTTGGGTCAGGGTGGCTCCTTCAGGGCTATACAAGAGGTCCTGGAATAATATTGTTTTGTTCAACATCTTTTTGTTATAACATTGATAGGATGCCATAGGAACTCAACTGTTTTATATCAATTAGCTTGTAGTAAAACTAGCTTCATTATACATCATTGTCATTTCACTTAAAGTCGCAGAACCTACTGATGGCATTAATGAGGACTTAGTGTGTAAGACTTGTGCTTACGAAAATTGTGAGCTTGGTGAAATTTGCATTTGGACCTTTCCTGCCATCATTACCAGGATTCTGGGGCTGGCTTTCTGCTTCACAGGCTGAGAAACTTCATTTCCTCAGCACATATTCACCTCTCAAGGGCCACTTCCTTACTTTGCCATGAAAGCTATAAAAGTGAAATATTCTAGAAAGCCTTCTGTTGGCCTCAATGGTGTGTTCCATCCCTGTTGGCAGCAACTGTATGGAAAGCCAAACGATAAGTGGGCTTCTTGGCTAGGAATTAGTTGTGAAAATTTACTTCACTAAGAATAACAGGAGGCCCCACTGAGGGTAGGCAGAGCTTTGCTGGTAGGACAGAAATACTCAATATCCATGGAGCTAACTCACCCTTTCTTGTCTCCAAGCCAGAATTTTGCTAACAGACATTTATTTTTATTTTCTTCCAGGGCTGACCAACTAACTCCCTTTTCAGAGGGCTGTCTTGTCCGGGCCTAAAAGCTGTTCAGTCTCTATAAAGTGATTTTCTTTTGTCTTTGCTATTCATGAATTCTTGATTTGCTAGCTACCTCTCAGATGGCATCCTTTATGTCCTGGTTTTGGGAGTATCTCACATTTGCCCTCATGTTCACTTGGCAGCAGGCATGTGAAATGGAAGAGTAGAGCCTTAGGGTGGAAAATAGAGTCAGCTGTGACCAGTTTTCCCCTTTGTGGCCATCAGCACGTATATACAAGGAAATGCTATCTTCAACTTGAGTCAGAAACTATTGCAAAACAGGAAACCCCTTGGAGCTCTGATTCAAAGCAACTCCATTTTTAATAATTCTAACTCCGTCACCTTGGGAGATATTTTCCTGAGGAACCCTTTAATCTCATTATTCTAAATCATAACAACTAGATTTGTGATTTATGTCTGTATGCTATCTTTAAGTTGGCTTTCTGTGGTTTCACAAAACTTACCTACTTTTCAGAATAAGAGTGTGGTATACACAGTGCATATATCAACCGTTAAAATTTCTACGGGTATGTAAGATAGTAAAAATGGTCAAACAGTATAGAAAGATGTTTAATGAAAAATCTCTCTTTGGCCCTGAGGCCCCCTTTCTTTACTTCCTCTCCTTAGATGTGACCAGGATGACTAAGAAATCCTTTTTACCTTGATCTTGATGGCATACTGCATCTACTTGGAATGGAATTTTGATAATATTATTGCGTTTTCCATAGAATTGTTTTTAGACAGTTGATGTTTTAGTATGGTAGGATTTATAGGTAAATGTCATAATGTGTATACATTTAAAACATGAGAAATTGTCTTTTATCTATAACAGGGTTTCTTAATGCCGACACCACTAACATTTGGCCCAGGATAATTCTTGTTATAGGGGGAAGGGAAGGCTGTCTAGTGCATTGTGGGATGTTTAGCAGCATCCTTGGCCTCTACCCACTAAATGCCAGTAGCAAGTCTCTTCAAGTCATGACAACTGAAAGTGTTCTTAGACAATTCCAAAGGTCCCCCGGGGTTGGGGGGATGGAGAAAATCATCCCAAGTCGAGATGACTTATCTATACCATTGGATAACTTTCCATTTTTTATACATCCGGGCATGCTAATGTTTTATTGTGTAAGTGTATTTCTGTATGTTTGCTGTAGCAATGCCTATTTTTATTTCCTAACCTTAGAAAATTGCTCCAGAAACTCATCGTTCAAAAGAAGTGGCCCTGAATGAGAGGATTTGTCTGCAAGTGGGGTCCCAGTGTAGCACCAATGAAAGTGACAATCCTAGCATTTTGGTGGAAAAGTGCACCTCACCCCCTGAAGGTAACAACTGAAAGCAGTTTCTCTTGGTATATAGAGAATAATCCAAATTATCCATATGCTTATGTTCAGTGTCCATTAATTCATTCAGTTACAAACATTTGCTGAATGTAATAAGTTCCAAGCACTTTTATTAGGTACTAGCAACACAGTGATCAATATGAGAACGTCCCTGCCTTCGAGGTGCTCACCAACACCTTGAATAACAATGCTCAAGAGTTATGTAGTACTTAATAATTTGGAAAATCACACACACACTTTTCTTTTTTTAAAATATAGTTTTATTGATTTCAGAGAGGAAGGGAAAGGGAGAGAGAGAGAAACATCAGTGATGAGAGAGAATCATTGATCGACTGCCTCCTGCACGCCCAACACTGTGGATCGAGCCCGTAATCCAGGCATGTGCCCTTCACCAGAATCAAACCTGATACCCTTCGGTCTGCAGGCCGACATTCTATCCACTGAGCCAAACCAGCGAGGGCCACACACACACTTTTCATCAAGCCTCATAAGCTTGTCTTGTGAAGTAAGCAAGGCACATATTATTATTTTTTTTCACATATTATTATTATCCTTTTCATTTTATGAGGGAACTGAGTGAGTTGCTGTAGGTCTTCAGATTCCAGATCCAGTGCTTTAAAAACACACAAAATATGTACTACCTTCCTCATTATATAGAGAGATTAGTTTGATATACAGGATATATTTGGGCAAAGCTGCAATTCAAGATTAGCCCTAGGAAAAGCTGTCAAGTAGTCAGATTGTCCCCCACCTGCCTTCGTACCCATCACCCAGTATCCTTTTGGCTTTTATGTTGCAGGCAGGGAGTACATACTAGTATATACTGCTTAAGAGCAGAGCTACTAGAGCCAAAATGTCCAAGTTAACTACTTGGTTCTGCTCGTTTCTGGTTGTGTGACCATAGGCAGATCACTTAGCCCTTCCTTCATTAAGTTTCCTCATTTGTAAAATGGAGATGATGATAGTACCTACTTACCAGGACTGTTGAAAGGATTACCTAAGTCAGTATATGTGAGGCACATAGAATAGTACCTGGCAAAGAGTAAATGCTCTGAACATATTACCTGTTGATGTTATGTTGCCCCTTGTCTGTGCAGGGCACAACTATTACCTCCAAACATTAGCACTGCATGGCATGTTCTCCAGATTAGCGGTCGCCAACCTTTCAAATCTCATGGACTACCAGTGGTCCGCGGACCACCGGTTGGCGACCACTGCTCCAGACCATGCTGTCTACCTGCCTTGCACTGATCAAAAGTATATGAAATAGCCCTAGCTATTGGCTCAGTGCATAGAGCATTGGCCTGTGGACTGAAGGGTCCAGGGTTTGATTCTGGTCAAGGGCACATACCTCAGTTGTAGACTCTGGCCCTGGCCCTGGTCCAGGTGCATGTGGGAGGCAGCCAATCGATGTGTCTCTCTCACATCAATGTTTCTGTATCTCCTCCTCCCTTGCACTCTAAAAATCAATGTAAAAATATCCTCGAGTTAGGATTAACAAAAACATATATGAAACAATATTTATAAAATTAAAGTTTGGTACTGCTAGGAGGCTGAGAGCATGGTTTAAAACAACTTACCTCCCATATTCTCATTTCTTTAGGAGTTTAATAAATAATCTGAAGAAAACTTAAATTGTATTTTAGCAGTAAAATGGTTGATGATGGCTTAGTACAGTACTGCTTCAAGAATCCTGAGGGATAAGAGGTTTGCATTTTAAACAGAGATATCCTATGTAATAAGGAGCTAATATACAAATGGTCATCATGCCCTCACACCAGAACTGCTAAGACACAACACTGCAGAAAGAGGAATGGGAACCAGACAGGCACAAATGAGCTGGGGAGAGAGGAATGGGGAGCAGCCAGGCACAAATGAGCTTGCTAGAGAGGAATGGGGACCAGCCAGGCTGCCGCCTGGGAGAGGGACAAGCTGCCTGCCCTGTGGCCCCAGGTGTCAGCGGCTGCACCTGTGGCCTGGGAAATGGACAAGCCGCCTGCTCCATGGTCCCAGGCACCAGCGGCTGGGGCTGCAGCCCGGGAGAGG
This sequence comes from Myotis lucifugus, assembly GCF_000147115.1. NCBI lineage: Eukaryota > Metazoa > Chordata > Mammalia > Chiroptera > Vespertilionidae > Myotis > Myotis lucifugus. The sequence continues at coordinate 17,989,130 of NW_005871050.1, read as the reverse complement.
GACAAGCTGTCCGCTTTGTGGTCATGGGTGCCAGTGGCTGTGCCTGTGGCTGTGGCCCGGGAGAGGGACAAGCCACCCGCCCACGGTCCCCTGTGGCTTTGGCCCAGGTGAAGCCGCCCGCCCGTGGTCCTCTGCGGCTGTGGTCGGCCTGGGCAAAGTCGGCCCAGGTCCTGGGTGCCTGCGGCTGGCCGGAGGGAGGGAAGCCCTGGGTCCCAGGTGCGGGGCGAGTTAGGGGCAGTTAGGCCAGCAGGGGAGCAGTTAGAGGCAATCAGGCAGGCAGGCAAAGGTGGTTAGGGGCTATCAGACAGGCAGGCAGGCAAACGGTTAGGAGCCAGCGGTCCCAGATTGCCAGAGGCAGTCAGACATCCCCTGAGGGGTCCCAGATTGGAGAGGGTGCAGGCTGGGCTGATTCCCACCCCCATGCATGAATTTCATGCACAGGGCCTCTAGTTTAATATAAAGACTTGATGCTTCAACTAAAAAATATGTTAAGAGTAGAAATTTCAGATCATAAAGATTTTAAAGCTCCTAAAGTCATAACACACAATAGGCAGCTACTAAGAATTATGTTATGCGTACCTTTCCCCGAATTCGTTCAAGAAGAATGTTTAGTTTTGAAAACAAGATGTGTCAGTATTAATCAAAAGATAAGGAGGTAAATTATAACCTAGTAAACTTTATTTTTGTTAATCCTCACCCAAGGATATTTTTCGATTATTGATTTTTAAAGAGAGTGGAAGGCAGGGAGGGAACGGGGGAGGGGAGAGAGAGAGACAGGAACATTGATGTGAGAGAGGCACATCATTTGTTGCCTCCCACACACACCCCAACTGGGATTGGGTATCAAACCTGCAACTCAGGTGTATGCCTTTGACCAGGAACCAAATCTGAGTCTCTTTGGGGTATAGGCCAACACTCTAACCAGCCAAGGCACACCAGCCAGGGCTAAACTTTTTTTAAAATATATTTTTATTGATTTCAAAGGGGAAGGGAGAGTAAAAGAGAGATAGAAACATCAATGAGAGAGAATCATTGATTTGAGCCCACAACCCGGAATCGAACCGTCACCTCCTGGTTCATAGGTCAATGCTCAACCACTGAACCATGCTGGCTGAGCTAAACTTGTTTGTTTTTAAAGATAGATAGTGCTTGCTTTGGCAGCATGTGTACTAAAATTGGAATGATACAGAGGAGATTAACATGATTCCTGCACAAGGATGACACACAAATTCATGACAATAAAAAATATTCTAATGGATGCTGCCAAGAAAAATATATTTTTGATACTCCTTTTTGGAATTTATCTTCAGAATAGATAAATGAATATATTCCTTTGAATAATTTCAGAGAAACTCAATTTTTTTTTAAAAAATGAAACTGTTTATTAGAAGTAAACAAATTTAATTTTGGATTCAAGTGTGATAAATAAGTTATATAATGAAAATTAAGCAATTTTGTTCAAAAAGTAAAGAATGTAGGTAGGTTGTTTATATTTTCTCATTAATTTAGGAATTCTGTAGTCATTTCTTATTACGAAAATATTATTTGACCTTTCAACTCTCCAGTTAGGGATATAAGAGGGCCCCTCAATGATAATAAAGGTATTTTCTTAGTATTGGGAGGTGAGAGAGAAGGTTGTGAGCATTTTAGATTTGGGTAAAGCAGCATGCAGCACCCCCACCATTCCCATGCCCCAGAGTGATTGGCTAGCCTGCCTTACAAGGAAAGGAAGGTCCTAAACTCTTGGCTGGGTATTCTAGGCGATCCTGAGTCGGCTGTGACTGAGCTACAATGTGTTTCACACAACCTGAGCTACATGAAGTGCACTTGGCTCCCGGGAAGGAACACAAGTCCTGACACTAACTATACTCTCTCCTACTGGTAAGTATGGACAAGAGACTTATAGAGAAATGACTGATTGTGATGGTGTTGGGAGCCTTTGGATCTAACTTAGTATTTTTTTTTAAAAGAACAGCTAATTCTTTTCAGAACACCCCAGGAGATGGGCAGTTTGCTTTAGTGAAAAATGCATTTGATTTTGGTGGCTACTTTGAAAAAACTTTCAAAAATAATTATAGATCCACAGGATGTTGCAAAAATGCACAAGGAGATCCTGCATACCCTTCACCCAGCTTCTCCCAATGGTAACATCCTGTGTAACTAGAGTACAAAATCAAAACCAGAAAATTGGCATTGGTACAGTCCACTCAACTCATCCAATGTTTACCAGTATTAAATGCACTCATATGAGTGTGTGTGTGGGTAATTCTATGCAATTTTATCACATGTATTGATATAGAATGGTTCCATTACCACAAGGATTCCTTAAGTTTCCCTTTTATAGCCATATCCACCTCCCTTCAGCACCTCCTCTCCCTCTACTCCTTTCCCCCAAGTTTCTAAACTCTGACAACCACTAATCTGTTCATCTCTATAATTTTGTCATTTTAAGAATGTTAATGGAATGGAATCATACAACTGTTAGAGGCTGAATTAAAAAAAACCACCTCTGTATAGTATCCAAGTTGTTGTGTGTTGTGTGTATTAATAGTTCATTTATTCCTTTTTATTGCTGAGTAGTAGTCCATGATATGGATGTACCAGTTGGTTTAAGCATTAATTTATTGGAGGATATCTTGGTTGTTTCTAATTTTTTGCTTATGAATGAGCTGCTGTGAATATTTGTGAACATATATCCATTCTCTGGAATAAATGACCAAGAATACAGTTATTAGGTCCTATGGTAATTGCATATTTAGATTTATAACAAACTGCCAAACTATTTTCTAGAATGGCTGTACCATTTTCCATTCCTACCAGTAATGTATGAATCTTTGGTGTCTACCTTTAAAAGAGAAAATTATATCATGCCCAGATTTACAAAGTAATTTAGCTCTCCAAAAAATAACATATTTTATATTTATGACTACAGCAACAAAACCTGTTAAATTTCTAAATTTATCTTTAATCATTTCCTTTCTTTTAGAGCAGTGGTTCTCAACCTTGGCTGCACATTAGAATCACCTGGGGGAATCTTTTTAAACTCTTGATGAGGCCCAGGATTTTAAAAAGATTCCCAGGTTATTCTAATGTGCAGCCAAGGTTGAGAACCACTGCTTTAGAGGCTAGAGTTACTAGCCGCTAGAATTACTAGCAACAGGACAAGGAAGAAAGGACCAGGTTAATCAATTCAATTCAATAAAGCTTTAATTAGTACACATTGCAGGTAAAGCACTGAATGGGCAGCTGAGATAAGATACTTGCCTCTTTGCTCCTACAGCTTAAAATGTAGAGAGGTAGGCCCGATCACTTGGATTCCTCTTCTTTTTTCTTATCTTAACTCAAACATTACTTCCTCTCCAGAAAGCCTTTCTTGACCTCTGAAGTCTAGCTTTGTGTGCCCCGTCATAGTTGTATCCCACGGAACCTTGCACTTTCCCATGCAATAGTACTCAGCACATTGTGTTGTCTTTTCCTGTTTACTTTGTGGTAGCCCTCCCCAGACTGCGGTCTCCCTTGAGAGCAGGGACTGTGTCTTGTTTTCCCCTGTGCCTGACACATGGTAGGTGCGGGCTCCATATATGAGTTGAATGTTTGGTAGGAACTAAAGCGAAAGAACATTCGGAACTGGGGTGAGAATTTAGGAGGGATAAACAACTCAGGAACATTATGGTTCAGGGCTAAAAAGAGGAGGATTGAGTAGATTTGACTCCCTAAAGCAGTGATGGCGAACCTTTTGAGCTCGGCGTGTCAGCATTTTTAAAACCCTAACTTAACTCTGATGCCGCTTCACATATAGAAATTTTTTGATATTTGCAACCATAGTAAAACAAAGATGTGTATTTTTGATATTTATTTTATATATTTAAATGCCATTTAACAAAGAAAAATCAACCAAAAAAATGAGTTCGCGTGTCACCTCTGTCATAGGTTCGCCATCACTGCCCTAAAGAATTGCTAGTGAAAGGGCTATAGAACTAAGTCTTAAAAGGAATAGCCTGGCTCTGTTGATGTTGCAGTGAAGTCTGGAGAGAGCTGTTATTACAGGCTTTTAAGAGCTCTCAAGAGTTAGTAACATCCTTTGTTTATTGCGCTATTAACTCCTCTTGCTTTCCCTGCAATCAGTATTGGTATAATCACAGGGAAGATCTTTAAAGAGTCTGTGTCTATAGAGGGGGCAGGGAAAGGAAACGGAGCTGCCTCAAAACTTTGTTATTCCACAGCAAGACTACCCAGGAAAGTAACCCAGATATAGGAATTGGGGTGATGTAGATGGTGATGTAGTCCTTGGATTTCTTACAAGAAAAATAGGGAAGTGTCTTGGGCAATATACTAGCACAACCAAGTCTTAAAGCAAGTTGCGAAATGATTGCCCTCCTGGGTGAATAAATTACAAAAGACTGGAACAACCAATCTTCTTCCAGGTTGATGCATTGTCCTGCCAAAGCTGATAACAGACAGTGCCTGGGATGCCTTTCAGCCTGCAAACCAAAATCTACCATCATTGGATGTGGCTCAAGAAGTCATCCCAAGAGAGTGATGGTTCCTTGCACTCAATGGGGCAGGGATTAGGGGTAGCACTTCTTGTCATACACATTCCTGGAGTTGGTCATTAGCATAGCCAGGGGTGGGCAAACTTTTTAACTCGAGGGCCACAATGGGTTCTTAAACTGGACCGGAGGGCTGGAACAAAAGCATGGATGGAGTGTTTGTATGAACTAATATAAATTCAAAGTAAACATCATTACATAAAAGGGTACGGTCTTTTTTTTTTATAGTTTTATTCATTTCAAACGGGCCAGATCAGGCCCGTGGGCCGTAGTTTGCCCACGGCTGGCATAGACTCTTGTTATAATAAAAACCTGCACTGTCCAACACAGGAGCCACTAGCCAACATGTGATTATTTACATTTTAATTTAAGTTAATTAAAATTAAAGCAAATTAAAACTTCATTGTTCAAGTCTTACTAGCCAATTTCACACGTGGCTAGTGGCTCCTGTATTAGATAGCACAGATATCGAATATTTCCATAACCCCAGAAAATTTTGTTGGCCTGTGCAGATATAGATTCTATATCTTCTGCCCTCACCATCCCATAACTTATTCTTTTCTGGAGCCACACTCCCTAGGTTCAAATCTTGGCTCTCTTTCTTACTAGCAAGTGTAATTTGGAGCAAGCACCTTCTCTTTGAGCCTCAGTTTTGTAAACTGTAAAATGGAAATAGTAATAATAGTACTACTTCTTCAGGTTGTTGTGAGGGCCGCTGTTGTATGAAAAGTGTTTAGAGCCATGTCTAACTGCTAACATGTATAGAGTAAGCACTCCATACATGATAGCTATATTGTTTTATATTATTCATCCCACTCCCTTGCAGATATAGCCAGTACACATTGCTGGCCTCTTCTCCTATCTTGAAGGAATAGCACCTAGCCCATACTTCCTCCTCTTCTGCTCTCCTCTAGAGAGATTCTTTACAATCAGAATCACAAAAGAAGGAGAGACATATGGCTTATTCCTTACCAAGCATTTGAAATTGATTTAGGTATCAGTTTAAATCATGTAAAGCTCTCAGACTGTTTCCCAAATCCCCAATCCAAAAATGTAGTGTCATTTTGAAGCCCCAGGGTTGTGACTTGTGGCTCTGGAGCGAGAATCTGGCATTGAAGGAGCCTGACCTTAGTAGTTACAGACTAGCCATGTCAGTGAGTTTTAGGGAATTTCTTACCACATTAATCATCTTCAGAGTTGAGGAAATAGTCTTTCATTTGTCCATTCCCTCTGTATGTTTGCAGTGTGAGTCTGTGGAGGATTTCAGTGTGATTTTTGAAGATTTTAAAAAATATGTTTTTATTGATTTCAGAGAGAGGAAGGGAGAGGGAGAGAGAGAGAAACATCAGTGAGAGAGATACATTGATCGCTTCCTCCTTCATGCCCCCTACTGGGGATTGGCCTGCAACCTCCTGGTGCAGGGGACAATGCTCAACCAACTGCGCCACACGGGCTGGGCCAGTGTGTGAATTTTTAACACGAAGCAGCTAAATGCCTTCTGTCTTAGCTTATCATCTAATCTTTCACAGGAAGTCCCCCAAAATTGTCTATTCAAAACCAATATTGCCCAACCAGCGTGGCTCAGTGGTTGAGCATTGACCCATGAATCAAGAGATCACTGAGTCACTTCCCAGTTGGGGCACATGCCCGGGTTTCGGGTTCAGTTCCCAGTAGGAAGAGTGCAGGAGGCAGCCAATCAATGTTTTTCTTGATGTTTCTCTCTCATTGATGTTTCTATCTATCCTTCTCCCTCTCTCTCTAAAATCAACAAAAAACATTTTAAGAAACATTAGTTCACTTTTTCTTATTTTTTCTAAATTACAACAAAAAATAAATTTTATATCTTGGGTCCATGAGAATATGTGACATACTCAGGGTACAAAACTGAAAAAGGAATCTCGATTCCCATTAGAAGAGTTCCTTTCATTATTTGAAACAAAAAAAATTAACTTTCTACATAGTTTTCTTTAGTTATGTAACAAAAATGTCATCAGTATCTTGGTTTCTGTTTCTGGCTGTCTGTGGAAAACATTCCAGGCCTCTGTTCTAAAAACTAGCCAAGGCAGTGAGTTTTTAAAAGACTGTTTTCCTTCATGAACCATTGGGGCCTACAATTAGGAGCAAAGCCTTATGTACTATTTCTTAAGGGACAAGAGCATTTTGTTATATTGAAGAATTTCTTTGCACAGGCTTTGAAGGATTAAATATATTAGATCTGAACTTTTCTTTTTTTTAATACCTTATTTTCTTGGAGCAGTTTTAGGTTTACAACAAAATTGAGAGGAAGATACAGAAATTTCCCACATAACCCCTATCCCCACATGCACAGACTCCCCTATTATCAACATCTCCCACCAGAATGGTACATTTGTTACCAATGGTGAACCTACTTTGACACATCATTATCACCCAAAGTCCATAGTTTATCTTAGGGGTCACTCTTGCTGTTAAATATTTTATGTGTTTGGATGCGTGTATAATAACATGTATCCACGATTATAGTATCATGCAGAGTATTTTCCTTGCCCTAAAATTCTTTATTCTCTGCCTTTTCATCTCTTCCCCCAACCCCTGACAAACACTGATCCTTTTACGGTCTCTATAGTTTTGCCTTTTCCCAGAATGTCATATAGTTGGAATCATACAGTATCTAGCCTTTACAAACTGGCTTCTTTTACTTAGTAATATGAATTTAAGGTTCTTCCATGTCTTCTCATGGCTTGATAGCTCATTTCTTTTTAGGGCTAAATAATGTTCCATTTTCTGGGTGTACCACAGTTTATTTATCCATTCACCTACTGAAGGACATTTTGGTTGCTTTCAAACTCTAACAATGAATGGTATATGCAGGATTTGTGTGGACATAAGTTTTCATTGATTTCAGAGAGATGAAGGGAGAGGGAGAGAGAGAAACATCAATGAGAGAGAAACATCGATCGCTGCCTCCTGCAGGCCCCTACCAGGGATTGAGCCTGCAACCTGAAGGACTGAAGGACATATTCGTTGCTTTCTAACTCTGGCTATGAATGGTATATGCAGGATTTTATGTGGACATAAGTTTTTAACTTCTTTAAGTAAGTACTAGAGTATGATTGCTGGATTGTATGGTAAGAGTATGTTCACTTTTTAAAGAAACTTCCAAATTGTCTTCCAAAGTGACCATTTTGCATTCCCACCAGTAATGAATGAAAGTTCCTTTGTTCCACATACTTACCAGCATTTGGTGTCATCAGCATTCTGGATTTTGACCATTTTGATAGGTGTTTAGTGTTATATTGTTGCTTTAATTTGCATTTCCCTGTTGTGGAGCATCTTTTCATGTGCTTACTTATATATCTTTGGTGAGGTGTCTGTGAGGGTCTTTGGCCCATTTTTTAGTTGGGTTGTTTGTTTTCTTGTTGAGTTTTTAGAGTTCTTTGTGTATTTTTTGGATACTAGCCCTTTAGCAGATGTGTCTTTTGCAAATATTTTCTTGCATTCTGTGGCTTGTTTTCTTATTTTCTTGATATTGTCTTGCAGAGCAGAAGTTTTTAATTTTAATGAAGTCTAGCTTATTATTTCTTTTATAGATCATACCTTTGGTGTTGTGTCTAAAAAAGTCATTATCATACCTAAGTTCATCTAGGTTTTATTCTATGTTATTACATAGAAGATTTATAGTTGTACATTTTACATTTAAGTCTGTGACCCATTGTGAGTTTAGTTTTGTGAAGGGTGTAAGGTCTGTGACTAGATTTATTTTTTGCATGTGGATGTCTAGCTGTTCTGGCACCATTTGTTGAAAAGACTATCTTTGCTCCTTGGCATTGCCTTTGCTCCTTTGTTAAAGATCAGTTGACTGAATTTATGGGAGTAGATCTAAGTTTTATAAATCCTGATTTGCAGTAGAATCCCCTGGAGAATTGCTGTTAAAATGCTGATCCCTAGGCCTTCTAAATAGGATCCTCTGGGAGAGGGTTTGAGGAATCTACATTTTAAATGACTACAGATGATTCTGCGATAACAGGTCAAGGGTTTTGAACTCTTTACTCTTAGTCCATTATTTAAACTGTTTCCCTGTTGCACAGCTCCCATTGTGGCTGACAATGTAAAGCTTGACTCTTCTGCCACTTACTACAAAACAGAATCTTTTGATAGCATAGACAAAAAAGTGTAGTGAGCACATTCTCTGTGCTTGCACTGTGCTAGGTGCTGATGATCATTGAGGAAAGGTATATGTAGAGGTTTTCGAAATGGGAAGTAATACACCAGCAGTACTGGTTATGGAAGACAGTTAAAACCACATGGTGAAGTAAGACACTTAGAAAGCCAGTGCATTCTGGAACATAGATCTGGCAGTGGTTGGAGGGAACTAATAATGAAGGTCCCAGAGGGCAGTCTGTAGAAGACATGAAATCCGAAGTGATTAGGACATGAAACTGGGTGAGACCAATGGAAATATTACAGGAGAGAATTCAAGAAACTTTGCAAAGAAAGAAATAACAGAATTTAGTGATAGAAGATAGGGAAAGGAAGGGGAAAATGGAATTTCAAAGGCTGAAATTGAGGAGCCCAGGGGAAATGAGCTCAGACTGGTGGAAATTTGGAACATTAGAAGGAAAGGCAATTTGTCAGGGAAAAGGGGACATATGTTTTGGTCATTGAATTTGAGGCAAGAGTGGAACACTAGAATGGAGCATTTGGAAATCTGGGACTGGATCCAAGGTGAGAGGTTAGGACTAGGCATCCCTAGCATAGAAATTCTAATCAAAGGATGGAAATTATAGGCTGGGGCTGAACAGATGTGGGACTAAGAAATAGAGAGAGATGTGCAGAAGGCTATTGACTGGATGGAAACCCTCTGAGAAGAGGAGAAGGGAGAGGAACAAGACAAAAAACAAGGAAGGAGCAGAAAGCGGGACCAGAGGAGAACCATGGAATTCAGCAGATGGGATATTTTCAAGAAGCATAAAACTTCTCAACCTGCCCTCATAACACTTTGTATTCAGAAGAAGGAAAAGAACCAGTACTCCTATAGTTTCCATGGCTATAGGAACATCTGTTTCTCTTAGAGTATAAAATGGAACCATGTAAAGTATCGTTTTAGAAAAATCTATCTTGCCATATCGCAAATATTCCTTTTCATGGACATCTTAGGTCATTCAAAACAAAACAAAATAAAACAAAACCCAACCCAACAATGTCTGCCTTTGTTTCTTGAGTTTCTTGTTAAAAGTAATGCAGAAGATTGTCTCATTTTACCTTGTAGGCACAGCAGCCTGGGAAAAATTCATCAATGTGAAAACATCTCTAGAGAAGGTCAACACATTACTTGTTCTTTTACTCTGACTAAAGTAAATGATTCCAGTTCCGACCCACAGAGTGTTCAAGTGATGGTCAAGGATAATGCAGGAAAAATTAGACCATCCTTTCATATAGTGCCTTTAACTTCTCGTGGTAAGTTTTCAAAGTCCTCTATGACAGCGTGGATAAAAGTGTTAATGTCTTTTGAAAAATCAATACATACAATAGAAACAGATTTTGTTTTTAAGATCTTACCAGAAAAAAGACTATGTTTATATATCTTTATTTGATCTTTTTTAAAGAAGCAAGTTTAGAAATTATTTTATTTAGTACCTATGCACATGTTTTCTCCTTGTTCACTTATGTACACTGAGACAGCAAGCAGTTAAAGAACCAAGATTGGAACCCAGGCTCTCTGACTTTTAAGATCTGTTCTCTTTTACTTATAATACTTGACAGGATGGTGCTGCAGAATAACTATGATTGAATGTAGTTCCTGAACAATCTATGTTATAGTTTATTTTTAAAAAGCTTAAACTGGAGGTAGAATGATCAGGGGTGATATTCAAATTGTCTAACATTCTGAGTGGTCCAGGCACTGATCAGTGAGGACAACCAGTGCAGCTGAGTATCAGCCTGTTAGAAAGAGCCTCCCACTTGAAAATAAAATACCTGCTTGAGGTGCTAGCTTCTTCACTTTGGAAAAGCTATGTACATTCTCTTTGTTTCCTCATCTATAAAATGGGGTGCATGGTCCCTCTTGATCTCTAAGGATTGTACATTTAACCCTTGAACAGCATGGGTTTGAACTGTGTGGGTCCACTTATACATGTGTTTTTTTCAATCTGTACAGTGCTGTAAATGTATTTTTCATATGATTTTCTTAATAACATTTTCTCTAGCATACTTTATTATAAGAATACAGTATATAATACATATAAAATACATATGCATCAATCAACTGTTTGTATTATCGGGAAGGCTTCTGGTTAATAGTATGTTATTAGTTGTTAAGTGTTTAGGGAGTCAAAAGTTATATGCAGATTTTTGACTAGGGGTGGCAGTGACTCCCTTAACCCTCTGTTGTTCAAGGGTCAACTGTAGAAGGTTCAAATGATGTGAGGTGTATGAAAGTGTTTTGTAAATCTCTAAAGCAGACTACTGTAAGCATTGTGTTTGTTTATATGTTGCAATACCCCGACAAGGAGCTCAGATACTGGCTAAATGGTAGACAGAAAATGTATAGGCAAATAACCATGAATTAACAAAAGCTCCCAAGTCTGTGAGCAGAACACTATTTGCTCTTTCAGATACTCAGGGAAGTGAATTCTAATAGTGAACCAAAGGGAGCTTAGTTTGTAGGTCCAGGGAGTGAAGTTGCGGTAACATGCCAAGTGGGATAATCTGAAGCAAAGCCCTTCTTTGTCCTCTTCCTTGCTTGGCAGGTTGTCCTCGATGGACCTTTTGAAGCTCATTTTGCTAATTTTCTTCCTAGAGATTAGTGGTGACATAAAGGGAGATACTTCTCAGCTAGAAGGTGACATCTTCAGATTTTTTGTTAATTATTCATTCTCTTCTGTTGCGCGGTCTTACACAAAGCTGACTCCCAAAAAAACTAAATTGACTAAACTAATTTTTTTTACTTTATTTTACATTGTGGTTATAATCACATAACATTAAATTTATCATCTTAACCATTTCTAAATGTACTGTTCAGCAGTTAAATATATTCACATTGTTGTGCATCAGATATCAAGAACTTTTTATCTTGTAAAACTGAAACTTGATGCCCCAAAACACTAATTCCCTCTCATCCCTCCCCCCCTGCTCTTGGTAACCACCTTCTTACTTTCTGTTGCTATGATTTTGACTACTTTGGATACTTCATAAATGGAATCATATAGTTGTCCTTTTGTGATGGGCTTATTTCACTTAGCATAATGTCCTTGAGGTTCATCATTGTTGTAGCATGTGTCAGAGACTAGGCTAATGTTTAAATTGTGGTCTTTGATTGGCAAAATGGGTAACAGCTGGGGAAACCCCTTGCACTTGGTGCCCCTGTTACCCATTAGGTGGAGGCACATCTGGACCAGACACTTCTTTTCTTTATGATGCAGCTGGATGTCTTGATTATACCCTGGCCATGTTCTAACCAGATGCATATCAGAGTTCATGCCATTTGCCAGACACCCAAAGATGTTCCTTAAATCCATTACTAGGCAATTTAACATAAGCTTCCTTCATTAACCATGGCTAATCAGAAATCTAGAACTGTATGCCTGATCATGGAAGGCCATTAAAAGTATCAGCCCTATTTTGATTTAACTTTGTGACTTTTGTTATCTGTTCCCACATATGTATCTCATCAAAATAAACTCTGGAAGCTAATTTGTATTCTTCTATTTATCTTTCAGTGCAACCTGATCCTCCACATATTAAAAGGCTCTTCTTTCAACATGGTGACTTATACGTGCTAGGGAAGAATCCACAGAATTTTATTAGCACTTGCTTATCTTATCAAGTAGAAGTCAATAACAGCCAAACTGAGACGCATTATATTTTATCTGTAAGTGTTTCTTAGATTGTTGTTTTTATTTGGACGTTTTTCTTTCACTTGAATTTCTTATAGTATAACACATTGAAATATCAATGAAATTTAGCTCTTAGATTTGTCACATAATTATGATGATGATAATTCCTTGTCTGAAATAGGTTGGTGGAAGGTTTGAGGGTTTATGATAGCATTGACTGCAAGATTTAAGCCATATATTAATTCATTTGCTCAAAAAAATTTTATTAGACCTGGTTCATGTGGCTCAGTTGGTTGATCATCGTCCTGTGCATTGAAACATCACTGGTTCCATTCCTGGTCAGGGCACATGCCCAGGTTGTGGGCTTGAACCCTTGTTGGGGTGTGCAGGAGGCAGCTGATCAACGTTTCTCTCACATCAATGTTTTTCTCTCCCTCTTCCTTCCTTGCTCTCTAAAAAATCAATAAAAACATATTTCAAAAAAAATTTTATTATGTGACTACCATGTGCCATGCACTATATAAATATAAATAAGAAGATAAATATATAAATTAATAAGCTAATTTCAGGGAATGGATGCTATGAAGAAAATTAAATGGGGTGATATAGTACAGTGATGGGAAGGCCTGAGGGAATAGTAGGTAGGGTAATCACCCAAAGTGGTGACCAGAGATGAGACCAGAATGATGAGCAGGAGCTAGCCATGTGAAGATCTGGGGTTGGAGGGGTCAGCAAGTACAAAGCCTTGGAAGGAATGAGTGTGGCATGTGTGAAAAACAGAATGAACTCTAGAGTCAGATCAGGTAGATACTTGGAGGCTCTGGTATGGCCATTCAGTTTTCTTAGAGTTTGTGGCAACTAAAGTATTCAAATTTGAGTAGTTAGTATTGGTTGGATTATATACAGTTTTATTATTCCGAATCTAGTACAAAATATGCTAATTAGAGGTCTCTGTGGGGCACTGGGCATAACATCATGCAGCATAACCTCAGGGCATCAGTCTCATTGATAGACTTTAGAGTAGAGGTCACAAACTGGGCCTCAGACATTTTTGTTTGGGCCACAAACTGGAGTTTTGTTTGTCTTTTTTTTTTTTTTTTAATATATTTTATTGATTTTCCACAGAGAGGAAGGGAGAGGGATAGAGAGCCAGAAACATCGATGAGAGAGAAACATCGATCAGCTGCCTCCTGCACATCTCCCACTGGGGATGTGCCCGCAACCAACGTACGTGCCCTTGACCGGAATCGAACCCGGGACCCTCCAGTCCGCAGGCCGACGCTCCATCCACTGAGCCAAACCGGCTTCGGCTTGTTTGTCTTTTTAATTTGAAATTTTTACCTAGATTTAAAACTGTGGTACCTGAAGAGTGTAGTTTCCATAAGGTGGCACCTCAAGACCACAGGGACTGTGCCACTCAGTTGTGTGCCACCTGCCCCGGCCCTGTGCATTTGAGTTTTAGAGGTTCGAAACCAAGTGTTTTGTATTGGCTTTTAAAGGAGCCCAGCACACGTGGGCAAATTCCTTGGTTCAATTGCTTTAGCTCCTCAAGGGAGTTTCAAAATACAGACTTATCATGGTTTGACTTACGATGGCACAAAAAACGATACACATTTGCTAGAAACTGTACTTTGAAGTTTGAATTTTGATCTTTTCCTGGACTAGTGCTATGCAGTATGATACACTCTCATGTGTAATTAATTTTAGTTCAATGCTTCAAACATTTATCAGGCCCACTGTGCTTTTAACTGTGTACATTAGTGATGAGTACCCATATATCCATTGTTTTTCACTTTGGGTACAGTATTTAATAAATTATATTCGATATTCAACACTTTATTATAAAGCTAGAGGCCCGGTGCATGAATTTGTGCACTGGTGGGTCCAGCCAGCCTGCCCTCATGGGGGCCATCGGGGGTGGGCGGCTGGGGCAAGGGGCCCTGAGCAGGGCCGGCCGGGGCTAGGGGCTGTGGGTGGTTTGCTGGCTGCCCCCCCCATCAGGGTCGGGGTGCCCGCTCAGGGGTAGGGCCAGCTGGGGCAAGGGGCCATGGGTGTTCTGGTCGTTCTGCCATTTGGTCAATTTGCATATTACCCTTTTATTAGATTATTTTGCCCCACTGTAGGTCATGTAAGTGTTCTGAGAATGTTTAATATAGGCTAGGCTAAGCTATGATGTTCAGTAGGTTAGGTGTATTAAATGCATTTTCGACTTTGGATATTTTCAACATATGAGGTGTTTATTGGGATGTAATGCCATCATAAGTTGAGGAGCATCTCTACTTACTAAAATAAGCCAGTGTTGACAGTTTAATAACTCCAAAGGAAGCGACCAGGTCCACAGCTGAGCAGAGCTCTTCTGGGCATTTGCAGATCAGTCTATTTCTGAAATAGAGTAACCATGATCTAGAACAGAAACTGATGTCCCCATACAATACTGCAAAGGGAAAAGGCAAAGGGCTTCCAAGTGGGAGAGGGTGCGACTTGAATTTCCAACTAAGTGAGCTATCAGAAAACTGAAATATACTTGCTTTCTCCAGCCTTTATTGCTCTCGTGTCAAATCCCGAATACATATGCTGCTTATATTACTCATTTGGCACTGAATTATGTCATGCTAGTTACTCTGATCACCTGTTTTGGCCTGTTCTCTCCACTAAAAATATAAGCTGCTGTAGGGAGGAGTTAGGTGGTGTTTACTTTGTGCTGTTCCTGCTATTAATAGCAGCTAACATGTATTGAGAAATTAGTATGCACTAGGTATTTTAATAAGCATTTTATCTGAATTGTCTCATTAAGTCCTCACAGTAACCCCAAGGATCTAGGTGCTGCCCCCCTCCCCATTTTACAGACGAGAAAACTCAGTCTCAGAGGTTACTCCTAAGATCACAATTCTAGAAAGTGGTAGAGTCAAAATTTCAGCAAAAGTCCAAGTTCAAAGATTTTGTTCTTAAACACTGTGGAGCACTTCAATACTTCCTCTTAATACTAACAGCCATCAATTATTAAGTGTTTATGATATGCTACAAATATACTCTTCTGTGTACTTCTCATACGGTGGTTTATAATAATTCATGAAGTAGTTTACATTTTATAGAGAAAGTAAGGCTCAGAGAGGTTAAGTAACTTATTACAGACCATACAGCTAATAAGTATGACTTCAAAAGTTAGTCTCCACATATTAAACCTTGACAAAGAATACTTGGTATAACACCATTTGTGTAGTCATCACTTAACACATTTTTGTTGAATTAAATTACTTTATTTTTTCTGAACTTCTGAACAGAAGAGAACACACATATATGGAACTTATTAATATAAATCAGAACTATAGCCTATGTGGAGTTAATTCTGTTTATACACTTGAGTGTAATGTACTCTCTCCTAGCAGATGGTCAGCAGCTGCTTCCTCTCCTAGAATGTCATCAGCTTTTGTGTGCTCTCTTGAGTTCTGCTGGTTAAACCTTTTTTTTTTCTTTTTGCAAGACTTTTTGAGGAATTATTTTGCCTGGTGTTCTAGTTAAGGGAGGGAAGTAGGCTGGAACATGAACTGTGCCATCACATGAGGGCTGTGGTCAGACAGAGGTAGCTCATGACAGAATCACAAAGTAAGAATGACTTGTTTTTGGCCACCCTCATCCCTGCAAACTGTCTACTTGGTTCTCTGTGCCTTTGTTTTCCTTTTCTCATAGAGGTATCTGAGCAGCTGATAAATAACACAAGAGGATTTACATTTGAACAAGAGCCCAAAGTCTTTAATTTACACAATAATTTACTGACTTTGGAATATATATATATATCTATATCTATATCTGGGAGATGGTCCAAGGGAGGGAGGACATCAGCCTGCAACCTGATCCCTCAAGTGGTAGTTGACACTTGGGATTCCCCAGCAGGCCTCTAATTCCAAATGACCAGCAGTGGGGTACAGTAGTCCCTGAGTAGCTTTTTCTCTGCACCTATATGAGGTATTGAAAGGATGACCCTTCATCATTCAGCTGGCCTTTCAGCTCTTCACAAATACTGATAGGAACCATTTAGTGAATGACATTGAATGCCAAAAATTATAGCTATATATGTTCTGTTCTTTGTCCCATGTTTAAATATCTCTGATAGAAGTTGAATACATACATATATATATCCTATCTAATAATAGACAAACATGGTAATTAACCATACCTTCACTACGCCTCCCATTGGCTAATCAGCATGATATGCAAATTAACTGCCAACAAAGATGGCGGCTAATTTGCATATGTAGGCACCAAGCTACGGAGCAAAGCCCGCCGGCCCCCGGGAGGAGCAGTGAGCGAAGGCCGGTGTGGCAAGCGAAGAGCTAAGCTCGCCACGCCGGCCCCGCCCCCTGGGCCCGAGCAGTGAAGAGTGAAGCCTGCCGCACCGGCCCCTCCTGGCGAAGAGCGAAGGCCTGGGTTCCGGGCGCCGGAGGAAAACTGGTGCCAGCAGCCAGGGGAAGGGGCCCCCGAGGGGCCCCAGACTGTGAGAGGGCACAGGCTGGGCTGAGGGACCCACCCGAGTGCACAAATTTTTGTGCACTGGGCC